>NC_091985.1:106077605-106381494 GCF_044704955.1 Pristiophorus japonicus | reverse complement strand
GAGAGAGAGAGAGAGAGAGAGCGCTCCAGAGAGAGAAAGAGAGAGCGCGCTCCAGAAAAAGAGAGCGCGCGAGCGCTCCAGAGAGAGGAGAGAGAGAGAGAGAGAGAGAGAGAGAGAGAGCGCGTTCCAGAGAGAGAAAGAGAGAGCGCGCTCCAGAAAAAGAGAGCGAGCGCTCCAGAGAGAGAGAGAGAGAGAGAGAGAGAGAGCGCGCTCCAGAGAGAGAAAAAGAGAGAGCGCGCTCCAGAAAAAGAGAGAGCGCGAGCGCTCCAGAGAGAGGAGAGAGAGAGAGAGAGAGAGAGAGAGAGAGAAAGAGAGAGCGCGCTCCAGAAAAAGAGAGAGAGCGAGCGCTCCAGAGAGAGAGAGAGAGAGAGCGCGCTCCAGAAAAAGAGAGAGAGCGCGAGCGCTCCAGAGAGAGAGAGAGAGAGAGAGAGCGCGCTCCAGAGAAAGAGAGAGCGCGCTCCAGAAAAAGAGAGAGAGCGCGAGCGCTCCAGAGAGAGAGAGAGAGAGAGCGAGCGCTCCAGAGAGAGAGAGAGAGCGAGCGCTCCAGAGAGAGAGAGCGCGCTCCAGAGAGAGAGAGAGCGCGCTCCAGAGAGAGAGAGAGAGAGAGAAAGAGAGCGCGCTCCAGAGAGAGAGAGCGCGCTCCAGAGAGAGAGAGAGAGAGCTCCAGAGAGAGAGAGAGAGCGCACTCCAGAGAGAGAAAGAGAGCGCGCTCCAGAGAGAGAGAGAGAGAGAGAGAGCGCTCCAGATAGAGAGAGCGCAGAGTCCGGAGAGAGAGAGAGAGAGAGAGAGAGAGAGAGAGAGAGAGAGAGAGAGAGAGAGAGAGAGAGAGAGAGTGCGCTCGAGAGAGAGAGAGCGCCCGAGAGAGAGAGAGCGCCCGAGAGAGAGCGCGAGAGAGCTCGAGATCCAGAGCGAGAGATCCAGAGATCCAGAGAGAGAGAGTGATCCAGAGAGAGAGAGAGATCCAGAGAGAGAGAGATCCAGAGAGAGAGAGAGATCCAGAGTGTAAAGTCCTGTCCCTGGAGTACAGACTCACACGAGGCACATGCTGAAGTCAAGATCACTCAGGACCTGCACCTTTATTTCACAGCTCTCGAATGCCACACACTTGCCCGAGACCTGTCTTTATATACCTGTGTGGAACAGATAGGCAGATATGCAAGTGCACCCCTGGTGGTAAGGTATGCTTGTGGTTACAGGTCATATCTAGTTACAGTCATGCATAGCATGGTAAGATATAGTTATATACAGTAGTGTGAGATACATGACATCACCCTCCCCCAAGGTCTTATTTGTCTTTACAGATTCAGTCTCTCAGGTGGTCTACGCTCTCGCATGGAGCGTCTTAGTTGTGGTTCAGTTGTTTGCTTTGGTGCATGTTTTTCTTTCGGTGTGATTGTTGGTATCTCGCCTGGGCTGTCTGTTTCGTTCAGTATGATTGTTGGTATCTCGCTGGGCTGTCTGTTGAGACTGCCCGTTCCTCAGGTTGTTCCCTCTGTCTGTCCACCAGGTGTGGTGTGAGTTCCACATTGTAGTCTGCCTCTGGTTCTGCAATGTTGTTGGTGAATCTACTTTTTACTTGGTCTACATGCCTCCGGCAGGTTTGGCCATTGTCCATTTGTACCACCAGTAGTCTGTTTCCTTCCTTGCCTGTTACTGTCCCTACAAGCCATTTGGGACCCCCGCCATAGTTTAGCACAATCACTTTGTCCCCTATCTCATTTCACCTCCCCGTCGAATTTCGGTCATGGTACTCAGTTCACTTACGGCGCTTTGCCTCAACGATTTCATGCATGTCTGGGAGGATTAACGAGAGCCTTGTCTTTAAGGTCCGTTTCATCAATAGTTGCGCGGGGGAAATCCCAGTCAATGAATGCGGACGAGATCTATATGCCAGCAGCAGTCGCGACAGGTGGCCCTGCAGCGTGGGACCTTGGATTTTAAGCATGCCTTGTTTAATGATTTGCACTGCTCGCTCCCCCTGGCCATTGGAGGCGGGCTTGAATGATGCCGTCTTAACGCGATTTATGCCGTGGTCAACTATAAAATCTTATAATTCTGCGCTGGTGAAGCACGGACCATTATCACTGACCAATATGTCAGGAATTCCGTGCGTTGCAAACATGGTTCCAAGGCTCTCCACAGTGGTGGAGGTGGTGCTCGAGTTTAAAATGGTGTATTCGATCCACTTTGAAAATGCATCGACGACTATGAGGAACATTTTGCCCATGAATGGGCCCGCATAGTCTACATTCACCCGCGACCATGGTTTGGTGGGCCAGGGCCAGGGGCTCAGGGGGGCCTCACTGAGTTGGGCACAAATGGTGCACCGTTGGACGCAGAGCTCCAAGTCCGCGTCAATGTCAGGCCACCAGATGTGGGATCTGGCTATGGCCTTCATGAGAACGGTCCCCGGGTGCTCACGGTGGACAAATGCCCCTCTGCCTCGCAGAGGCATAACTACTCAGCTGCCCTACTTCAGGCAGCCTGCCTGTAGTGATAGTTCATGCATGCACCTATGGAAAGGTTTGATCTCCTCGGGGCAGGCATCGCGAGCCTCTGCCCAGTCCCCAGTTAAGACACATCGTTTAACTAAGGATAACGTGGGGTCACTGGTCGTCCAGGCTCTGATTTGGCGAGCCCCCGTCATGGGCGAACCTGTGGACTCAAAGGCATTGATTGCCATGACTATCTCACAGACCCTTCCGTGGTCGCCAGGGGTAGTCTGCTAAGCGCATCGGCACAGTTGTCTGTGCCTTATTGTGTAGTCGTAAGACGCCAGCATGAGTGCCCACCGTTGAATGTGCGCCGAGGCGTTGGCGTTTATTGCCTTGCTCTCGGAGAGCAGAGACATGAGGGGCTTGTGGTCGGTTTCTAATGCGAACTTGGCCCCGAAAAGGTATTGGTGCATCTTTTTGACACCGTACACGCACGCGAGCGCCTCCTTCTCTACCATACCGTACCTGCGCTTTGCCCGCGAAAGTGACCTGGAGGCATAAGCTATGGGTTGTAATTTACCCGCACTGTTGACATGCTGTAAAACGCACCCAACCCCATACGCTGACGCATCACATGTGAGAACTAGCTTTTTACCTTGATCAAAAAAAGCCGAAACACTGTTGGAACATAGAAGGTTGCGTGCCTTTATTGAAGGCGCGTTCCTGGGCGTCCCCCCAAAATCAATTGCACCCCTTTCTGAGTAGCACATGGAGAGGTTCCAGCAGCGTGCTTAA
Organism: Pristiophorus japonicus; assembly: GCF_044704955.1. Classification (NCBI taxonomy): domain Eukaryota; kingdom Metazoa; phylum Chordata; class Chondrichthyes; family Pristiophoridae; genus Pristiophorus; species Pristiophorus japonicus. The sequence goes on along the minus strand of NC_091985.1, from coordinate 106,378,264 downwards.
GTTCTGCATAAATTTCCCAAAGTAATTGAGAAGCCCGAGAAAGGCGCGCAGTTCCGAGACATTCCGGGGTCTGGGTGCCAGACGAATTGCTTCGGTTTTGGATTCTGTTGGGCGGATTCCATCAGCGGCAATCCTTCTGCCCAAAAATTCAACCTCGGGCGCGAGAAACAGACATTTGGATTTCTTAACTCTTAGGCCTACCCGATCCAACCGCTTTAGTACTTCCTCCAAATTGCGGAGATGGGAGTCGGTGTCCCTGCCCGTGATAAGTATGTCATCTTGAAACATAACCGTCCCCGGGATGGACTTGAGCAGACTCTCCATGTTGCGCTGGAATATAGCAGCTGCCGACCTGATGCCGAATGGGCATCGATTGTACATGAAAAGGCCTCGATGTGTGTTGATGGTGGTGAGTAGCTTAGACTCTTCAGTCAGTTCTTGCGTCATGTACGCAGATGAGAGGTCTAGTTTCAAGAAAAGTTTTCCTCCAGCCAATGTGGCAAATAGGTCCTCCACTCTGGGCAGCGGGTATTGGTCCTGTAGGGAGACTCTGTTTATGGTAGATTTGTAATCCCCACAGATTCGTACGGATCCATCAGGCTCCATGACTGGGACAATGGCACTTGCCCAGTCGCTAAATTCCACGGGTAAGATAATGCCTTCCCGCAGAAGCCTGAGCAGTTCATATTCAATCTTTTCCCTCGTCACATAGGGCACAGCTCTAGCCCAGTGATGGACCGGTCTAGCATCCTGTGTGATGTAGATTTTAACTTTAGCCCCTTTGAAGGTGCCCTGGCTGAAAGAAATGTTCAAATTGACTTAGAACTGTTGAGCAGGAGGTCCATTCCTTTGACAACATGGCGTGAACATCATCCCATTTCCAATTTAGTTTTGCCAGCCAGCTTCTCCCCAACAGTGCTGGGAGATCTCCGGGGACAATCCACAGGGGAAGTCGGTTCACCGTCCCTTTGTGTGTGACTGAGAGCATGGCACTGCCAAGGACTGGGACGATTTCTTTGGTATAGGTCCTTAGTTTGGTGTCGATCCTTGTGAGTTTTGGTCTGTTGCTTTTGTGCGGCCACAGCTGTTCAAATTGTTGAGCGCTCATGAGAGATTGACTCGCTCCCGTATCCAGTTCCATGTTGATGGGTATCCCGTTGAGGAGGACCCTCATCATTATTGGAGACATCTTGTAGTAAGAACAGTGGCCATTGATCGTGTTGACCCGCTGTACCTCAGTGTCCCGGGCACTGTCCCCACCATCTTCTGGTCCGCTTTCCGACCCTTCCGATTCATATACCAGCCGAGTTGCTGTTTTTCTACACATGCGGGCCAGATGCCCTGTATAGTTGCAGTTTCTGCAAACGGCATGCTGAAATCGACACCCCCTTGATGAATGCCTTCCCCCACATCTCCAGTACAGACCGCATCCATTGTTTCCGAAGGATGAGCTGTGTCTGGCTGATCTCTCTTGAGCTTCTCTCAGTTTGTAGTTGATTGCTCGCATTGTGGGTTGATGAGGTGTGAACGGTCGTTCATGTGGCCCTTGATGGCTTCTGGCGCCACTGCCTGCTGTTGAGGGCCTGCTCTCCTGCCTTTGTCTGTGTGTGGGGGTAGTGGCTTGTTTCACGCTGTGAACCCCTTGTTCCGATGTTTCGTTAGTTGTCGTACCCGCAGTGTCGATCAACCTCGTTTCTTCTTCTCCTGCCAAGAATGTCTGTGCAACCAGTGCTGCTGCCTCTAGGGTCAAGTTCTTGGTCTCTATCAGCTTTCAGAATATGTCTGCCTGGCCTATTCCTTCAATAAAAAAGTCTCAGTACTTCTCTCCTTCGTTCATCGGAGAACTCACATAAACTAGCCAGCCTCCAAAGTTCCGCCACAAAGTCGGGTATGCTCTGGCCCACACAGCATGTGTAGTTGCAGATACCTGTGTCTGGCCATGTGTAGGCTGCTCGCTGGCTTCAGGTGGTCTCTTACCAGTGTGCTCAACTCTTCAAACAACTTGCTTGCTGGTTTCTCTGGTGCCAGCAGGTCCTTCATTAAGGCGTATGTTTTCGAGCCACAGCTGGTCAAGAAATGGGCTCTTCTCTTGTCTGCCTTATCATCGCCTTACCAGTCTTTGGTTACAAAGCTTTGCTGAAGCCTTTCTATAAAGTTGTCCCAATTATCTCCAGCATTGTATTTTTCATCTGAGCCGTTGATCGCCATTCTGTGGATTCTGTAATCCCGTAACTCATCGCCACTGTAAAGTCCTGTCCCTGCAGTACAGACTCACATGAGGCACATGCTGAAGTCAAGGTCACTCAGGACCTGCACCTTTATTTCACAGCTCTCGAATGCCACACTTGCCTGAGAACTGTCTTTATATACCTGTGTGGAACAGGTATGCAGTGTCTCCTGCAAGTGCACCCCTTGTGGTTACAGGTCATATCTAGTCACAGTCATGTATAGCATGGTAAGATACAGTTATGTAGAGTAATGTGCGATACATGACAGAGAAAGAAAGAGAGAGAGTGAGAGAGAGAGAGAGAGAGAGAGCGAGCTCCAGAGAGATAGAGAGCGAGCTCCAGAGAGAGAGAGCAAGAGAGAGAGTGCTAGAGAGAGAGAGAGAGAGAGAGAGAGAGAGAGAGAGAGAGAGAGAGAGATTTAATAAGGACGGGGGCATCAAAGGTGGTGGTGGTTGTGTATCTGTAAAGCATGCACTCCCATGTTCCGCCACCAGGGAGCTCATCCCCTTTAGTCCCAAGCGACCCCAGCACCAGTTGGGAGCACTGTATATAAGCTGGCTCCTAAGGCCTGTTCCTCACTCTGGAGTGTCTTATTAAAGACTGAGGTCATTGTTACTTTAACCTCCCTGTGTGCAGCCTCATCTGTGTTAGGAACACAATATCTGGCGACGAGAATAAGAATCCAACGCAAAGATGCAGCAACCTGTGGGCATCCTGGAGAAGTTCTTGGAGGGTGAGGACTGGGAAGCCTATGTCAAACAGCTAGACCAGTACTTTGTAGCCAACGAGCTGGACGGAGAAGGAAGCGCTGCAAAAAGGAGCGCGGTCCTCCTCACAGTCTGTGGGGCACTGACCTACAGCCTCATGAAGAATCTTCTGGCTCCGGTGAAACCCACAGATAAGTCATATGAGGAGCTGTGTACACTGGTTCAGGACCACCTTAACCCGAGGGAGAGCGTGCTGATGGCAAGGTATCGGTTCTACACGTACCAGAGATCTGAAGGTCAGGAAGTGGCGAGCTACGTCGCCGAGCTAAGGCGACTTGCAGGACAATGTGAGTTTGATGGCTACCTGGAGCAAATGCTCAGAGACTTTATTGTACTGGGCATTGGCCATGAGACCATCCTACGAAAACTTTTGACTGTAGCGACAACGACCCTCAGTAAGGCCATTGCGATAGCACAGGCATTTATGTCCACCAGTGATAACACCAAACAAATCTCTCAGCACACAAGTGCTAGCAATGTTCATAAATTAACTGGAACTGTGTTTGCGAGCAGAAATGTACAGGGCAGAACCCACGAGTCTGCAACTGCCAGAAGGCCTCAGGTGACCCAGATGACTCAGAGTCCCCAAAAAAGGATGAATGCAAGGCAATTCACACCTTGTTGGCGTTGTGGAGGCTTCCATTCAGCCTATTCATGCCGCTTCAAAGGGCATGTTTGCAAGAGCTGTGGAACAATGGGGCACCTCCAACGAGCTTGCAAACGAGCTGTAAGCTCTGCAAAACCTGCTAACCACCCTGTGGCAGAGGATGATTGGTCCATGGTGGATCAAAGCAATTTCAAGCCTCAGAGAGAGGAAGCAGATGTTGAAGTACACCGGGTGCACACATTTTCGACAAAATGTCCACCTATAATGCTGAACGTAAAATTGATTGGCTTACCCGTAGCCATGGAACTGGACACTGGCGCAAGCCTATCCATCATGAGTAAAAAGATGTTTGAGAGACTGTGGTGCAATGAGACACTCAGACCAGCCCTGAGCCCCAGCCACACAAAACTGAGAAGGTACAGCAAAGAGCTTATCACTGTCCTGGGCAGTGCCATGGTCAAGGTCACCTACGAGGGCACGGTGCACGAACTGCCACTCTGGATTGTCCCGGGCGATGGCCCCACACTGCATGGAAGAAGCTGGCTGGGCAAAATCTGTTGGAACTGAGTTGACATCCGAGCGCGATCACATGTCGATGAGGCCTCATGTACCCAGGTTCTGAACAAATTTCCTTCCCTTTTTAAGCCAGGCATTGGAAACTTTTCCGGGGCGAAGGTGCAGATCCACTTGGTCCCAAAGGCACGACCCATTCACCACAAGGCACGAACGGTACCTCACATGATGAGGGAGAGAGTGGAAATCAAGCTGGACAGGCTGCAACGCGAGGGCATCATCTCCCCAGTGGAATTCAGCGAGTGGGCCAGCCCGATTGTTCCAGTACTCAAAAGTGATGGCACGGTCAGAATTTGCTGCGATTATAAAGTAACTATTTTCTATGTTTCTATGTTTCTAAAGGAAGAGGAGGACCTGGAGAAAAAGTGGGGCAGAGCACAGTTGCACATCAACGGCTGAAAAAACAGGAGTAGATGCAGCCCAGGAAACATAAAATCAGGAGCGGGAGCAGCTTGGAAAAAAATATAATAGCAGCATGCAACAGAAATAGACGGAATAGAATGGGGCCAATATCAGCTGATTTTTGCTACAGGAATGAGAGGGAGTAAAGCATTGCCTGGTCACTGTTTCTAAAGTGAGTTGCACGTAAATGTTATTTTGTAAATGGCGTGTACAGATTGTTTTATATTCCCATTTGCAATGAAAAAGAGATAATCAACACATTTGAAAAATGAACACAGCTTGTGGATTAAAATCAGTAATGGAAAAAAAACATTAGACAAGGAACGCTGGATAAACAAAGTAATGTAGCTGGCTTGAGTTTGACAGTCAGAGTCCTTAACCCTCGAGGACGGCATCAACACTTTAATAACTTATCCAAAATGAAAAAATGTACTCAGCATAAATGAGAAAAATTTCGTAATCAGCTTGTTCTGACTTTGATCTACTTTCTGGATCTTTTCATTGGGCTATTTCATACATCGGACAAGCAATTCCTTTATAACATGCAGTGAAATAGATCCAATATCATTGCGGGTCAAACCAAGGGAACACATCGGGCTAGAATTTTGCCTCGGGTGGTGGGGCAATCGGCCGCCCATTATACGCAGCGTCTAATACACCATTGACTGCAATCAACTGAATTTCAGGTGCTGCGTAGGACGGGCGATCGATCCCATACCGCCTGTTTTGTTCCACCGCCCGAGACAAATTTCTCAGCCCATAACTTCAGTTCAAATAATGTGCAATCATGAAAGCCATTACATTTGCCACTGGCAAACAAACAGCTAAACGCGACCTCCACAAGTGGAAAACCGAATAAATGCTCCCCAGTTGCTTGGAATACAATCGAGGATCACAGGTCAAGCTCCACCGCTCAAGCTTTTCTTTTTAAATATATGAAGTCATTCAAACCTATCATTTTGCTCATGCCTTGTAATGCAATTAAGCCCATATCGCCATCTTAACTCAATGCCAGGCCACTTTCCTTACACCCAATTCTAAACAGGACCTCATCCATTTGCCTTCTGAAAGATTACAGGGTTTGCTTTCTCCCAACCTGATGGTAGTTAATTTTCTTATTCTTATCTAGAGGGTCAGGAATTTGACTTAGCCTTTCATTTATTTTCCTTTAAAGTATTTGCTCCTCCCCCAATGTTCCCACCTCATCTCCTGGAGATACTGGCTCATGGGGTATGGTTCCACAAGGGTTTCGGAACTCGCTGATTTTCCTCTTTCCAGGGGCTGCTGAAGTCAATTCCAACAGCTCAGCTGCTACCCAACAGAGATCAGCTCACTCTCCCTTTTCAATAACACAATATCTTTTGTAAGTACAATCATCAAATCTTGATGTGATTACTTCTGACTAACATTTTGCTGAATTTTAAAATATATCCAATTTTAAACACCTATAATTAAATGCTGTTATAACACAGCAGGAAAATAAAACAATACAGTGTGGCATGTGCTTAATTTATATCCCCCCCTCCCCCTTCTCAGTGGAATTAGTCAGTTAGTGTATTCTTTTGGTATATGGTTTAACCTGTACTATCAAAATATAATGAGTGTTAAACCATCTCATTTGAGATGTGAAAAAAAATCACTATTTATGATCAGAACTTCCTACAATTTTGTTTTAAAACAAAGTAAATTGTCACAGATTTAAAAAGAATGGCCAAAAGCGAGCGAGAGAAAGACAAAGACAGGAAGGGAGAAAGTTGTACTGATTGAATTGAGTGAGTCCAATATTAATTGTTGCAGCTCCAATTGCTATGAAATGAAATAGCTTAATGATTCCTATCTGGCCTCAGCTCACCTGGCACTTTTTCAGTCTGCCTTTGAAAAGGTTGGGGGGAGCATGTGTGGGAACACAACAAATACACAAATATCCTGTTCAGATAACTAGGGGGTCCTATTGGTACAACACTGGGTTACACTAATATATAGTTAGACATTGGGTAAAATCTTAAACGCAAGCCTGTGGGAGTGACCAGTACCACTGTACTGAAGAGAAAACTAAGGCATGACTGCAAATGTGTAATAGATGGATTAAAAACAGGATCTACTCAAATACACAATTAACACAAACAAAGTAAAACAGCTTGGGAACATTATTTTTGAGTAGCTTATAATCCCTTTTAAGTATATATTTGAAAAATATAATGCCATATTTATTCTGGAAAAACAAGGCAAAAGAAAATGAAAGCAGAACACCCACGTGAACTGGCAAATCATAAGCTCAGGTCCTTTACGCAGTGTTTTAAATATTGGAAGGTGTATGCTGTGTGTGTCCTTACTCACTACACATATTAAATTAATTGGACTATATCATTCCCAGATTTGTTTAATAACCCTTTCTGGACTACAATCACATTAGCAGCTTTTACAATTACTCATGTTTCCAAATATTACGAGATTTATACAATGAGTGTCCTTAATTCCACTTTATCAATTCCTTAAAAACAGTGTCCTCGTTTGTACTCTGAGCAATTTATTCAGACACGTCATGAATAAATTGCTCAGATTTCTTACTAACCATGAGTGACAATTTCCTGTGTGTTCGAGATGTGATGAAATCCTACAATCGGATTAAAAAGAATCCGTTACTATTTTGCTAAACATTATACATAGAGGAGCTGTACCCTCCCTCCCCCTAAAACTTTGTTGGTTATTTTCCATAAAATCCCAATGAATTCCTTGGCACATTGGTATTAGGGAGAACACTGGAGTTCTCGCTTGTGATTACAAATGATAAGTTACTAAAAGTTCATCCACACTATTTTTCACTCACTATTTTTCCTTTGCTCATCCTTGATGGGTTAATTTGTCCCTCAATACTTTGTTACTGCTGAGATGATAAATGTCCTCACCAATTTTATTCCGCTTCTCTCAACTCTCTGCTCAATCAAGTATGTCTAGAGCCTTTTTCTCTTGAATTCTTACATTTTGGGATTTTTGACAATTTTGTTTTCCTTCCTGGATTTGGGAATGAGTTCTGTTGACGTGTTAAAGCACAAGTGAATTTGCACAGGTTTATAAAGCAACAGACAGAAGCACTGAGACAGAGTAAAATTTGATGTGTTAATGATTCAACTATCATTAAGCATCTTGCTATCTCGTCTCTGATGGGCTAACCTAACAAGCACACCTATTATGGCAGGGATAATTCTATTGATGTGAGCTCAGCACATCATCATCATGGGCTGTCCCTCGAAATCGAGGAAGACTTGCTTCCACTCCAAAAGTGAGTTCTCAGGTGACTGAACAGTTCAATGATGGAATTACAGTCTCTGTCACAGGTGGGACAGACAGTCGTGGAAGGAAAGAATGGGTGGGGAGTCTGGTTTGCCGCACGCTCCTTCCGCTGCCTGCGCTTGTTTTCTGCATGCTCTCGGCGTCGAGACTCTAAGTGCTCAGCGCCGTCCCGGATGCTCTTCCTCCACTTAGGGCAGTCTTTGGCCAGAGACTCCCAGGTGTTGGTGGGGACATTGCACTTTATCAAGGAGGCTTTGAGGGTGTCCTTGAAGCGCTTCCTCTGCCCACGTGGGGCTTGCTTGCTATGTAGGAGTTCCAAATAGAGCGCTTGCTTTGGGAGTCTCATGTCGGGCATACGGACGATGTGACCGCCCAACAGAGCTGGTCGAGTGTGGTCAGTGCTTCGATGCTGGGGATGTTGGCCTGAATGAGAACATGGACATTGGTGTGTCTGTCCTCCCAGTGGATTTGCAGGATCTTGCGGAGGCAGCGTTGGTGGTTTTTCTCCAGCGCATTGAAGTGTCTACTGTACATGGTCCACATCTCGGAGCCGTATAGGAGGGCGGATATCACTACAGCCCTGTCGACATAAGCTTGGTGCCAGATTTTAGGGCCTGGTCTTCAAACACTCTCTTCCTCAGGTGAATGAAGGCACACTGGAGACGGTGTTGGACCTCATCATTGATGTCTGCCCTTGCTGATAGTAGGCTCCCGAGGTATGGAAAATGCTCCACATTATCCACGTATACTCTTGGGAGAAGAGGTAGTCAGTTTGGTTGACAGATCCAGTGGTGAATGCCTGAATGGGGAAAGAGTCAGAGGCTGCACTCTTTCACTTCTTATGAATACATAATACAAGAAAAAATAAATATTTGAGCACTCAGATCTTTAATGGGAAAATACTGCAAAGTGCAGATCTAGGTCTGGAGCTGAAAGCAAAAATGCAGGTAAGCTCATAATTATGGATGAAACTGAGTACTGTGAGCAATGAGTAAGTGTGACCTTAGCTCCTTTAATAAGACTCCTGAGTGCAGGTACTGCGTGGGTGGCCTGCTTATATACAGTGCTCCCAATGGATGCTGGGATCCCTTGGGACTCCAACAGTTAGGCCCTCTGTAGTGGTGTGATACAGATTGCCAAGGGTTAAATACATAACAATCAGTTTTTGCTCTTTGATGCTGCCTAGAGAAAGATAGTGCCAAAAAAGAGTAAATCAGCAGCTAAAAGTGACAGGGTATATTTTTTATTATTTTTTCAGGAGAGAAGGGATATGGAGTGAAGAAAATGGATTTGCTGTCTGTAAAATAAAACAGCTTAACTATTTGCATCAGGCGTTGGGAAAATGCTGGAGTCCATTGTTAAGGAAGCAGTAGCGGGACATTTGGAAAACCGTAATTCAATCCAGCAGAGTCAGCATGGTTTTATGAAAGGGAAATCATATTTGACAAATTTGCTGGAGTTCTTTGAGGATGTAATGAGCAGGGTGGATAAGGGGGAACCAGTGGATGTGGTATATTTGGATTTCCAGAAGGCGTTCGATAAGGTGCCTCATGTATCATGCACAAGATAAAAGTTCACGGGGTTGGGGGTAATATATTAGCATGGATAGAGGATTGGCTAACTAACAGAAAACAGAGAGTCAGGATAAATGGGTCATTTTCCAGTTGTCAAACAGTAACTAGTGGGGTGCCGTAGGTATCGGTGCTGGGGCCTCAACTATTTACAATCTATATTGATGACTTGGATGAAGAGACCGAGTGTAATGTAGCCAAGTTTGCTGATGATACAAAGATGGGTGGGAAATCAAATTGTGAGGAGGACACCAAAAATCTGCAAAAATGATAGCTCAGAAGAGCAAATTAATATTTTAAATGGAGAAAAATTGCCAAGTGCTACAGTACAGACGGACCTGGAAATCCTTGTGCATGAAACACAAAAAGTTAGTATGCAGGTACAGCAAGTAATCAGGAAGGCAAATGGAATGTTGGCCTTTATTGCAAGGGAGAATAGAGTATAAAAGCAGAGAAGTCCTGCTACAACTGTACAGGGTATTGGTGAGGCCACACCTAGATCACTGCATACAGTTTTAGTATTTAAGGAAGGATATACTTGTATTGGAGGCTGTTCAGAGAAGGTTCACTAGGTTGATTTTGGAGATGAGGGAGTTGACTTATGAAGATAGGTTGAGTAGGTTGGGCCTATACACATTGCAGTTCAGAAGAATGAGAGGTAATCTTATCAAAACGTATAAGATAATGAGGGGGCTCAACAAGGTGGATGCAGAGAGGATATTTCCACTCATATGGGAAACTAAAACTAGGAGACATAGTCTCAGAATAAGGGGCTGCCAATTTAAAACTGAGATGAGAAATTTCTTCTGAGGGTTGTAAATCTATGGAATTCTCTGCCATAGAGAGCTGTGGAGGCTGGGTCATTGAATATATTTAAGGCCGAGATAGACAGATGTTTGAGCGATAAGAGAGTAAAGGGTTATGGGGAGTGGGCAGGGAAGTGGAGCTGAGTCCATGATCAGATCAGCCATGATTTTATTGAATGGCAGAGCAGGCTCGAGGGATCAAATGGCCTACTCCTGGCTCCTATTTTTTATGTTCTTAGGCCTCGTCTCACTGAAATGTTTTCAGTCAACTACTGAAAAATTGAAGGGCACATGCAAAAGGCACAATATTCAGTTCAAATCACAAATTGCGTCCTATTTTTATATGCATGGGTTACGCTATCATATAATTAAACATTGGGAAAAAGGGAACCCGCCTGAATCAAAGAGGCTCAATCTGCTTATGGGAGTGAGCAGTACTACCATACTGGAGAGAATATTATAGTCAGAGCCGAAACTTCTAACAGTGGAGTAAACACATTGGCCCGGAAACAAATGTGCTGGCCCCGAAGTAAGCCTCACACAAAGAGCTCACGATCTCGTTCAAGAAGTTCGGGTTTTCTGACGCATAATCCAAATCAATGGAGTATAGTGGGGATCCCCTAGTCCGAGCTACTGAGACATCAACAATCCTGAGGGTTCAGAGCAAGTATGTTCCCTTAAAGAAAATGAGTGGGACTAACAAATCTAGAGCTCTCTGGATGTTAAGGGGCATACAGGGTAGGATAAAGAAAAAAATAGATGCTTATGACAGATACCGAGGGCTCAATACTGCAGAAACCCTAAAAGAGCATAGAAAGTACAGAGGTACAATTAAAAAGGAAATTAGGAAAGCAAAGATAGCGCATGAAAATATTTTGACCAGTAAAATCAAGAAAAACCCAAAGATGTTTTCTAAATACATTAAGAGCATGAGGATAACTAAAGAATGAGTAGGGCCTATTAGAGACCATAAAGGTAATGTGTGTGTGGAGGCGGAAGTTGTGGGTATGGTTCTTAATGAATACTTTGCGTCTGTTTTCACAAAAGAGAGGGGCGATGCAGATATTGCAATCTGTTTTTTTTCTCTCTTTCCCACAGCAGCTGTTAATGATTCTGCCATCTCCATTTACATCCCATCTGGACTCATTTTTTGTTTCTTAACTTGTCCCATTACCATCTCCTTGTGCCTTGCATCATCATCCCTTTGTTTCTTAATCTCTTCGGCCTTCCACCTTATCACGGACCTTCCCTTGTTTTTTCCTCCCCTCCCCTTTCCCTGCACTTGCTTAAAAACCTCTTACATCTCTAACTTTTTCCAGTTTTGACGAAGGGTCATCGACCTGAAACGTTAACTCTGTTTCTCTCTCCAGATGCTGCCTGACCTGCTGAGTATTTCCAGCATTTTCTATTTTTATTTCAGATTTCAGCATCCGCAGTATTTTGCTTTTGTATAAGTTATTTTTCAAATTGAGTATTTTAATTGGATACACCTCATGGTATGTTAATTTATGGCCTGCATTATTTTATACCAATATCATGGACACACCTTCTAGGGCAATTTAAAGGCTATCCAGTGGGTGGAAAGGCACTGTGATTCCTATGAGCAATTCTTACTTCTGTAAAACAAATAATAAGGGATTTTAAAGGAATAAGTTTCTGTTGACACATTATTGAAGAATATTCTCAACCTGCACCTGGCCTTTCCAAAATTTGGGTTAGATGTTCAGAAAGGTGTTCCTGGATCAGAAAATGCTGCACATTGCTGCCATGTTAGTAAATATGAACTCAGTTCCTATGTAACCATAGAATGCCCAGAGTAAAATACTCCATTTTAAATTTAATTGGAGCTGCACAAGTTCCTTGTTAATAACTTTAACAAGTTTGCAAAAAGAAAAACAAAATTAGAAAATCATTTTGGGGTTAAAGATGTACAAAAAGTCTCCCATTCCATTTATTCCAAACATATTTTTTTCATTAAAATTAATGAAGTCAGGAATGTTGACCATGATCCATTTCAGATGGTCCCTCATATCATGTCCATCAAATATGTTATGCTGCAAGTTAGCTATAATTTCCTGTGAATCAACATTATGAGGATCACAATACTGATGATACACTGGCAAACAAAATGTTGCAAACAGCTGCTCTACTCTTACACTATAAGCTTGGCACCACTTCCATCCTTCCACAGGACAGTCAGACTTACATTAAAGAAATCGATCGTCAAAAAAACAATGAAAATGTCACATTCAATTGCCAAAAATGCTGTTGTTTTCAAATTACACATTTAATTACTTATCTTCTGCCTTTCTAGACTTTGAGCTGCCAAGGTATGATACTGATCATTCACATGTCTTGTTAATAGTGACAAACGGAAACCAGAACTACTGAGAGAAATAAATCCTCTGTGTTCTCATTTGTCACAACAAACATTGTAAATCTGGACAATTTGGATGAAAAAAAACAGACAGACTGTTTTGGTGGGTTTAATTTTCTGAAATACATATACACCATGCATACACTCTCTGGAAGGCCCCACAGGTAAAACTGCAATGGTACATTAAGCTCTGCCACAGCCAATCCCCACCTCAGATTTAATTCAATTCATTTCAATGGGACTGACATTACATGCAGTTCCTGCTGTAGTTGTTCAATGCAAGCTTCTGAAAATGGTCTGTAAAAGAACTGAAAACACAAACCATGCCTCACCCTGTGGCTTGTGTGCACTGGATACAAGTGTGGCTTGTTTTTCTCCTCATTTTTAAAAAACCTCAAAACTTCATGAGGAGTAACATTGAAGACATATTTCACTGAAACAGACATGACAGCACGAGTACCAAGAGTCATTTTCTCTTGGAGTTTAGAAATTCATACGTGTTTCGAGCTTCATTTGTTTTTAATCAATGTCAATGGTTCCTCACAATGGAATTGCTGCTTTCGAACTCACTCCTTGATATCAATTCCAGAACTTACCACACAACACATTTCACAAATTAACCATATTCTGAACTAAACACTGAACCTGCAATTCAGTGTGACTGCCTGAACACATGGAATAACTGAAGTGACCTATGAAGCTGCTGACTTAGCTTCATACTAAAACCATTAAAAATCACATGCATATAAAGCATAATGTTCATCAGAGTAGCACAGCATGTTGCTATTCAGTTGGGCTATAACAAAGTGGTAGGATGCTGATTCAAGCCTGCAATCCCCACACTTTGAGTTCCCAATCTAAGTTGTGCTATCAATGTTTGAAGTTATTCTAGTGGCATAAATATGGACATATCTGATGGTTCCTTGGTAAATGGACTGCCCAGTGTGGAACTGAATAATACAGACCAGGAAAGTCAGAAAGCTCCAATCCCTGGTCTTTGTTGACTTTGCAGATCTCAGCTATAGGAGTGTTATAGTTGCCATGGTTCTGGAGCCCTAAAGGTTGGTGAATCAAAACAGAAACTAGCCAGTGTTCCTCCCCCAATACCCTATCAAATGATCTCTGCTACAAAGGGTGCATGTGAATTTCCAGTGAGGACACGATTAGACTTGGCTGTGATGCCTCAATCTTTAAAAACTTTTCTAACACTCACTTTCAAAATTCACTCAGTGGAGGCATCAGGCGCAGCTGATGCCCATAGAAACATTCCTCAAACAAGAATCAGTGCTGTCGGAAGAGAAGGAGAGAAAATCTTTGGGAAATAAATTGAGTTAAATGCATATGTTTACCTTTGACAGGTGTGGTTAGAACAGTTGAATGTTCTGCTGGCTCAGTACCTTCATTCTCATGTGATCCAGAGGTAATCCTTTTTAGCTCAGCTTCTGCATTTTCACATAACTCCTGTCGTGAAGATTCCACACTAGATTGCTCATCAGAAGTTAAGGACTGGTGCCCATCATCAGAATATGATGAATTAACAATGTCAAGCAACGATTGTTTTTCCTGATAGGAATATTGTGATAGTGAAGCTGCAGATGCAGATGATCTACTAGTGCTCTCTGATGAAGAATAAGAACTCGATGCTTCACTAGTTAAGAATGGAGACTGAAGAGAAGGTGCCTGCAGGATTAGAACAAAAAAATCAGAACAAAGCCCTCTTTATTCTCAATCTCATATTTTATCTAAACATTTGAAGATATCTAACCAGTTGGCATGCATATAAGCAGCTTGCATTCCTACAATACCTTGTCATATCTCTCAAAAAAGTCCCAAAGGCTTTACAGACACCAACATCACTGATATTATGTAAGCAAACATGGCAGCTAGCAAAAGATAAAGGACTAATTAATCTGGCTGAGGGAGAAACGTTGGCCAGGACATGAACTCTTGCTTTTCTTTGAATCATGCCATGGGATCTTGAGCATCCATTTGAACTACAGGAACAGTGTCTCACATTCACATCGCATCTGAAAGATAGTACCTCCAATATGCAGTATCACTTAGTACTACACTTACATTATATGCCCAAATCTTAGAGTGGAACTTGAATAACAAAAATCTGGCTCAGTGACTTCAACGCTATGTAGTTTCTTCTCAAATTATGCTCTATGTATGCTGTGATTGACAACTTTTCATTAGACTCTTTTGCCATTAACTTTGGGGTTGTCTAAGATTCTATTTTCTCTCGCAGAGTTTTTTCCTCACATCAGTAATCTCCTCCATCCAGCCCTAAACACTCTTTTGTTGATGATTTTACTCTCCTTTCATCAATTTAATTTAGATCACACCTCCCAAGTGTGCATAACCTTTGGGCATCTCAGTGCAATAGTTGAATCACTGCATTTTATTTCCTCCATGATCCTTCATCAAATATACAGTTCCTTCATTTCTCTCAAGTACAACCAACAATTACCACATTTACCTGATGGCTCTTCTCCATAGTTGTTCTTCATCGATCATATTATAGACATCACTGTTTCATCAAATGGAACTTCTAAATCTTTCTCCATTAGTAAACCGCATCCAAGCTTAGGTTCTGAATTTGTGCCAAACACTTATTTTCCCTCTCAACAACTCTTAACTCAGTGTGAATGCCAAGTTCTTTCAAAACATGAATAATGCACCATATTTGGATAGAATATAACACTTCGCTTGCATTTCTGGATCAGATGCAACAAAAAGCTTGTGGTCTGATATTTGAGATATCATCTGACTTCTAGACCCCAATTTCCCCTCTGTCACATTTCTTGTCTGCCCGTGATTTATTTATACTAGCGTGATGACTGCTCTATTGAAATTTCCCCTTGTTCCTTGCTAAGGTCCAGATATATCCTATACACTCTTCTTCCACCTTACATATCTACTATGCTAAAATCGAGGTGCAATGCAATCTCTTACTCAATCTTTTCTAAGATTTCTTCTGTGAAACACAATAAAATTCTCAGTCTTTCAGTCATGTTCAGGTTTTTAAAATTCAAGCTTGATATCACCAAATCATGAAATCCTGATTTAACTGGTCTTATTTTACACTTTTCAACCTTGGTGGTACCTTAGCCTATCTAAAAAAAAACTTATCTATGTAGGAACATCGGCAAACAATTTTCAAAACTTGGTGCGTTATTATTTAAATTGGTTAAATATTTTACAAATTAAAGGAATTAGCCAAGATGCTTCCTGACATCTTCTTTTATTTAAAATACATTGTTGATGTTTTGTGCTGAAGCCAAAGGATGTGCTCAGAAGTAAAACACTTCAACCAGTTTTTCCACCTATTCGGTGGTACATTCAATTTTCATGGGTGTACATCTTCAATGGAATGGAAATTCAAAGAGGGTGTATAACAGGCGGACTATCTGATATATTATCCGTTTTACACCGCTGGCGAAGTTGAATGTTCTGCCGATTGTCTGTATGAAGTGTAGCACGGCTAGAGATAGAACAAAGCTCCCTCTACTGCATTAGCAACGTGCCTTTTCCAAAACTCAGAAGATTGTATAGTGTGTCATGTATCCTATATGGCTACTGTTGGTACGATCTCAAGGTGTGCCACCAGAGGGCACAGCAGTGGGAGACTTGTAGGTTACCTGTACAGGTGTGCCTGGCCTAGTATAAAAGGCAGGTCCACCAGGTGTGAACGTCACTCGGGAGTTAACAAATAAAGGAGCTGCGGAATACCAAGGGGCAGAAAACGCTAGTGGGAGTTGTGTACAGACCACCAAACAGTAAGGTTGGGGACAGCATCAAACAAGAAATAAGGGATGCATGCAATAAAGGTACAGCAGTTTTCATGGGTGACTTTAATCTACATATTGATTGGGCTAACCACATGGTAGCAATGCAGTGGAGGAGGATTTCCTGGAGTGTATTAGGGATGGTTTTCTGGAGCAATATATCGAGGAATCAACCAGGGAGCTGGCCATCCTAGATTGGGTGATGTGTAATGAGAAAGAACTAATTAACAATCTTGTTGTGCAAGACCCCTTGGCGAAGAGTGACCATAACATGGTAGAATTCTTTATTAGGATGGAGAGTGATACAGTTAATTCTGAAACTAGGGTCCTGAACTTAAGGAAAGGTAACTTCGATGGTTTGAGGCGTGAATTGGCTAGAATAGACTGGCAAATGATTCTTAAAGGGTTGACGGTGGATAGGTAATGGCAAACATTTATAGATCACATGGATGAACTTCAGCAATTGTACATCCCTGTCTGGAGTAAAAAATAAAATGGGGAAGATGGCTTAACCGTGGCTAACAAGGGAAATTAAGGATAGTGTTAAATCCAAGAGGCATATAAATTGGCTAGAAAAAGCAGCAAACTTGAGGACTGGGAGAAATTTAGAATTCAGCAGAGGAGGACAAAGGGTTTAATTAAGAGGGGGAAAATAGAGTACGAGAAGAAGCTTGCCGGGAACATAAAAACTGACTGCAAAAGTTTCTATAGATATGTGAAGAGAAAAAGATTAGTGAAGACAAACGTAGGTCCCTTGCAGTCGGATTCAGGTGAATTTATAATGGGGAACATTGAAATGGCAGACCAATTGAACAAGTACTTTGGCTCTGTCTTCACGAAGGAAGACTAAAATAACCTTCTGAAAGTACGAGGGGACCGAGGGTCTAGTGAGAAGGAGGAACTGAAGGATATCCTTATTAGGTGGGAAATTGTGTCAGGGAAATTGATGGGATTGAAGGCCAATAAATCCCCGGGGCCTGATAGTCTGCATCCCAGAGTACTTAAGGAAGTGGCCCGAGAAATAGTGAATGCATTGGTGATCATTTTCCAACAGTCTATCGACTCGAGATCAGTTCCTATGGACTGGAGGGTAGCTAATGTAACACCACTTTTTAAAAAGGGAGGGAGAGAGAAAGCGAGTAATTATAAACCAGTTAGCCTGACATCAGTGGTGGGGAAAATGGTGGAATCAATTATTAAGGATGAAATAGCAACCCATTTGGAAAGCAGTGACAGGATCAGTCCAAGTCAGCATGGATTTATGAAGGGGAAATCATGCTTGACAAATATTCTGGAATTTTTTGAGGATGTAACTAGTAGAGTGGACAAGGGAGAACCAGTGAATGTGATGTATTTGGACTTTCAAAAGGCTTTTGACAAGGTCCCACACAAGAGATTGGTGTGCAAAATCAAAGCACATGGTATTGGGGGTAATATACTGACGTGGATAGAGAACTGATTGGCAGACAGAAAGCAGAGAGTCGGGATAACAGGTCCTTTTCAGAATGGCAGGCAGTGACTAGTGGAGTGCCGCAGGGCTCAGTGCTGGGACCCCAGCTATTTACAGTATACATCAATGATTTGGATGAAGGAATTGAGTGTAATATCTCCAAGTTTGCAGATGACACTAAACTGGGTGGCGGTGTGAGCTGTGAAGGGGACGCTAAGAGACTGCAGGGTGACTTGGACAGGTTAGGTGAGTGGGCAAATGCATGGCAGACGCAGCATAATGTGGATAAATGTGAGGTTATCCACTTTCGGGGGCAAAAACGCGAAGACAGAATATTATCTGAATGGTGGCAGATTAGGAAAAGAGGAGGTACAACGAGACCTGGGTGTCATGGTTCATCCATCATTTAAAGTTGACATACAGGTGCAGCAGACGGTGAAGGCGGCAAATGGTATGTTGGCCTTCATAGCTTGGGGATTTGAGCATAGGAGCAGGGAGGTCTTACTGCAACTGTACAGGGCCTTGGTGAGGCCTGATCTGGAATATTGTGTTCAATTTTGGCTCCTAATCTGAGGAAGGATGTTCTTGCTATTGAGGGAGTGCAGCGAAGGTTCACCAGACTGATTCCTGAGATGGGGCGATTGTCCTATGAGGAGAGATTGAGTACACTAGTCCTATATTCTTCAGAGTTTAGAAAAATGAGAGATGAACTAATTGAAACATACAAAATTCTTACAGGGCTTGACAGGGTAGATGCAGGGAGGAGGTTTCCTCTTGCTGGGGAGTCTAGAACCAGGGGTCACAGTCTCAGAATAAGGGGTAAGCCATTTAGGACTGAGATGAGAATTTCTTCACTCAGAGGGTGGTGAATCTTTGGAATTCTTTACCCCAGAGGAACCAGTTGTTGAATATATTCACGACAAAGATCAATAGATTTTTGTATACTAAGGGAACCAAGAGATTATCGGGCTAGTGCAGGAAGGTGGAGTTGAGGTAGATCAGCCATGATCTTATTGAATGACGGTGCAGGCTCGAAGGACCGAATTATAAGGAAAGACGTTGTAGCTTGGATGATGTAGAATCAGTATGGGTGGAGCTATGAAATACCAAGGGGCAGAAAACGCTAGTGGGAGTTGTGTACAGACCTCCAAACAATAGTAGTGATGTTGGGGAGGGCATCAAACAGGAAATTAGGGGTGCATGCAATAAAGGTGCAGCAGTTATCATGGGTGACTTTAATATGCATATAGTTTGGGCTAGCCAAACTGGAAGCAATACGGTGGGAGGAGGATTTCCTGGAGTGCATTATGGTTGGTTTTTTAGACCAATATGTCGAGGAACCAACTAGGGGGAGGCCATCTTCAACTGGGTGTTGTGTAATGAGAGGGGATTAATTAGCAAGATTAATTAGCAATCTCGTTGTGCGAGGCCCCTTGGGGGAAGAGTGACCATAATATGGTGGAATTCTACATTAGGATGGAGAATGAAACAGTTAATTCAGAGACCATGGTCCAGAACTTAAAGAAGGCTAACTTTGAAGGTATGAGGCGTGAATTGGCTAGGATTGATTGGGGATTGATACTTAAGGGGTTGACAGTGGATGGGCAATGGCAGACATTTAGAGACCGCATGGATGAACTACAACAATTGTACACCCCTGTCTGGCGTAAAAATAAAAAAGGGAAGGTGGCTCAACCGTGGCTATCAAGGGAAATCAGGGATAGTATTAAAGCCAAGGAAGTGGCATATAAATTGGCCAGAAATAGCAGTGAACCCGCAGACTGGGAGAAATTTAGAACTCAGCAGAGGAGGACGAAGGATTTGATTAGGGCAGGGAAAATAGAGTACGAGGGGAAGCTTGCAGGGAACATTAAAATGGACTGCAAAAGCTTCTATAGATATGTAAAGAGAAAAAGGTTAGTAAAGACAAACGTAGGTCCCCTGCAGTCAGAATCAAGGGAAGTCATAACTGGGAACAAAGAAATGACAGACCAATTGAACAAGTACTTTGGTTCGGTATTCACTAAGGAGGACACAAACAACCTTCCGGATATAAAGGGAGTCAGAGGGTCTAGTAAGAAGGAGGAACTGAGGGAAATACTTATTAGTCGGGAAATTGTGTTGGGGAAATTGATGAGACTGAAGGCCGATAAATCCCCAGGGCCTGATGATCTGCATCCCAGAGTACTTAAGGAGGTGGCCTTGGAAATAGCGGATGCATTGACAGTCATTTTCCAACATTCCATAGACTCTGGATCAGTTCCTATGGAGTGGAGGGTAGCCAATGTAACCCCACTTTTTAAAAAAGGAGGGAGAGAGAAAACAGGGAATTACAGACCAGTCAGCCTGACATCGGTAGTGGGTAAAATAATGGAATCAATTATTAAGGATGTCATAGCAGCGCATTTGGAAAGAGGTGACATGATAAATCCATGCTGACTTGGACCTGTGAAAGGGAAATCATGCTTGACAAATCTTCTGGAATTTTTTGAGGATGTTTCCAGTAGAGTGGACAAGGGAGAGCCAGTTGATGTGGTATATTTGGACTTTCAGAAGGCTTTTGACAAGGTCCCACACAAGAGATTAATGTGCAAAGTTAAAGTACATGGGATTGGGGGTAGTGTGCTGACGTGGATTGAGAACTGGTTGTCAGACAGGAAGCAAAGAGTAGGAGTAAATGGGTACTTTTCAGAATGGCAGGCAGTGACTAGTGGGTTACCGCAAGGTTCTGTGCTGGGGCCCCAGCTGTTTACATTGTACATTAATGATTTAGACGAGGGGATTAAATATAGTATCGCCAAATTTGCGGATGACACTAAGTTGGGTGGCAGCGTGAGCTGCGAGGAGGATGCTATGAGGCTGCAGAATGACTTGGATAGGTTAGGTGAGTGGGCAAATGCATGGCAGATGAAGTATCATGTGGATAAATGTGAGGTTATCCAACTTTGCTGGTAAAAACAGAGAGACAGACTATTATCTGAATGGTGACAGATTATGAAAAGGGGAGGGGCAATGAGATCTGGGTGTCATGGTACATCAGTCATTGAAGGTTGGCATGCAGGTACAGCAGGCGGTTAAGAAAGCAAATGGCATGTTGGCCTTCATAGCGAGGGGATTTGAGTACAGGGGCAGGGAGGTGTTACTACAGTTGTACAGGGCCTTGGTGAGGCCACACCTGGAGTATTGTGTACAGTTCTGGTCCCCTAACTTGAGGAAGGACGTTCTTGCTGTTGAGGGAGTGCAGCGAAGGTTCACCAGACTGATTCCCGGGATGGCTGGACTGACATATCAAGAAAGACTGGATCAACTGGGCTTGTATTCACTGGAGTTCAGAAGAATGAGAGGGGACCTCATAGAAACATTTAATATTCTGACGGGTTTAGACAGGGTAGATGCAGGAAGAATGTTCCCAATGTTGGGGAAGTCCAGAACCAGGGGTCACAGTCTAAGGATAAGGGGTAAGCCATTTAAGACCGAAATGAGGAGAAACTTCTTCACCCAGAGAGTGGTGAACCTGTGGAATTGTCTACCACAGAAAGTTGTTGAGGCTAATTGACTAAATATATTCAAGAAGGAGTTAGATGTAGTCCTTACTACTTGGGGGATCAAGGGGTATGGCGAGAAAGCAGGAATGGGGTACTGAAGTTGCATGTTCAGCCATGAACTCATTGAATGGCGGTGCAGGCTCGAAAGACCGAATGGCCTACTCCTGCTCCTATTTCTTATGTTCCTTGTGCAGGCTGAAAAACAAATGGAATTATTCGCGTACTTTTTGGGAGCCGACATTTCTCTTTATTTTGGCAGTTAGAACTAGAGGGATTTACAACACAGAGAGAGAGTATTTGGCCAATTGTGTCTGTGCCAATTCTTTGCTACAGCAACCCAAAACTAGCTCTACTGCCATGCCTTCTTTCCACATTTGTGTCTTAATAATATTAAATGGGTACCTTGAAGATTCAGTTTTTGATGAACTAATCTATTATTTATAAATTAACCTTTATCCTGTATCAAAATCCATGTTATTTTGTACAGTTAGGTTTTACAATTAGGAACTCGAGTGATGCTGTAAAATGAAGATGCTAAGATGTTAACATAACAAGCTGGATCTTACAGCTGACATTATAAAGAGAGTTGCTTCTGCTAATTCTGGTCACCATATTATAAAAAAGCATATAGAGACACTGGAGAGGGTGAAATAAAGATTTATAAGGATGATACCAGAAATGCAAGCATCTACCTATCAGGGAAGGATGAACAGGCTGGATCTCTTTTCTCTTGAAAAGAAAAGGCTGAGGGGTGACCTAATCGAGGTCTTTAAAATTATGAAAGGTTTTGGTAGAATAGACATAGCGAGAGTGTTTCCACTTGTGGGGACGAGCAAAACTAGAGGCCATCAGTATAAGATAGTCACCAAGAAATTAAATAGGGAATTCAGAAGAAACTTCTTTACTGAAAGAGTGGTGAGAATGTGAAACTTGCTAACACGGAGTGGTTGAAGCGAATAATATAGATGCATTTAAGTGGAGGTTTTATAAGTGTATGAGAGAGAAGGGAATAGAGGATTATGCTGATAGAGTTCGATGAGGAAAGACAGGAGGAGGCTCAAGTGGAGCATAAACGCTGGCATGGACTGGTTGGGCCAAATGGCCTGTTTCTGTGCTGTATATCCTATGTGAAAAAAACTTGCTGTTCAGGCAGATTAAAAGTGGCTCCCAAAGACACAATGGTCACTGTGTGAATATTTAAATATTCACATCAAGTAAATACCAAGACATGCCGATGCTTAAAAGAATAGATGGCAACAGAGATTTAAAACAATGTCAGCAGTGGGAATCCTACAACTTCCATTGAATGGAAAATCCAGCCCTGTATCTCCAACTTACAGTCACATATATCCTAGCATTAAAACCAACACTGCAATCTGTACTAAAGCTACCCTGTACACTGTGCAGTGATTCTTTAGATGCTTGGGTTCTGTTAATCAACACTTACTTGATATTCTTCTGGTTGTGATGCATATAACGAGGATGGCACCTCTGGTGGCACCTCCATATCTTCCTGCTCACTCTCACTCCAACACTCTGCTGCAAGAAGGAATTCACCATTGCCAGAAGATTAGTTTTGTAAAAAATCAACAAACACACAATGAGACACTTCAGTGAGTTTTGTGCTCGGATCAATAAAAGCACATACCTCCAGTTTTTGCTTCTGTGGCTGGTAGAACATACTGAATGGCAGCTAAACCCATTTTATTAATCCACCTGAAAGATTAATGAGAATTGTAGTCTGATATTGCACATCTTCAATTCTACAAATTATTACCGATGGCATTGAATCTGCCAATTTATCTCCCAGATGTAAATTCACTATTAATGAAATGAGTATATCATTCCTAGCTAAGTCTTTAAGAATGATGTTACAAAACATTAGCAGTACTGTTTTCAGAACTCAACTGCAAGAACATGCTTTTATATATGCTTGATCAAAAGTATATTTTGGGTTGGCTTCTTGGGTACATGGACTACCTGGTGTGGTAATGACCCATACACACCAAGGAAGTCCCAAATTTCATCCTGGTCTGGGTTAACCTTTCTCAGCTTATTTGGCAGAAGGGGTTCCATATTTTGCCTCAGGACAGCAAAAGTTTGTTGGGAGTCCAGGTCCTGGTCGCTATCTTGTGATCTTGTCAGAAAATTACTCTGTGTGGACATCAGGTAAAGACAAGACAGTTATGCTCCCAGTGCTGACAATCACTATTGAGGCCGGGATTAAACCAATGGCTACTTAATGTGAAGTATCAGAGGGCTGTTGGCCTTCACAGAACTATGCCCCCAATTCTTCACTAAGGAAGACATGAATAACCTCCCGAAAATACTAGGGGACTGAGGGTCTAGCGAGAGGGAAGAACTGAGGAAAATCTTTGTCAGTCAGGAAAATGTAAGGGAAATTGATGGGATTGAAGGTCGATAAATCCCCAGGGCCTGATAGTCTGCATCCCAGAGTACTTAAGGAAGTGGCCCGAGAAATAGTAGATGCATTCGTGTTCATTTTCCAACATTCCATTGAATCTGGATCAGCTCCTATGAATTGGAGGGTCGCTAATGTAACCCCACTTTTTAAAAAAGGAGGGAGAGAGAAAACAGGGAATTATAGATCGGTTAGCCTAACATCGGTAGTGGGGAAAATGCTGGAATCAATTGTTAACGATTTAACAGCAGCACATTTGGAAAGCAGTGACAGGATTGGTCCAAGTCAGCATGGATTTATGAAAGGGAAATCATGCTTGACAAATCTTTTAGAATTTTTTGAGAATGTAACTAGAGTGGATAAGGGAGAACCAGTGGATGTGGAAGCAAGACTTCCTCAATTCCAAGGGACTGCCTACGATGATGATGTCAGGGTACATGGTACACCTGGAGTACTGCGTACAGTTTTGGCCTCCGTATTTAATGAAGGATATACTTGCTTTGGAGGCTGTTCAGAGAAGGTTCACTCGGTTGATTCCGGAGATGAGTGGGTTGACTTATGAAGTTAGGTTGAGTAAGTTTGGCCTATACTTATTGGAGTTCAGAAGAATGAGTGGTGATCTTATCGAATGAGGGGGAGCGACAAGGTGGATGCAGTGAGATTATTTCTACTCATAGAGGAAACTAAAACTAGGGGGCAATAGTCTCAGAATAAAGGGTCGCCCATTTCAAACTGAGATGAGGAGGAATTTCTTCTCTGAGGGTTGTAAATCTGTGGAATTCTTTGCCCCAGAGAGCTGTGCAGGCTGGGTCATTGAATATATTTAAGGCGGAGCAAGTCAGATTTTTGAGCGATAAGGGAATAAAGGGTTATGGGCAGCGGGCAGGGAAGTGGAGCTGAGTCCATAATACAAGCTTTTACCAGGCACAAGAGTTTTAAGGACATTCGCTGGGCAAGAGTTGGGCAAATAGCCCAATCATGCCTACGTGAATGTCCTGGCTGCGGGGATGTGGAGGATCTGCCAAGTGGAAAAGCACATTGTGCGCCAAAAACTGGCTTTTGCGGGGCCTTGCATGTTCTGTAGGGACCCGACGAGGCCAGAATTTTAGCCCCATTATTTACTACCACCTCACAACCATGGAATTCCACACCCCTCTCTCTTTATTTCCTCCTGCAATCTTCTGGCTTTTAAAATCGCAAGCCAGCATCACCTAACCATCATTTCCTTTTATTTTTTTATTCTCTTCAACCTTTACAATGGGCCTTGACCTTTCATCTTGATTTCTCAATTAAAAACTGAAAGACATGTTTTAGTCACTGTGCAATAAACTTACCACATAATTTCCACTAAGCCCACAAAAACAGCCCCGCCACTTGGTACTTACTTGCTCATGTCATCAGTATTCTCTGCAGCAAAATAGAAGTTCTTTTGTTGCGGATGGCTGGCCTTTATCGCACTTGATTAAGAGAATAGAAAATAGATAATAGTGGGACAAATTTGAAATGGATAGAATTCTTCTCATCTTAATGTTATATTATTGAAGGTGAAACTGCCAATATCTTGAATTATTTGCCCACAACTGCCATTGTACGAACAAACCTTTTAAAAACCTGCACACTTGTGAAAAACATGTGGTTCAATTGAAATGAAATTTTGGATAATCTCTGAACATTGCAGTTCAAACATCTGCATTAATAGTTACACTTCAACAAGCCCTTTATGGTCAACATATTTTCCCGAAAGCAAGCTGATCGAAAGAGAGATTTTGACTTTAATACAAGCTAATAAATTGTAATTATGTAACTATATTGTCATTATGTGCATTATGCTTGCCCTTCTCCCTTGTCCCGATGACATTTGGTAGAGTATGTTCATTGATTTTAAATCCTTTCATGCATTTTATTTGAAATATATAATTTGTTTTTGATTTAAGGTCAGTTGGTATCTACCTTTTCTCCCATTTTTCTCTGATTTCTGGCACAGTCGAAACAAGACTGTCCCAGGCTTATCTGGCTTTCCCTTTCCCTTATGGGGAGCCACTTGCCCTCCACTCAACCAAATGCACAGTTGCGACCAAGAGCTCAGTAGAGCGTTGAACTGCAGCCTGTGCCCTGTCACTCCATGGTGCTGTGACTTATGCCTGCATTTTGTAAACTTGTTGAAGAGTGTAATGTTAGTGATTTACTTCTGGAATTCTGACCCCATCATAAATGGCTTCCAAAAGTTTGAGATTTTGAGTCTGTGTAAATGATGTTATCCCTTCTCAGTTCTTGCTCTGTGCTCTCAAGATTTTATTTCCTTCTCATATTTAAATTGATTGGATCGAGTCTATGGCTAGGATAGATTACATATGGTTTGTTGAAGGAATGGGCTTGATGAGCCAAATTACATTTTCTGTTGCACAATTTTGTATGTTTTTAAATTATGCTTTTTACAGAGTAATGTAACATATGGCACTACATGTAAAACAAACCATTGAGATTACTTATTGTACATATCTTACATTTAAAATGAATAATAAATCCATTTTAAAAAGTTTGTCATGATAGAATCATAGAATGGTTGTAGCACGGAAGGAGGCCAGTCGTCCAGTCGAGACTGCGTCGGCAACATAGCAGTTAAGCATCATCAGGATGTGTGTTCAGCATTAATTACAGAATAAAGATGGAGTTTCTGCTCACCGTACATGCTGCACGAACACAGTGACAGGGAGCACACTACTCTCAGTCTCCTAATATGGTTAATTCTGGTTCTCAGCCTGTGGGTTGGCACTGCATGCATTGCAATGCAATGCAAAAGGCAAAGAGCATCCCAGACAGAGATTAAATCAACACTTGCCGTTCTCATACACCTCCGAGTGTCTGGTACTCAGGTACTTGCTCTAAGTCTGTGAAATTGCACATATCATGCATCAAACAGAGAAAATCATCTTCCAAAATCCAAAACAAAGATGGCTGCATTTCACATTTACTATTTGTAACCATATGACAGGCTGCAAACTGAGCAAATATGGCCTCATGGTAGCCCAACATTCGCTTTCATTCTGGGATTCCTTTCCCTTCATGGCGGTAAGACAGCATAAATTCCAGACAGGAAAATAAAAACAGAAAGCTTTACCACCACAGGGAGACTATTCTTTTCAATAAGTGATATTGAACTGAGAGAACTCTTATCCGAATAAGCAAATGTGAACATTGTAACCAGTAAGATTACCATGAAAGGGGAACAGTTCCTGATGTTAATGATTGAGCAATACCTAGCAGAAACTCTCACTCACTGCCTTTTGGCTGATTGCTAAAACTCATACTTAACTTGTGCCTTGGTTACAAGTAATCCTAATTTTGGAATTTGGAATCATTCTGCTTCCAGTTATGTGAGTGTACTTTCCAGGGTAAACTTGGTGGAAGACAACATCCAAACTGCATTTTATGGGTCCAGTTTCAGGTTGGAAAGAATGTATAATGGTTATATTGCACTTTGGAATATGAATTTCTACCACTTTCTGATGTACAGAGAAATTGGACATTCTTGGTGTCAACTTGACTCAGTTGGTAGCAGTGTTGTCTGAGTCAGAGAGTGTGGTTCCAAGTCCCCATCCAAGATTGGAGCACATAAATAAAGCGGACACTTCGGTGCAGTACGGAAGGAAAGCTGGAGATTCAAAGGTGCTTTCTTTTGGATGAAACTTTCAATTGAATGGAAAAGATCCATGGCACTATTCAAAGTTATTTAGGTGGCCTGGTCAACATTCCTCCCTCAACTAATACCACCAAGAAAATAATAATTGGTCATCCATCTCATTTATTGTTTATGGGATCTTGGTGAGCACAAATTGGCCAACACATTTACCTACACAACAGTGACTGCACTTCAAAAATGGTTAACTGGATGGGACAAGCTCTTGATAACTTGGTAAGGAGTTATATAAAAATGCACATTCTTCCTTCTTACTTGCTTTAGCAGGTCACTATTTTGAGAAGGTTTGAAAATGGCCCAATGTTTTACCACATCTTTTCTGTGGTCCATTTCTATCCCATCATGGTTCCACACCTACTGGTCTCAATGTACTCAGTGTATCTCCTCCAACTTTCTTTTACTCCTACGTGTATTCATCTCCAGCATACTCCATATATCCCTCCTTGGCTGCCTCCTAGGCTTTGTTTACATGCTGCCCCTCAGTGACAATCTGTAAACATTGGGTCAACTCACATGCATATGTTGATGAAATCCAACCTTACACTCCTCTTCTCCCACCCAGCTTCCGTGACTGCTGCAGTCCACTATCAAGCTGTGGTTGAGCCAGAAATTTCTCCTTTTGTTAATAGATCATTTTGCATCTCCTGCACAGATTTCATCTCCCTATCTGGCCAGTTGCTCAGGCTCAACCTCAATGCCCTGTTTGCTCCTGAACAGAACTTCAAACACTCATATCCAGTCCATCACCAAGACAGCTTATTTCCACCAGTACAATGTACCCTGCCTAGGTCCCTACATCTCCCTTTCTATCATCTGCCGATGTTTCTACCTTACTCTCTACTCTTATCTGCAGCACACTTTATGCTCTTCCAAAACTTGTACCCACATCTTTATCATCTCAAAGCTTGATTTATCTGAAACACTCACCTGCCTCTTGAGAGCTATCTTCAATAAACCTCAACCTGCCCAGAACTCTGCCTCAAAATTGTATCCCTGATCTCAAATCCTCCATGGCATCTGCAATCTTCTCTAAACCTAAACTTTATTTCTGCTGTTCCAACCCTGGTCTACCCTTCTTTCCATGGGTAGAAGAACCTTCAGGGACCATGCCCCTGCACTGGAATTTTCATTCTGAACCTGTCTGTTGGCACCCCTCTCCCACCTTCAAAAGCTTCCTCAAAAACTCCATCTTTGAGAATGCTGCTGGATACTTCCCCTCACCTCTCTTCCCGTTCTAGGTTCCCCAACCCCCACTTTGGAATGTTTTCCCACATGAAAAGCATGATAAAAGTGCAAGAACTTGTTGTCCACAGAGTGGTAAGGTGTGCGTTTAACTAATGAAACAAGGAACTCATACTAACAAACGTAAATTGGGGGAGGTGTTGAGCAGAGATTAGGCACTTCCCTACAGGAGAAATAAATGGGGGTGGGGGTGGGGTGCAAAATGTAGGAAGACATAAAACAGCAAGACACTCAGCAACTCTCATGCATGTCCGAACAACTGATTCAAGACAGCCATTGAGACCTACCTTCTAAGCTATAGAAAGGTATGCAGCACATGGGAAATTAATAAAAATATTATAGAACATAGGAAAAAGACCAACAATTTTATAGATAGTAGCAGACTCGAAGTATAAAGTCATATTTACACAAAATGTCACCTTCTGAGTCATTGGAGAGAGGCAAATGGTGCATAGGAGTTATAGAAATTTCATTTTCTTGGGAGTCTCCATGTATATTAAAACCTATCTAGAATATTTTTATGCTACTAAACCCACACAAATTAGGTCAAGGCAGACATAAATATTTTCAACAGCTATGTTTATGGTGATGTGCTTTTCCTTTGTAAATCCTGTGAAGGGCTGTGTAATTACAACATTACTTACTGTTTCTTTTTGCACTCTGTTCCTTGATCAATCTTGAACTCAGGTAAGCTAATGAAACCTTCAGCTTTCGGTGCCTATGGAAAAGGCAGAGTTGGTCAATGTTTAGCGAAGAAGAGCTCAATTATCATCAGCACAATGAGATTGGTTGCCAAGACCTATCTTTTGTTCAATTGAAAAATTAACTTGAAAATGGGCCAAACAATACAGGACATTCTACCACTGCAATGAGCGGGAAAATTTGAAAGCAAATTTACTAAGCTTTAATAATCACTAAAACCCCTCTCCCCAAAAGTGCAGCAATTTTGCGTACATCTTTTAAACAGGAAGGCACAGTCCAGACATTAGAACACTCAAAGATTATTTATTGTGTTATGTATGTAAACATTACCAATGTGTAAGATTTGCGACCAGGGGGCGCACCTGTGGGTCACCTGCACACCCTGGGCAAGCAGGTATAAAGGGAAGTCTACCATGCTGCTTCCACACTCTGGAGTTAGATTAAAGAGATCAAGGTCACAACAGTTTGAGCTTACAATATACAGTTTTGTGGAGTTATTCTGAACATAACAATTAGCGACGAGTAACAGATCACAAACTTTCACGCGGTTATGGCTGCCATTGGTATTCTTGAGAGAGTTGTTGAGGGTGACGATTGGGAAGCCTTCATTGAGCGTCTTGACCAGTACAACAAGCTGGATGTGGAGGATTTCCTGGAGTGTATAAGGGATGGTTTTCTAGACCAATATGTCGAGGAACCAACTAGGCAGCAGGCAATCCGAGACTGGGTCTTGTGTAATGAGAGGATTAGTTAACTATCTTGTCATGTGAGGCCCCTTGGGGAAGAGTGACCATAATATGATAGAATTTTTCATTAAGATGGAAAGTGACACAGTTAATTCAGAAACTAGGGTCCTGAACTTAAAGAAAGGTAACTTCGATGGTATGAGACGTGAATTGGCTAGGATAGACTGGCGAATGATATTTAAAGGGTTGACGGTAGATAGGCAATGGCAGACATGTAAAGATCACATGGATGAACTACAACAATTGTACATCCCTGTCTGGCACAAAAATAAAATGGGGAAGGTGGCTCAACCATGGCAAACAAGGGAAATTAGGGATAGTGTTAAATCCAAGGATGAAGGCATATAAATTGGCCAGAAAAAGCAGCAAACCTGAGGACTGGGAGAAATTTAGAATTCAGCAGAGGAGGACTAAGGGTTTAATTAGAAGGGGGTAAAGAGAGTATGAGAGTAAGCTTGCGGGGAACATAAAAACTGACTGCAAAAGTTTCTATAGATATATGAAGATAAAAAGATGAGTGAAGACTAGTGTAGGTCCCTTGCAGTCAGAATCAGATGAATTCATAATGGGGAACAAGGAAATGGCAGAACAACTGAACAAATACTTTGGTTCTGTCTTCACTAAGGAAGACAATAATAACCTCCCGAAAATACTAGGGGACCGAGGGTCTAGCGAGGAGGAGGAACTGAGGGAAGTCCTTATGTGTCAGGAAATGCTGTTAGGGAAATTGATTCGGTTGAAGGCCGATAAATCCCCAGGGCCCAATAGTCTGCATCCCAGAGTACTTAAGGAAGTGGCCCTAGAAATAGTAGATGCATTGGTGGTCATTTTCCAACATTCCATGAACTCTGGGTCGGTTCCTATGGATTGGAGGGTAGCAAATGTAACCCCACTTTTTAAAAAAGGAGGGAGAGAGAAAACAGGGAATTATAGACTGGTTAGCCTGTCATCAGTAGTGGGGAAAATGCTGGAATCAATTATTAAAGATGAAATAGCAGCGCATTTGGAAAGCAATGACATGATTGGTCCAAGTCAGCATGGATTTATGAAAGGGAAATCATGCTTGACAAATCTTCTGGAATTTTTTGAGGATGTAACTAGTAGAGTGGACAAGGGAGAATCAGTGGATGTGGTGTATTTGGACTTTCAAAAGGCTTTTGACAAGGTCCCAAAGAGATTCGTGTGCAAAATTAAGGCACATGGTATTGGGGGTAATGTATTGACGTGGATAGAGAACTGGTTGGCAGACAGGAAGCAAAGTGTGGGAATAAATGGGTCCTTTTCAGAATGGCAGGCAGTGACTAGTGGGGTACCGCAAGGTTCAGTGCTGGGACCCCAGCTATTTACAATATATATTAATGATTTAGACGAAGGAATTGAATGCAATATCTCCAAGTTTACAGATGACACTAAGCTGGGTGGCAGTGTGAGCTGTGAGGAGGATGCTAAGAGGCTGCAGGATGACTTGGACAAGTTAGATGAGTGGGCAAATGCATGGCAGATGCAGTATAATGTGGATAAGTGTGAGGTTATCCACTTTGGTGGCAAAAACAGGAAGGCAGATTATTATCTGAATGGTGACAGATTAGGAAAAGGGGAGGTGTAACGAGACCTGGGTGTCATGGTACATCAGTCATTGAAAGCAGGCATGCAGGTACAGCAGGCAATAAAGAAAGCAAATGGCATGTTGGCCTTCATAGCGAGGGGATTTGAGTGCAGGAGCAGGGAGGTCTTGCTGCAGATGTACAGGGCCTTGGTGAGAATCCACCTTGAGCATTGTGTGCAGTTTGGTCTCCTAATCTGAGGAAGGACTTTCTTGTTATTGAGGGAATGCAGTGAAGGTTCACCAGACTGATTCCCGGAATGGCAGAACTGACATATGAAGAAAGGCTGGATCAACTAGGCTTATATTCACTGGAATTTAGAAGAATGAGAGGAATTAGGCTTATATTCACTGGAATTTAGAAGAATCAGAGGGGATCTCATAGCAGCATATACAATTCTGACAGGATTGGACAGGTTAGATGTAAGAAGAATGTTCCCGATATTGGGGAAGTCCAGAACCAGGGGTCACAGTCTAAGGATAAAGGGTAAGCCATATAGGACCGAGATGAGGAGAAACTTCTTCACTCAGAGAATTGTGAACCTGTGGAATTCTCTACCACAGAAAGTTGTTGAGGCCAGTTCGTTAGATATATTCAAAAGGAAGTTAGATGTGGCCCTTTCAGCTAAAGGGATCAGCGGGTAAGGAGAGAAGGCAGGAGTGGGGTACTGAAGTTGCATGACCAGCCATGATCATATTGAATGGCTCAGTGCTGGGACCTCAGCTCGTTACAATATACATTAACGATTTAGATGAAGGAATTGAGTGTAACATCTCCAAGTTTGCAGATGACACTAAACTCAGTGGTGGTGTGAATTGTGAGGAGGATGCTAAGAGGCTGCAGGGTGACTTGGACAGGCTAGGTAAGTGGGCAAATGCATGGCAGATGCAGTATAATGTGGATAAATGTGAGATTTATCCATTTTGGGGGCAAAAACACAAAAGAAGATTATCTGGATGGTGGAAGATTAGGAAAAGGGGAAGTGCAACGAGACCTGGGTGTTATGGTACATCAGTCATTGAAAGTTGGCATGCAGGTAGAGTAGGCGGTAAAGGCGGCAAATGGTATGTTGGCCTTCATAGTTAGGGGATTTGAGTACTGGAGCATGGAGGTCTTACTGCAGTTGTACATGGCCTTAGTGAGGCCTCACCTGGAATATTGTGTTCAGTTTTGGTCTCCTAATCTGAGGTAGGATGTTCTTGCTATTGAGGGAGTGCAGCGAAGGTTCACCAGACTGATTCCAGGGATGGCTGGGCTGTCATATGAGGAGAGACTGGATCAACTGGGCCTTTATTCACTGGAGTTTAGAAGGATGAGAGGGGATCTCACAGAAACATGTAAGATTCTGACAGGACTAGACAGGTTAGATGCGGGAAGAATGTTCCCAATGTTGGGGAAGCCCAGAACCAGGGGACATAGTCTTAGGATAAGGGGTAGGCCATTTAGGACTGAGATGAGGAGAAACTTCTTCACTCAGAAAGTTGTTAACCTATGGAATTCCCTGCCGCAGAGAGTTGTTGATGCCAGTTCATTGGACATATTCAAGAGAGAGTTAGATATGGCCCTTACTGCTAAAGGGATCAAGGGGTATGGAGAGAAAGCAGGAAAGGGGTACTGAGGGAATGATCAGCCATGATCTTATTGAATGGCGATGCAGGCTCGAAGGGCCGAATGGCCTACTCCTGCACTTATTTTCTATGTTTCTATGTTTCTATGAACACTTGCACAACCTGGAAGAGGTTCGAAAGCGACTGGTCAGAGTGGGACTCAGGCTGGAACGCTCCAAGTGTGTTTTCCTGGCGCCAGAGGTTGAACTTCTGGGGAGAAAGATTGCAGCAGACAGCATCAGACCCACGGACTCCAAGACGGAGGCCATCAAGAATGCACCCAGACCACAGAATGTGACAGAGCTGCGTTCGTTCCTGGGACTCAACTATTTTGGTAACTTTCTACCGGGGTTGAGCACTTTGCTGGAGCCTTAGAATTTATTGCTATGCAAGGGTGACGACTGGGTTTGGGGTAAATCTCAAGAGACAGCCTTTAACAAGGCCAGAAACCTGCTATGTTCTAACAAGTTACTTGTATTGTATGACCCGTGTAAACATTTAGTACTCGCTTGTGATGCAACTTTGTACGGGGTCGGTTATGTGTTACAGCAAGCCAGTGTGTCAGGCAAACTGCAACCGGTTGCATATGCGTCCAGAAGCTTATCCAAGACTGAAAGAGCCTACAGTATAGTTGAGAAAGAAGCATTAGCATGCATATACGGGGTTATTGCTACGCAAGGGTGACGACTGGGTTTGGGGTAAATCTCAAGAGACAGCCTTTAACAAGGCCAGAAACCTGCTATGTTCTAACATGGAGTGTATTAGGAATGGTTTTCTAGACCAATATGTCGAGGAACCAACTAGAGGGCTGGCCATACTAGACTGGGTGATGTGTAATGAGAAAGGACTAATTAGCAATCTTGTTGTGTGAGGCCCCTTGGGGAAGAGTGACCATAATATGGTAGAATTCTTAATTAAGATGGAGAGTGACACAGTTAATTCAGAAACTATGGTCCTGAACTTAAGGAAAGGTAACTTCGATGGTATGAGATGTGAATTGGCTAGAATAGACTGACGAGTGATACTTAAAGGGTTGACGGTGGATAGACAATAGCAAACATTTAAAGATCACATGGATAAACTTCAACAATTATACATCCCTGTCTGGAGTAAAAGTAAAACGGAGAAGGTGGCTCAACTGTGGTTAACAAGGGAAATTAAGGATAGTGTTAAATCCAAGGAAGAGGCATATAAATTGGCCAGACAAAGCAGCAAACCTGAGGACTGGGAGAATTTTGTAATACAGCAGAGGACGACAAAGGGTTTAATTAGGAGAGGGAAAATAGAGTACGAGAGGAAGCTGGCTGGGAACATAAAAACTGACTGCAAAAGCTTCTATAGATATGTGAAAAGAAAAAGATTAGTGAAAACAAACGTAGGTCCTTTGCAGCCAGATCCAGGTGAATTTATAATGGGCAACAAAGAAATGACAGACCAGTTAAACAAATACTTTGGTTCTGTCTTCATGAAGGAAGACACAAATAACGTTCCAGAAATACGAGGGGACCGAGGGTCTAGTGAGAAGGAGGAATTGAAGGAAATCCTTATTAGGCGGGAAATTGTGTTAGGGAAATTGATGGGATTGAAGGCCAATAAATCCCCAGGGCCTGATAGTCTGCATCCCAGAGTACTTAAGGAAGTGGCCCTAGAAATAGTGGATGCATTGGTGATCATTTTCCAATAGTCTATCGACTCTGGATCGGTTCTTATGGACTGGAGGGTAGCTAATGTAACACCACTTTTTAAAAAAGGAGGGAGAGAGAAAACGGGTAATTATAGACCAGTTAGCCTGACATCAGTAGTGGGGAAAATGTTGGAATCAATTATAAAAGATGAAATAGCAGCACATTTAGAAAGCAGTGATAGGATCAGTCCAAGTCAGCATGGATTTATGAAGGGGAAATCATGCTTGATAAATCTTCTGGCATTTTGTGAGGATGTAACTAGTAGAGTGGACAAGGGAGAACCAGTGCATGTGGTGTATTTGGACTTTCAAAAGGCTTTTGACAAGGTCCCACACAAGAGATTGGTGTGCAAAATTAAGGCACATGGTATTGGGGGTAATGTACTGACGTGGATAGAGAACTGGTTGGCAGACAGGAAGCAGAGAGTCGGGATAAACGGGTCCTTTTCAGAATGGGGTACCGCAGGGCTCAGTGCTGTGACCCCGGCTATTTACAATATACATTAATGATTTGGATGAGGGAATTGAGTGTAATATCTCCAAGTTTGCAGATGACACTAAGCTGGGTGGCGGTGTGAGCTGCGAGGAGGAAGCTAAAAGGCTGCAAGGTGACTTGGGCAGGTTAGGTGAGTGGGCAAACGCATGGCAGATGCAGTATAATGTGGATAAATGTGAGGTTATCCACTTTGTTGGCAAAAACACAAAGGCATAATATTATCTGAATGGCGGCAGATTAGAAAAAGGGGAGGTGCAGCGAGACCTGGGTGTCATGGTACATCAGTCATTGAAAGTTGGCATGCAAGTTCAGCAGGCAGTGAAGAAGGCAAATGGTATGTTGGCCTTCATAGCTAGGGGATTTGAGTATAGGAGCAGGGAGGTCTTACTGCAGTTGTACAGGGCCTTGGTGAGGCCTCACCTGGAATATTGTGTTCAGTTTTGGTCTCCTAATCTGCTATTGAGGGAGTGCAGCGAAGGTTCACCAGACTGATTCCCGGGATGGCAGGACTGACATGTGAGGAGAGACTGGATCGACTGGTCCTTTATTCACTGGAGTTTAATAGGATGAGAGGGGATCTCATAGAAACATAAAATTCTAACGGGATTGGACAGGTTAGATGCAGAACGAATGTTCCCAATGTTGGGGAAGTCCAGAACCAGAGACATAGTCGAAGGATAAGGGGTAAGCCATTTAGGACTGAGATGAGGAAAAACTTCTTCACTCAGTTATTAACCTGTGGAATTCCCTACCGCAGAGTCTTGTTGATGCCAGTTCATTGTATATATTCAAGGGGGAGTTAGATATGGTCCCTAATGGCTCAAGGGATCAAGAGGTATGGAGAGAAGGCAGGAAAGGGGCACTGAGGTGAATGATCAGCTATGATCTTATTGAATGGGGGTGCAGGCTCGAAGGGCCAAATAGCCTACTCCTGCACCTATTTTCAATGTTTCTATGTTAAGAAAATGCACCAATACCTAATTGGGCTCGAGTTCGAGCTCGAAACCGACCACAACCGGCTCATTTCGCTGTTCTCAGAAAGTAAAGCTATTAACACCAATGCTTCGTCCCGCATCCAAAGGTGGCCACTAACGTTATCTGCGTATGACTATGTAATCCGCCACTGACCAGGCACTGAGAACTGTGCTGATGCCCTCAGTCAGCTACCATTGCCCACCACCGGGGTGGAAATGACACAACCTGCAGACTTGCTTCTTGTAATGGATGTTTTTGAGAGCAAGGGGTCACCTGTCATGGCTCGCCAGATCAGGACGTAGACTAGCCAGGACCTTGTGCCATCACTAGTAAAAAGCTGCGTCCTCAATGGGAGCTGGTCGGCGGTTCCCGGGGAAATGCAAGATGAAATTAAGCCGTTCCACCGACGCAAGGATGAAATGTCCATTCGGACTGTCTCCGATGGGGGAGCCATGTAGTTTTGCCAAAAAAAGGCAGGGAAACCTTTATACGCGACCTTCACAGTACCCACTCAGGCATAGTCATGATGAAGGCTATTGCCAGATCGCACGTTTGGTGGCCCAGCATTGACTCGGAATTGGAGTCATGCGTACACCAATGTAACACTTGCTCACAGTTGAGCAATGCACCAAGGGAGGCCCCAGTGAGTCTGTGGTCATGGCCCTCCAAACCATGGTCCAGGTCCACTTGGATTTCGCTGGCCCCTTTCTGGGAAAGATGTTCCTAGTAGCAGTGGATGCTTACTCCAAATGGATTGAATGTACAATAATGTCATGTACATCCACTGCCACCATTGAAAGCCTCCGGGCCATGTTCGCCACCCATGGTTTGCCCGAAATCCTTGTTAGTGACAATGGACCATGTTTCACCAGCTCGGAATTCAATGAGTGCATGACCCGCAATGACATCAAGCATGTCAGGTCTGCGCCGGTTAAGCCCGCATCCAATGGTCAAGCGGAACGGGCAGTCCAAACCTTCAAGCAGAGCTTGAAATGCGTGACGAACGGTTCCCTGCAGACCCGATTATCTCGGATCCTGCTCAGCTACTGCACGCGACCCTACTCGCTTACCAGGTTCCACCTGCAGAATTGCTAATGAAGAGAGCACTCAAAACCAGACTCTCCTTAGTCCAACCAGATCTGAATGATCATGTAGAAACCCGGCATCACGTGTATCACGACCGCACGGCTGTATCACGCGACATTGAAGTTAATGACCCCGTGTTTGTTCTTAATTATGGTCATGGTCCCAAATGGGTTGCTGGCACTGTTAGCCAAGGAGGGGAATAGAGTGTTTGTTGTCAAAGTTTTGAATGGACAAACGTGCAGAAAGCACTTGGATCAGACCAAACTGCGGTTCATTGACAACCAAGAACAGTTTGAAGAGCACATTACCATCAATGATCCACCAACACACACCCAACCAGCAATCGACCTCGCGGTCAAACACGAGGATGAACCCACCATGCCTGACAGGCGGATCAGACCAGCCACACCGCAGTGCAGCAATGATACAACCGACTCACCCATGCCAGGACTTCAACTCAGGCGATCAACCCGGGAATGGAGAGCCCCAGATCACCTCAACTTGTAAATAACTTGTATCTAAGACTTTGGGGGATGAATGATGTCATGTATGTAAACATTACCCATGTGTAAGATTTGCCACCAGGGGGCACACCTGTGGGAGACCCAAGGGTCACCTGCACACCCTGGTCAAGCAGGTATAAAAGGCAATCTACCATGTTGCTTCCGCACTCTGGAGTTACATTAAAGAGACCAAGGTCACATCAGTTTGAGCTTACAATATACAGTCTTGTGGTGTTACTCAACATAACATATTCCAACCCATGATTGACCAAATGACAATATAAATATGGGTGAGCAATGCAAACAAACTAACTATATCCTCTCTCACTATCCCCTCCTTCCACAAAAACCCTCACTGAATTCAGCAACACCCTGTGGTTTAGAGCAGATCTTGTAACACTCTTCCTATCTATGCCCGATGGATCTTTGGACTTGATCTGCAACCAGCTGGTTTTGAAGTGAACCAGTTACAGAATATTTTGAAGATGTATAGTGCATCATTTGACAGCAGAGGAGGACATTCATTTCTCACTCTTTTATAAGCCTTAGAATACTCCAGCCAGTGATGATAAAATGCTCTTCTCAACTTTGGAGATATGCACTGATGTTCTACCACATACATTTAAAATATTCTATAAATATTTCAGTAAAATTGAATTAGACAACAAGGGAAAAGACCAATTCTTCATTTACAGTATTCTTTTTAAGAAAGCTTTCGAAATTTACAGCACATTTCGGCCCATTGTCTCCACGCCTGCTTTAATCCTAGTATATCTTTAGTTTAATTTCCAAATGTTACTGCATTGTTTAAAGCCCTTCATCAGCTTTGTGCACAGGAACATGTGCTGACGCACTGTGTTAAAATGATATAATATTGCAACTAACATTTATGTAACTTCACACAATTATAAAACATTATAAATGCTTGCTCTGCAAATATTGTGTCTATTGCAGGAATTGAACCTTCGCCAGGAATGAAACATGGAATTTGAGAAGTTAGCAATTCCTATCAATTCTTAGAACTCAGCCTATTTCATAAATTTCCAATTATGAATATGGCAATATTGCCCCTAAATCCTTTCATACTGGTCCCTGCTGTCATGTTATAAAGGGTGTATTCACTGCAACTGCAGCGTCGATGCTGAGCGATTTTGCTTCTCACCAATACTGTAGTTATGGGCTGGATTTTCGGCTTTTTGCGATTTCGCCCGTTTGCGATTTCGCCCGTTTGCGATTTTGCCCGTTCGCCGAATGAAAGTTCACAGG
The DNA here is from genome assembly GCF_044704955.1 of Pristiophorus japonicus. NCBI lineage: Eukaryota > Metazoa > Chordata > Chondrichthyes > Pristiophoridae > Pristiophorus > Pristiophorus japonicus. The sequence continues at coordinate 106,338,826 of NC_091985.1, read as the reverse complement.
GAACGTTAGCGCTAACTCCGGCATTGCACCACACACTGTGTGCTGGAGCCGAAAGTTCCAGCACGAAGAAAAAAATCGGCCATTCTGCGCATTCGCTTCTGCTCTGCTGTCCGGTCGCAAACGCTAATGCAGGGCACGGCCGTGCACATGCGTAGTACACCCGGGGCTGAATCAGCCATTTTACATTTAGATTTTCACAATGGAGGATGAGGAATCGAGACACCGTGCCAGGCAATTCAGCCAGGAGGCTAACAAAGCTCTGGTGGGGGCTGTGGAGAGAAGATGGCAGGAGTTGCATGTTAGAGGTGGATCTAGACCACTGCCATCCTTATTTAAGAGGATCTGGAGGCAAATCGCTGAAGAGGTCTCTGCCTCAGACACTGCATCGAGGACAGACACAGTATCGAAAGAAATGTAATGATCTGACAAAGGTGGTCCGAGTGAGTATAATTTTAATTCATGCACTCCTTCATTACTTGAATTACAAATCTGACACTATTTGCTCTCACGCTGTTGGTGTCTCTCAGCACTCTGTGGGTTGCCTCCTAAAATGCATGGCAGATTGGTAGGCTTAGTTCGGCACCCTATTTGCCATGAATGATCTTTACACATTATTAAGATTGCATTGAGATCTCATAAGATTGCTCCCCACTTCGATGTCCACCTGATGAACCATATGCAACTTCCAAGGTCATTAAACAGAGGACTGTATTACATTCACACAGTATGGTACAAGTGCTTTGGTGGCGATCTGTGGCACAAGAGCAGATGGACCCTCTTGTAGCCATTCCCATTTTCACGTTTGCAAGCAAAGAAGTCCCATAATCGCTGCGAGCAGGTGCGGACAGGCGGCGGTCTGCCTCAGACCCTGCCACTCACCGACATCGAGGAGTGTGTGACAGGCCTCATCGGCGTCACAGGTCGGGCAGCTGCCATTGGGGGCACTGACCCCCGCTCGGATACTGAGGGCAAGTCCTGCACACTCCCTGGGCTGGGTTGGAGCAATGTCCTGCACACTCCCTGGGCTGGGTTGGAGCAATGTCCTGCACACTCCCTGGGCTGGGTTGGAGCAATGTCCTGCACACTCCCTGGGCTGGGTTGGGGCAATGTCCTGCACACTCCCTGGGCTGGGTTGGAGCAATGTCCTGCACACTCCCTGGGCTGGGTTGGAGCAATGTCCTGCACACTCCCTGGGCTGGGTTGGAGCAATGTCCTGCACACTCCCTGGGCTGGGTTGGAGCAATGTCCTGCACACTCCCTGGGCTGGGTTGGAGCAATGTCCTGCACACTCCCTGGGCTGGGTTGGGGCAATGTCCTGCACACTCCCTGGGCTGGGTTGGAGCAATGTCCTGCACACTCCCTGGGCTGGGTTGGGGCAATGTCCTGCACACTCCCTGGGCTGCAGTGTCTCTGAACTAGATATAATGGAGTATCGGTGGTCCTTCAAATGAACCTGTGCTATGTGACCTTCCAATGTCACCCTGCCCCTTCCGCTGCTGCTAACCACTTGTCTGTTGCTTTCTACTTGCAGATGACCAGACACAGGCGCCATATCCCTCAGATCAACCCTCCACATCAAACCTCATCTGGAGGAGGAGGAAGAGGAGGATACGAATGACCCAACTCCTGTGCAGTGTCCGGCATAGTATCATTCCACCACAGTTGTACCAGTAACAATCAGCTCCTCTGGGGATGACGTGACGTTCTCGGGGGTTCGAGGAATCCGAGGCTCCTAGGACCAGTGGCGTGCAGCAACGCAGTGCTGGGGTTTAATCCCACATGCCATCTCTCCGGCGCGTGAGTCGGCAAAGTCAGTCTTCTGACAGACAGGCAGACCTGGAACTGGACATGGTGGGAATGTCCAGGGAGAGCATCCAGATCAGCAGTCAGCTCCTTGATGTTTTCGGTAAAATTCCCGCGAGCATTGACAGTCTGAAAGTGACCATTACGGAGGGAGGGTTGCAGATTGCCAGCGCGAGCCACGATACCTGCCAGGCCATCAATGCCCATGTGAGGCTGGTGGCTTCCAGCAGTGACAGTGGAGCCCCGGAGAGTGTGGCGTGAACCCTTGCAGGCTATGGTGCATCACAGGCACAAGCTCTGCAGGTGATGCAGTCCATGCCTGCTGCCATACTCTCTGCGTTCCCCACTGTCACACCCAAATCACCTGTGACTGGCGACGCCGATGAAGAAGTTAGCCAGTCAGATGCCGGGCCTTCTGCACCACAAACTCTTCAAGTGTGTCCCCAAATGAAGTCTCCATGGTCTCTTCCCCCCAACACAGCAAGGCTCTGGCAGCCTTGTTGCATGCTATATTGGTGCCACTTCGTTTGGGAGCAGCAAGCAAGGGAGGGTAGGCAGGGGAAGTGGGGGGCAAAAGATGGTGGGGAAAAGTAGTGGGGCAGGATTGCTTGATTATGTTGTTGATGCTGGATGCGTCGTATGTTTTATGTATGTTAAAGTTTCACTTTACATTTTCACACTGGATTATGTTGTTAATGTTGCAGAATGATCACACTGTTGGATGCAGCTAATTTCATTTAAATCTCACAATAAAGGTTAACGTTTACAATGTTACTGTTGTGTATCTGTGAAGCATGCACTCCCATATTCCGCCACCAGGGAGCGCATCCCCTGAAGTCCCAAAGGGATCCCAGCATCCCTTGGGAGCACTGTATATAAGTCGGCCCCCTAAGGCCTGTTCCTCACTCTGGAGTGTCTTAATAAAGACTGAGGTCATTGTTACTTTAACCTCCGTGTGCAGTCTCATCTGTGTTAGGAACACAATAATTGGCGACGAGTATACGAATTCAACGCAAAGATGCAGAAAACTGTGGGCATCCTGGAGAAGTTCTCGGAGGGTGAGGACTGGGAAGCCTATGTCGAATGGCTAGACCAGTACTTTGTAGCCAACGAGCTGGACGGAAAAGGAATCGCTGCAAAAAGGAGAGGGGTCCTCCTCACGGTCTGCGGAGCACCGACCTACAGCCTCATGAAGAATCTTCTGACTCCAGTGAAACCCACAGATAAGTCGTATGAGGAGCTGTGTACACTGGTTCGGGAGCATCTTAACCGGAGGGAAAGCGTGCTGATGGCGAGGTATTGGTTCTACACGTGCCAGTGATCTGAAGGTCAGGAAGTGGCGAGCTACGTCGCTGAGTTTGATAGCTACCTGGAGCAGATGCTCAGACATTTTTGTACTGGGCATTGGCCACGAAACCAGCCTACGAAAACTTTTGACTGTAGAGACACCGACCCTCAGTAAGGCCATTGTGATAGCACAGGCGTTGATGTCCACCAGTGATAATACCAAACAAATCTCTCAGCACACAAGTGCAAGCAATGTTCATAAATTAACTGGAACTGTGTTTGCGAGCCAAAATGTACAGGGCAGAAACCACGAGTCTGCAACTGCCAGCAGGCCTCAGGTGACCCAGATGACTCAGAGTCTGCAACAAACGATGAATGCAAGGCAATTCACACCTTGTTGGCGTTGTGGAGGCTTCCATTCAGCCTATTCATGCCACTTCAAAAGGATATGCTTGCAAGAGCTGTGGAACAATGGGGCGCCTCCAACGAGCTTGCAGATGAGCTGCAAGCTCTGCAAAACCTGCTAACCACCACGTAGCAGAGGAAGATTGGTCCATGGTGGATCAAAGCAATTTCGAGCCTGAGAGAGAGGAGGTAGATGCTGAAGTACACTGGGTGCACACATTTTCAACGAAATGTCCACCTATAATGCTAAATGTAAAACTGAATGGCTTACCCATAGCCATGGAACTGGACACTGGCGCTGGCCAATCCATCATGAGTAAAAAGATGTTTGAGAGACTGTGATGCAACATGGCACACAGACCAGCCCTGAACCTCATCCACACGAAACTGAGAATGTACACCAAAGAGCTCATCACTGTTCCGGGCAGCGCCATGGTCAAGGTCACCTACGAGGGCACGGTGCATGAACTGCCACTGTGGATTGTCCCGGGCGATGGACCCACACTGCTTGGAAGGAGCTGGCTGGGCAAAATGTGCTGGAACTGGGATGACATCCGAGTGCTATCACATGTCGATGAGGCCTCATGTACCCAGGTTCTTAACAAATTTCCTTCCCTTTTTGAGCCAGGCATTGGAAACTTTTCCGGGGTGAAGGGGCAAATCCACTTGGTCCCAGAGGCATGACCCATTCACCACAAGGCGCGAGCGGTACCTCACATGATGAGGGAGAGAGTGGAAATCGAGCTGGACAGGCTGCAACGCGAGGGCATCATCTCCCCAGTGGAATTCAGTGAGTGGGCCATCCCGATTGTTCCAGTACTCAAAAGTGATGGCACGGTCAGGATTTGCGGCGATTATAAAGTAACTATTAATCGTTTCTTGCTACAAGACCAATACCCGCTACCTAAGGCAGACGACCTATTTGCGACGCTGACAGGAGGCAAGACGTTCACCAAGCTCGACCTGACTTCGGCCTACATGACGCAGGAGCTGGAGGAGTCTTCGAAGGGCCTTAGCTGCATCAACACGCAGAAGGGACTGTTTATCTACAACAGATGCCCGTTTGGAATTCGGTCGGCTGCAGCGATCTTCCAGAGCAACATGGAGAGCCTACTCAAGTCGGTACCACGCATGGTGGTTTTCCAGGACGACATATTGGTCATGGGTCGGGACACAGTCGAGCACCTACAAAACCTGGAGGAGGTCCTCCAGCGACTGGATCGTGCAGGGCTGCGGCTGAAGAGGTCAAAACGCGTCTTCATGGCAACAGAAGTGTAGTTTTTGGGGAGAAAGATCGCGGCGGACGGCATTCGGCCCACAGACGCCAAGACAGAGGCTATCAGGAACACGCCCAGGCCACAGAACATCACAGAGCTGCGGTCGTTCCTGGGACACCTCAACTATTTTGGTAACTTCCTGCCGGGGTTAAGCACCCTCTGAGAGCCCCTACATGTGTTATTGCGTAAAGGTGAAAACTGGGTATGGGGAAAAAAAAACAAGTAATTGCTTTTGAGAAAGCCAGAAAGAAACATTTTATGCTCCAACAAGCTGCTTGTATTGTATAACCCGTGTAAAAGACTCGTGCTAGCAGGTGACGCGTAGTCGTACGGAGTCGGGTGTGTATTACAACAAGCGAACGCTGCGGGTAAGTTGCAACCTGTCACCTGTGCTTCCAGGAGCTTGTCTAAGGCTGAGAGGGCCGACAGCATGATTGAGAAAGAGGCATTAGCGTGTGTGTTCGGGGTAAAGAAAATGCATCAGTACCTGTTTGGCCTCAAATTTGAGCTGGAAACCGATCACAAGCCCCTCATATCCCTATTCGCTGAAAACAAGGGGATAAATACTAATGCCCCAGCCTGCATACAAAGGTGGGCACTCGCACTATCAGCGTATAACTATACCATCCGCCACAGGCCAGGCACCGAGAACTGTGCGGATGCTCTCAGTCGGCTACCATTGCCCACCACAGGGGTGGAAATGGCGCAGCCTGCAAACTTGATGGTGGCGCAGCCCGCAGACTTGTTGATGATCATGGAAGTGTTTGAAAATGATAAATCACCTGTCACGGCCCGCCAGATTAGGACTTGGACGAGCCAAGATCCTCTGCTGTCCCTCGTAAAAAACTGTGTACTGCATGGGAACTGGGCCAGCATCCCTGTTGAAAAGCAAGAGCTAATTAAGCCGTTCCAGCGGCGAAAAGATGAGCTGTCCATTCAGGCAGACTGCCTGTTGTGGGTAACCGCATAGTGCTACCCAAAAAGGGCAGGGAGACATTCATCTCGGATCTCTGCAGCACACACCCGGGTATAGTAATGATGAAAGTGATAGCCAGATCCCACGTGTGGTGGCCCGGTATCGACTCTGATTTAGAGTCCTGTGTACGGCAATGCAGCATGTATGCTCAGTTGAGCAACGCGTCCAGAGAGGCACCACTAAGTTTGTGGTCCTGGCCCTCCAGACCATGGGCGAGGATCCATGTGAACTATGTGGGCCCGTTTCTCGGTAAAATGTTCTTGGTGGTGTTGGATGCTTTTTCAAAATGGATTGAATGTGAAATAATGTCGGGAAGCACCGCCACCGCCACCATTGAAAGCCTGAGGGCCATGTTTGCCACCCATGGCCTGCCTGACATACTGGTCAGTGATAACGGGCCATGTTTCACCAGTGCTAAATTTAAAGAATTCATGACCCGCAGCGGGATCAAACATATCACCTTGGCCCCGTTTAAACCAGCCTCCAATGGGCAGGCAGAGCGGGCAGTACAAACAATCAAACAGAGCCTTAAACGAGTCACAGAAGGCTCACTCCAAACCCGCCTGTCCCGAGTACTGCTCAGCTACCGCACGAGACCCCACTCGCTCACACGGGTGCCCCCGGCTGAGCTACTCATGAAAAGGACACTTAAAATCAGACTCTCGCTGGTTCACCCCAACCTGCATGATCAGGTAGAGAGAAGGAGGCAGCAACAAAATGTAAACAATGGTCGCACCACTGTGTCACGGGAAATTGATCTGAATGACCCTGTTTTTGTGCTAAACTATGGACATGGTCCCAAGTGGATCGCGGGCACGGTGATAGCTGAAGAAGGGAGTAGGGTGTTTGTAGTCAAACTAGACAATGGACAAATTTGCAGAAAGCACCTGGACCAAACGAGGCTGCGGTTCACAGACTGCCCTGAACAACTCACAGCAGACACCACCTTTTTCGAGCCCACAACACACACCCAAAGGATCGACACCACACCGGACCAGAAAATCGAACCCATCACGCCCAACAGCCCAGCAAGGCCAGGCTCACCCAGCAGCCCTGCAGGGCCTACAACACGCCAGCTCAGCTAGGGCACAGCCAACACACCAGAACAGACATTTGTACCGAGGCGATCCACCAGGGAAAGAAAGGCTCCCGACCGCCTCACCTTGTAAATAGTTTTCACTTTGACTTTGCGGGGGAGTGATGTTGTGTATCTGTAAAGCATGCACTCCCATGTTCTGCCACCAGGGAGCACATCCCCTGAAGTCCCAAGGGATCCCAGCATCCCTTGGGAACACTGTATATAAGCCGGCCCCTAAGGCCTGTTCCTCATTCTGGAGTGTCTTAATAAAGATTGAGGTCACTGTTACTTTAACCTCCCTGTGTGCAGTCTCATCTGTGTTAGGAACACAATAGTTACAATGTTTAATAAAGGTTAAAGTTTATAATGTTACACTGTTTAATATATTTTTTTGTTCACCATAACTGTTGTGTATGCAATAACTGTTAAACTGAGTACTGTTTAACTCCAAGAGGTATAACCTTGGCTCTGCTTTATTAAGACCCAAAGTGAGCAATATACAAAATAGCTGGCCTTTTATACTTGGGCTGCACACACGTGCTTGTAGCCCAATGGCCTCCAACAGTGACACCATCTAGTGGCTAGTGATCGCAAAAGTACATACATGACAATACCCCACTCTGAGATATTAACACAATCTTTTACAAATTGAGACGGTCTGGTATATTACACTCCTGGGTTGACCATCTCAGTTCAACTCCAGCCTTGGGTGAGTGTTCAGAGTCTGTTGTGACTGGTGATTGACCTGGTGGGAGTGGCAATGGCCATGTCAGGGATTGAAAGTCCATTTTCATTGAACATGTCAGTGATTGAAAGTCCCAATTCACTGATGACCACTGAGTCCTCTGATGACTGGGGGTAGGTTGGTTGGTCGTCGATTGTCTCTTCCTCCGACTGTTCTGGTTCATCTGTGTGCCGCAGCTTTGTCTGATCCATATGTTTCCTGCATGTTTGCCCATTTTTGAGCTTGACAATAAATACTCTGTTGCCTTCCTTGGCAATGACAGTACCAACGATCCACTTGGGACCCTGACCATAATTCAGAACATATACAGGATCATTTACAGAAATATCACGTGACACAGCTGCGTGATCGTGATACCCTTGCTGACTTTGTCTTCTATATTCAACATGATTATTCAAGTCAGGGTGTACAAGAGATAGCTTGGTCTTAAAGACCTTCCATCATTAGTTCAGCAGGTGAGACCCCGGTAAACGTGTGTGGTCTTGTCCTGTAACTAAGCAGTATGCATGACAGGCGGGTCTGCAGTGACCCTTGGGTTACTCGCTTCATACTCTGCTTTATGATTTGGACAGCACGTTCTGCTTGCCCATTGGATGCAGGTTTGAATGGTGCTGACCTTACATGTTGGATACCATTGAGTTTCATGAACTCTTGAAACTCCTGTCTGGTGAAGCACGATCCGTTGTCACTAACAACGATGTCAGGCAGACCATGTGTCACAAACATGACACTGAGATTCTCAATGGTAGCTGTGGATGTGCTGGATGACATGACTATACACTCTATCCACTTCGAATATGTATCCATCACAACTAAACACAACTACCCCAGGAAGGGACCTGCAAAGTCTATGTAGATCCTGGACCATGGTTTCGACGGCTACGACCACAGACTCAGCGGTAATTCCACTGGTGCTTTACTGAGCTGCAGGCAAGTGTTGCACTGATGCACACATGATTCCAGCTCAGAGTCAATTCCCGGCCACCTGGCGATGGCTTTCAACATTACAATGTCGGGGTGTGTGCCATGTAGCTCACGTACAAATTTCTCTCTCCCTTTCTTGGGCATAACAACACGATTGTCTCACAGTATACAATCCGACTGAATAAACAGTTCATCTTTGCGACGAATGTAAGGTTTGGTCTCCTCGCACATTTGCTTGGGTATGGCAGACCAATCATCTTTGAGTAGGCAATTCTTCACCACCGATAAAATCGGGTCCTGGCTGGTTCAGCTCTTAACTTGTTGAGCCGTGACAGGGGTTCCTTCACTCTTAAAAGCATCCATAACTAACAATAGGTCCGCTGGTTGTGGCGTTTCCATCTCTGGTGTGGGCAACGGCAGATGGCTCAAAGCATCGGCACAATTCTCAGTGCCAGGTCTATGGAGAATGACAATCATAAGCGGATAATGTCAGCGCACACCTTTGGATGCGGGATGAAGCATTGGTATTGATACCTTTGTTTTCAGGGAACAGTGAAATGAGCGGCTTGTGATCTTTCTCCAGTTCAAACCGAAGACCAAACAGGTATTGATGCATCTTTTTAAACCCCATGCACACAGGCTTGTGCTTCTTTCTCTACCATGCTGTAGGCTCTTTCCACTTTAGACAAATTTTTTGAAGCATACGTGACTGGTTGAAGTTTACCCGACTCATTAGCTTGTTGGCGTACGCAACCAATCCCATATGATGAAGCATCATAGGCCAATACTAAACGTTTACATGGGTCAAAATGTACCAGCAGCTTGTTAGAGCAAAGCAGATTAGTGGCTTTCTTAAAATCTCTGTCTTGAGATGCACCCCACACCCAGTTGTCGCCTTTTCTTAGCAGCATGTGCAGTGGTTCTGATAAGGTGCTCAATTTAGGTAGGAAGCTACCGAAGTAGTTGAGTAAACCCAGGAACAAACGCAGCTCCGTCACATTCTGCGGCTTGGGTGCGTTCTTAATGGCCTTGGTTTTCGCGTCCATGGGCCTGATGCCGTCAGCAGCAATTTTCCTCCCAGGAATTCGACCTCTGGTGCCATGAAGACACACTTCGAGTGTTTCAGTCTGAGTCCCACTTTGTCCAGACGATGTAGACCTCTTCCAGGTTGTTCAGATGTTCCTCGGAGTCACGACCTGTGATCAGGATGTCATCTGGGAACGGACTTCAGTGGACTCTCCATGTTCCTCTGAAATATTGCTGCAGACGAGCAAATTCCAAAAAGGCACCTGTGATAAATAAACAGTCCCTTATGCGTGTTAATGCACGCAAGTCTCTTCGACGTCTCGACCAGCTCCTGGGTCATGTAGACCAACGTCGAGTCTAGTTTGGTGAACGACTTCCCCCCGGCTAGCGTTGCAAACAAGTTATCAGCCTTCGGTAACGGCTACTGATCCTGTTTGGAAACCCTGTTTATCGTAACAATGGGGCTGGCTCATTCATTAAATTCAACCAGTGATATAATATCTTCACGCTGGAGTCTGTCCAGTCCGAGTTTGACCTTCTCTCTCATCATATACGGAACTGCCCGAGCTTTATGATGGATGGGTCTTGTATCCGAGTCTACGTGGATCTGCACCTTGGCTCCCGTGAAGTTGTTGATGCCTGGTTCGAACAGCAAGGGGAACTTGCTCAGTACTTGGGCACATGTATCTTCCGAAAACGACAACGCCTTGATGACATTCCAGTCGCATCTGATTTTTTCAAGCCAGTTCCTGCCGAACAGCGTTGGGCCATTGCCTGGGACAATCCATAGCGGTAACTCGTGAACCGCAGCGTCATACGACACTTTCATTGTGGCACTGCCAATCACGTTATGAGTTCTTTGGTGTACGTGCGCAACTTGGCATTGACTGGACTCAGCCTGGGCCTCACAGCCTTAGTATCCCACAGCTTGTCGCCTGTCCTCTGGCTCATTATCGATTGACTCGCCCCCCCGTGTCCAGTTCCATCGATACCGGCACCCCATGAAATTTCACATTGATTATTATCAGTTTGCTCTTAGTTAGGAACGAGTACAGACCATACACTTCCTCCTCTGGTATCTCGGATTGCGTATCCGGATCCATGCTGCTCTGACCATCATCCTCCATGTTGTGTGACACAGCACGCTTGCTCATCTGCGGGCACTTGTGCTGAAGGTGCCCCACTCTCAGACAGCCTTTGCAACTATATTGCTTAAATCGGCACTGCTGGTGCCAGTGATTTCCCCCACAACGCCAACACAGAGAAATCGGATGAATTCCCGCTGGCAGGCTTTGGGCAGCCACAGGTTTCGCGTACGCAGTCAGGTAGGCCCTGCCATGTGCCGCTCTGCTGAACGTCGAATCGATGACATTTACAGTAATTTCCGAGTTTCGATTTTTCACGGATATGTTTTAGACTGCTATCCATCGTCACGCATGACTGAGCGGTCGTGATGGCTCTGTCCAAGTCCAACGTTTCCACCACCAGTAGTTCATACAGGATCACCTCGTGGTTGATGCTGATTACAAAGAAGTCCCGCAGCATGTCTGCCAACACAGCCCCGAACCTGTACGGTCCCGCTAGACGTCTCAGGTCGGCAACGAATTCCACCGCATTCTGGCCCTCTGAGCGAACATGCATATAAAATCTGTATCTCGAGATGATAATGCCTTCGTCTGGTTTAAGGTGGTCCTGTACCAGTGTACACAATTCTTCATACTTCTTCTCTGTTGGACTCACAGGCAGGAGTAGATTCTTTATCAGACCATAAATTTTTGGACCGCAAACCGTGAGGAACACCATCCGGCACCGATCTGTGTAGCCGACCTCCTCCATTTTGTTGGCCACGAAGAACTGGCTCAAACGGCTCACAAAGTCTGCCCAATCTTCTCCTTCCACAAATCGCTCCAACAATCCAATTGTGCTCATTTTTTCATGCAAAGGTTCTTGTTGCCTAGTCGTCAAATGTTGTGTATGCAATAACTGTTAGACTGAGTACTGTTTAACTCCAAGAGGTATAACCTTGGCTGTGCTTTATTAAGGCCCAAAGTGACAAATATACAAAATGGCTGACCTTTTATACTTGGGCTGCACACACGTGCGTGGAGCCCAATGGCCTCCAACAGTGATGCCATCTAGTGGCTCGTGATCCCAAAAGTACATACATGACAATAACCATTCCTGTGTAGTGTCTCATTTGCAGAATAAGAGGGGGAAGAGTCAACATGGTGGGATAGAGTGGCCAGGCAATGCTCAAACCTGCCATTCACTCTTTAAGCAAAGCATTCAATTATGACCTGCTGACGTAAGACTTTTGCAGCGGCGAAAGCTACACAATGCCTCCCCTGTGGTTGTGATTATGGTGGTGGTGACATAGGTCCCTCGTCAGGCTCCTCTTCCTCGTCTTCCTGCTCCTCCTCCTCCCCCCTCTCTCCTGAGGTGGTCCTGCAGTCCCCAGTGGCAATTCCTGTCCCCACATGATGACTAAGTTGTGTAGCATGCAGCACATTACAATGAACTCAGAGACCTGCTGAGGGGAGTATTGCAGACAGCCTCCAGAGTGGTCCAGGCATCGGAAGCACTGTTTGAGCACACCAATTGTCTGTTCGACAATGTTGCGTGTGGCTGCATGGCTCTCATTATAGCAATGCTCGGCTACTGTCTGAGGGTTCCGGAGGGGTGCCATGAGCCAGGTGGCGAGGCCGTAAACTTTGTCCCTGAGCATCCAGCTCTGGTCTTGTGGTTGACGCTGGAACATGTGTGAGACACTGCTTTCATGCAAGATTGATAGCATCATGGATGCTCCCTGGATATTGGGCATTGACTATCATGATGCGCTGAGTATGGTCACAGACCATGTATGTTCATGAAATAGAATCCCTTTTGGTTTCGGAAAACTTTTGGATTCTCTAAAGGTGCTCACAGGGTGATGTGTGTACAACAAAGGGCATTCTGAACCTTGGGGAAGCCAGCAAATTGTCCAAAACGTACAGCCCTCTCATTTTGTGTCTCCCATGTCATTGGAAAGTTTATGAAGTCCATCCTGCATGCATACAGTGCTTTAATTAGATGTATGCAGTAACACAGCCGCCTTCTCCCAATTCTTTTAATCACTCACAACTCCGACTCTCTCCTCTGTTTCGAACATGGCGTGTTAGCGCCTGGTGTGCCCTGGGTCCGACTGTTTTTTCTTGGTGGGTTCTGGAGCGGATGCTAAATCGGGCAATATGCTCGCAAGTTCTGCCCAGGTTAGTGCAGCGAATCACAATGATTTAAAGTCATCAAAACAGTCAAAAAAACGGCAGGGCGCTAAGTTTCAACGTCACCGCAAACCTATTGCCAAAAGTTCCGCTCGGACGCAAAACGTTGTGTGCCTCATTTTGTGTCCAAAAGATCATTCTTGTGCCCCGCTGAGGTGATAAATGGGGCGCAAATCAGCTAAAAATCCAGCTGTTGTGTAAATGCAGCATGAATCCATTGTCAAAACAGAATGATTCTCTGGTGAAGGAAGTCTCACTCAACTTCGCTTTAGTGTCAGTCTGGGCCTTCACACGCAATTTAACCTCCAAATTTAGAGGTGGTGATAAGTGTGATTTGCAAGTTTAACATTCAGCATTGTACCAATGTTAAACTCGCAGAATGTCAATGCACCACACAATCCAATGCTCCTTCTTTCAACCGTTAGCTTGGAAATCACAGACTTTAGATTCAAGGCACTTTGCCAGGCTTTTAATTTATATACATGCTTATTGCCAATGATGTCAATTGTTCTGGTAATTTAGATATTTGTTAATCTTTATCTTTCACATAATGGGGTGCTCTACTTAGCAGCAAAAAGCAATGAGCTTCAAGAAAACCACTTCATATTTACAAATTGAAATAATGCACTAAATCAATAACTTTAATTTTTCAGCAATAAAGGAAAATAAATGGATGCTATACTGATTAAATAAGGGAGGAGTTTATTGCTGAGTACACATGACAAATGGAGGTTGGAGTAATCTATTTTTGATATTTATTTATTGCACAAATATATGACGACCATCTGTCATGAAAAACAAGGGTGGAAGCACCAAAGCAGTTTGGTTACTATTCTGTGCTGCATCAAGTCCAGTTGTCAACATAGAAACATAGAAAATAGGTGCAGGAGTAGGCCATTCGGCCCTTCTAGCCTGCACTGCCATTCAATGAGTTCATGGCTGAACATGCAACTTCAGTACCCCATTCCTGCTTTCTCGCCATACCCCTTGATCCCCCTAGTAGTAAGGACTTCATCTAACTCCTTTTTGAATATATTTAGTGAATTGGCCTCAACAACTTTATGTGGTAGAGAATTCCACAGGGTCACCACTCTCTGGGTGAAGAAATTCCTCCTCATCTCGGTCCTAAATGGCTTACCCCTTATCCTTAGATTGTGTCCCCTGGTTCTGGACTTCCTCAAAATTGGGAACATTCTTCCTGCATCTAACCTGTCTAACCCCGTCAGAATTTTAAACGTTTCTATGAGGTCCCCTCTCATTCTTCTGAACTCCAGTGAATACAAGCCCAGTTGATCCAGTCTTTCTTGATAGGTCAGTCCCGCCATCCCGGGAATCAGTCTGGTGAACCTTCGTTGCACTCCCTCAACAGCAAGAATGTCCTTCCTCAGGTTAGGAGACCAAAACTGTACACAATACTCCAGGTGTGGCCTCACCAAGGCCCTGTACAACTGTAGCAACACCTCCCTGCCCCTGTACTCAAATCCCCTCGCTATGAAGGCCAACATGCCATTTGCTTTCTTAACCACCTGCTGTACCTGCATGCCAACCTTCAATGACTGATGTACCATGACACCCAGGTCTCTTTGCACCTCCCCTTTTCCTAATCTGTCACCATTCAGATAATAGTCTGTCTCTCTGTTTTTACCACCAAAGTGGATAACCTCACATTTATCCACATTATACTTCATCTGCCATGCATTTGCCCACTCACCTAACCTATCCAAGTTGCTCTGCAGCCTCATAGCATCCTCCTCGCAGCTCACACTGCCACCCAACTTAGTGTCATCCGCAAATTTGGAGATACTACATTTAATCCCCTCGTCTAAATCATTAATGTACAGTGTAAACAGCTGGGGCCCCAGCACAGAACCTTGCGGTACCCCACTAGTCACTGCCTGCCATTCTGAAAAGTACCCATTTACTCCTACTCTTTGCTTCCTGTCTGACAACCAGTTCTCAATCCATGTCAGCACACTACCCCCAATCCCATGTGCTTTAACTTTGCACATTCTCTTGTGTGGGACCTTGTCGAAAGTCTTCTGAAAGTCCAAATATACCACATCAACTGGTTCTCCCTTGTCCACTCTACTGGAAACATCCTCAAAAAATTCCAGAAGATTTGTCAAGCATGATTTCCCTTTCACAAATCCATGCTGACTTGGACCTATCATGTCACCTCTTTCCAAATGCTCTGCTATGACATCCTTAATAATTGATTCCATCATTTTACCCACTACCGATGTCAGGCTGACCGGTCTATAATTCCCTGTTATCTCTCTCCCTCCTTTTTTAAAAAGTGGGGTTACATTGGCTACCCTCCACTTGATAGGAACTGATCCAGAGTCAATGGAATGTTGGAAAATGATTGTCAATGCATCCACTATTTCCAAGGCCACCTCCTTAAGTACTCTGGGATGCAGTCCATCAGGCCCTGGGGATTTATCGGCCTTCAATCCCATCAATTTCCCCAACACAATTTCCCGACTAATAAGGATTTCCCTAAGTTCCTCCTCCTTACTAGACCCTCTGACCCCTTTTATATCCGGAAGGTTGTTTGTGTCCTCCTTAGTGAATACCGAACCAAAGTACTTGTTCAATTGGTCCACCATTTCTTTGTTCCCCGTTATGACTTCCCCTGATTCTGACTGCAGGGGACCTACGTTTGTCTTTACTAACCTTTTTCTCTTTACATATCTATAGAAACTATTGCAATCCGTCTTAATGTTTCCTGCAAGCTTCTTCTCGTACTCCATTTTCCCTGCCCTAATCAAACCCTTTGTCCTCCTCTGCTGAGTTCTAAATTTCTCCTCGTCCCCGGGTTCGCTGCTATTTCTGGCCAATTTGTATGCCACTTCCTTGGCCTTAATACTATCCCTGATTTCCCTTGATAGCCATGGTTGAGCCACCTTCCCTTTTTTATTTTTACGCCAGACAGGAATGTACAATTGTTGTAGTTCATCCATGCGGTCTCTAAATGTCTGCCATTGCCCATCCACAGTCAACCCCTTAAGTATCATTCGCCAATCTATCCTAGCCAATTCATGCCTCATACCTTCAAAGTTAGCCTTCTTTAAGTTCTGGACCATGGTCTCTGAATTAACTGTTTCATTCTCCATCCTAATGCAGAATTCCACCATATTATGGTCACTCTTCCCCAAGGGATCTCGCACAACGAGATTGCTAATTAATCCTCTCTCATTACACAACACCCAGTCTAAGATGGCCTACCCCCCTAGTTGGTTCCTCGACATATTCGTCTAAAAAATCATCCCTTATGCACTCCAGGAAATCCTCCTCCACCGTATTGCTTCCAGTTTGGTTAACCCAATCTATGTGCATATTAAAGTCACCCATTATAACTGCTGCACCTTTATTGCATGCACCCCTAATTTCATGTTTGTTGCCCTCCACAACATCACTACTACTGTTTGGAGGTCTGTACACAACTCCCACTTACGTTTTTTGCCCTTTGGTGTTCTGCAGCTCTACCCTTATAGATGCCACATCATCCAAGCTAATGTCCTTCCAAACTATTGCCTTAATTTCCTCCTTAACCAGCAATGCTACCCCCACCTCCTTTTCCTTTTATTCTATCTTTCCTGAATGTTGAATACCCCTGAATGTTGAGTTCCCAGCCCTGATCATCCTGGAGCCATGTCTCCATAATCCCAATCACATCATATTTGTTAACATCTATTTGCACAGTTAATTCATCCACCTTATTGCGGATACTCCTTGCATTAAGGCACAAAGCCTTCAGGCTTGTATTTTTAACACCCTTTGTCCGTTTAGAATTTTGCTGTACAATGGTCCTTTTTGTTCTTTGCCTTGGGCTTCTCTGCCCTCCACTTTTCCTCATCTCCTTTCTGTCTTTTGCTTTTGCCTCCTTTTTGTTTCCCTCTGTCTCCCTGCATTGGTTCCCATCCCCCTGCCATATTAGTTTAACTCCTCCCCAACAGCAATAGCAAACACTCCCCCATGGACATTGGTTCTGGTCCTGCCCAGGTGCAGACCGTCCGGTTTGTACTGGTCCCACCTCTCCCAGAACCGGTTCCAATGCCCCAGGAATTTGAATCCCTCCCTGCTGCACCACTGCTCAAGCCACGTATTCATCTGCGCTATCCTGCGATTCCTACTCTGACTATCACATGGCACTGGTAGCAATCCCGAGATTACTACTTTTGAGGTCCTACTTTTTAATTTAGCTCCTAGCTCCTTAAATTCGTTTCATAGGACCTCATCCCTTTTTTTACCTATGTCGTTGGTACCAATGTGCACCACGACAACTGGCTGATCTCCCTCCCTTTTTAGAATGTTCTGCACCCGCTCCGAGACATTCTTGACCCTTGCACCAGGGAGGCAACATACCATCCTGGAGTCTCGGTTGCGGCCGCAGAAACGCCTATCTATTCCCGTTACAATTGAATCCCCTATCACTATCGCTCTCCCACTCTTTTTCCTGCCCTCCTGTGCAGCAGAGCCAGCCATGGTGCCATGAACTTGGCTGCTGCTGCCCTCCCCTGAAGAGTCATCCCCCTCAACAGTACTCAAAGCAGTGTATCTGTTTTGCAGGGGGATGACCACAGGGGACCCCCCTGCACTACCTTCCTTGCACTGCTCTTCCTGTTGGTCTTCCATTCCCTATCTGGCTGTGGACCCTTTCCCTGCGGTAAGACCAACTCGCTACACATGATACTCACGTCATTCTCAGCATCGTGGATGCTCCAGAGTGAATCCACCCTCAGCTCCAACTCCGCAACGCGGACCGTCAGGAGCTGGAGGTGGATACACTTCCTGCACACGTAGTCGTCAGGGACACTGGTGTCGTCCCTGAGTTCCCACATGGTACAGGAGGAGCATAACACCCGACCGAGCTCTCCTGCCATGACTTAACCCTTAGATACACTTAAATTGGCAACAACAATGTTAAAGTTTACTCACTGTTAAAGAAAAAAAGAAAAACTACTCACCAATTACCAGCCAATCACTTACCCCCTTGGCTGTGACATCACCTTTTGATTTCTTTCTACTTCTTTTTTGCCTTCTCTCCCCGCTGCAGCTGCACAGGTACGCCACTCGCTGCCTCTGAGCCTTTATAGGCCTCAGCAATGCCAGAATCTCCCGCCTCTTGGACTGCCGCTGCCTCTCGCTGCAACATTCCTTGTCACAGATGGTGAGACAAAAATCCCCATGTCTGATGATGATCAGAAATAGGAATAGGAGTAGGCCATTTGGCCCCGAGCCTGCTCCGCCATTAAATAAGATCATGGCTGATCTGATCATGGACTCAGCTCCACTTCCCTGCCTGCTCCCCATAACCCTTTACTCCCTTATCACTCAAAAATCTGTCTATCTCCGCCTTAAATATATTCAATGACCCAGCCTCCACAGCTCTCTGGGGCAGAGAATTCCATAGATTTACAATACCAGAGAAAAAAATTCCTCCTCTTCAGTTTTAAATGGGTGGCCCCTTATTCTGAGACTATGTCCCCTAGTTTTAGTTTCCCCTATGAGTGGCAATATCCTCTCTGCATCCACCTTGTCGAGCCCCCTCATTATCTTGTATATTTTGATAAGATCACCTCTCATTCTTCTGAATGCCAATGTGTATAGGCCCAACCTATCTTCATAAGTCAACCCCCTCATCTCCGAAATCAACCTAGTGAACCTTCTCTGAACTGCCTCCAATGCAAGTATATCCTTCCTTAAATACAGAAACCAAAAATGTATGCAGTACTCGAGGTGTGGCCTCACAAATACCCTGTACAGTTGCAGCAGTAATTCTCTGCTTTTATGCTCCATCCCCCTTGAAATAATACTAACATTCCATTTGCCTTCCTGATTACTTACTGTACCTGCATACTCACTTTGCGTTTCATGCACAAGGACCCTCAGGTCTCTCTGTACTGCAGCACTTCGCAATTTTTCTCCATTTAAATTATCATTTGATTTTCTATTTTTTTTGCCAAAGTGGATAACCTCACATTTTCCCACATTATACTCCATCTGCCAATTTTTTGCCCACTCACTTAGTCTGTCTATGTTCCTTTGCAGATTTTTTGTGTCCTCCTCACACTTTGCTTTCCCACCCATCTTTGTATCATCAGCAAACTTGGCAACATTACACTCGGTCCCTTCATCCAAGTCATTAATATAGATTGTAAATAATTGAGGCCCCAGCACCGATCCCTGCGGCACCCCACTAGTCACTGTTCACCAACCGCAAAATGACCCATTTATTCCAACTCTCCTCTATCTATGCTAATATATTACCCCCAACCCAGTGGACTTTTATCTTGTGCAGTAACCTCTTGTGGCACCTTATCAAATGCCTTCTGGAAATCCAAATACACCACATCAACTGATTCCCCTTTATCCACCCTGCTCATTACATCCTCAAAGAACTCCAGCAAATTTGTCAAACATGATTTCCCTTTCATAAAACCATGCTGACTCTGCTTGATTGAATTATGTTTTTCCAAATGTCCCGCTACTGCTTCCTCAATAATGGACACCCTTCAACTTGCAGTTTGGGACATGAAATATTAGATCCTTCATTGAAAGACTTCATTGAATTCATCCCTTTTTGGCGTGGAAGCAAGTCATCCTTGATATGAGGGACCACCTATGATGATGATAAATGGACTCCAGTATTTTCCCAACGATAGATGTTAGGCTAATGAGTCTATAGTTTCCTGCTTTTTGTCTGCCTCCTTTTTTAAATAGAGACGTTACATTTGTAGTTTTGCAATCTGCTCCAGAATCCAGAGGATTTTGGTAGATTACGGTGATATCTTCACAGAGCACAGCACACACAGCTTCCTACATGGCTCTCTCGGTAGCCTCCGGAATCTGCCTGGCTCTATTTATTATTAACTATGCAGTTGAGGTACCCAATATGTCCACATCCACAGTGTGGAGCTACAAACATTACAAGTTTACAGACATTACACTTCTCCCTTCTTAATGAAGTTGTTATTACAACAAACATCACACCTAACTTTCATGTTTATACATACACAGGATATAAACTTTTTTTTCCCATATTTACAAATTTAACTTTACCACTTGTTTTCTGTTGTTTCGAAGAGGATATCTTCGCTCTCGAACAGAACCGTCCATACCTGATGTCGATTTCACATTCATTCGAGGCTCATCCTGAGGAACATTTTCCTCCACGGAATTTCCTTGATTTTCATTTGAACTCAGTCTAACTTCAGGCTCTTTGTTTTCCTGACTCGGACTCAGACTTTCATTCTGATTCTCTCCTGGATTTGTTTCCAGTACATTGGATTTAGGATTTGCTACTGGTGTATCAAAACTATCTGATGAGTCAGAAATAATTGAATCATTCCCACCTTCAACTCATTCCATGTCTGTAGGTAAAATATCAATATGAACAAACCTAACCTGTCCATTATCAAACATCTTTACCAAATATGTGCGAGGACCACATATCTTCACCAATCTTCCTGGTAACCACTTTAACCATTTATGGTGATGGTTCTTCACTCTCACCTTCTAGTTTTATTTCACACTTCTCTCTTTTACTCTACCTCTATCGTGATTCTCTTTCAGTCTTAATTGTGTCTCTTCTATGGACTGTGCCAAATTTGGCTTTAACAACGAGAATCTGGGTCGTGGCTGTCGTTTGAGAAACAACTCTGCTGGAGTTCTACCAGTAGTTGTATGAGGAGTATTTCGATATGTAATAAAAAATTAGCCAATTTGAGATCCAATGACAACTGTCGTTTCCTTGGATTTGGATCTAACTTTTGTTTTATGAGGGCACGTTTTACAATTTGTGCAGTGCGCTCTGCTGCACTATTCGAAGCAGGATGGTATGCTGGAACCTTGGTATGTTTCACATCATTTTTGCTCGTGAATTGTGCAAATTCTTCTTAACAAAATTGTGGTCCATTATCCAAAACAATTTCTTCAGGGAGGCCAAATGAAGAAAATAATTTTCGTAAAATGTCCAATGTTTTACTTGTTATTTTCCACATTGGAAACACCTCAACCCACTTCGAATGATTATTAATCACAATGAACAATTGTGATCCTTCTAACTCAGCAAAATCAATATGTAGCCTTTGCCACACCCTGGGAGGCTATTTCCATGGCTGTAATGGTACTGATGGTGGTTGCTTGCTTACCGATTAACATGTCTTACACTGACTCATGATGTACTCTGTATCTTTATCAAGACCTGGCCACCATAAATAACTGTGTGCAAAACTCTTGGTCAAGCACATTCCCAGGTGCTGGTCATGGAGGTCTCCTAATAATTTGGACCTGAATTTACTTGGTATAACCACTCTTGCACCCCACATGATACAATCTTTATCGACTGATAATTCATTCCTACGAATGAAGAATGGATGTGTATCTTTGTCTGTTACCTGGTTTGGCCATCCATTTGCAATATACTCATACACCTTTGACATCACTGGGTCACGTTTGGTTGCTCTACCAATCTCTTCAGCTGTGACTGGCAGTTCATCAATGTATGAAAAATAAAACACTTCTTCCCTATCGGGTGTAACTTGTGATGGGGAAGGCCATCAAGACATTGCATCAGCATTACTGTGATCAGCTGATCGTCTGTATTCAATATCATATGTATATGCTGACAAAATCAAACCCCATCTCTGCATTCGGGCTGCAGCTAATGTTGGAACTGGGGACTTTGGATGGAGGATTGCTTATAGGGGCTTATGGTCTATAACGATGGTAAACTGACGACCATACAAGTATTTGTAAAACTTCTTGACCCCAAAAATTAATGCCAAAGCCTCCCTTTCAATTTGCGCATTATTACTCTCACTGGCACTGAGAGTGCGTGAAGCAAAAGCAATTGGTCTCTCCTCCCCACTACGTGATACATGAGAGATCACTGCCCCAACTCCATATGGAGAGGCATCACATGCTAGCTTAATCTCCTTAGATATGTCAAAGTGAACTAACATGGTGCTCTCTACCAATTTGCTTTTACACTCCTTGAATGCTGGATCGTATTCTTTTGACCACTTCCAGTGGACCTGTTTCTTTTCAAAAGTTCAATTCAGTGGATGTAATACTGTAGCTAAATTTGGTTGGAACTTCCCATAATAGTTCAAAAGACCCAAGAATGAACGAAGTTCAGTGACATTCCTGGGAGTGGGTGCATTTCTAATTGCATCCAATTTTTCCATGGTTGGATGTAAACCATCTTTGTCTATTCTGTACCCTATGTACTCCACTGAGTTTCTAAATAACTCACACTTACGAGCAGACACTCGTACTCTGTGCTTCCCTAGCCATTTGAGGACTTCATTCAATATGTTATGATGAATTTGCCTATTTGGTGCTGAAATTAGTATGTCATCCAAATAACATACTACCCCTTCGATACCTTGCAAAATCTGGTTCATCACCCCTTGGAATATGGCAGGGGCCAAAGACACTCCAAACGGTAGCCTATTAAATTGATATAGGCCTAGATGAATATTTATAGTCAAACATGACTTGGACTCCTCATCTAGTTCAAGCTGTAAGTAGGCATTCGTAAGATCCAGTTTTGAGAAGATCTGACTACCTGTCAGTGTTGTGAACAAATCTTCTATATTCGGCAATGTATTGGGGACATTACCCTCCAGAACCTGGTTTACGGTTACTTTATCACCACGCAATCTTACCTAACCATCGGATTTAGGTACAACAACAATGGGTGTAGCCCAATTACATTGATCAATCTTACAAATAATGTTCTCAATCTCTAGTCTTTTGAGTTCTTGCTCAACTTTCTCCTCGAGTGCATATGGTACGGAATGTGGCTTGTAGTAAACCGATCTAGCGTCCTTCTGTACCCTGACACTCGCCTTGAAGTCTTGGATCTGTCTGCCCGTTTCACAGAACACCTTCGGATACTTCTTGATAACCTCATCCATTGATGAAAATCTCGCTTCCACACACAAAATCTTACTCCAATCCAGCTTCAGTGAGCTCAACCAATTTCTTCCTAGTCAGGCAGACTTGTCTCCTTTCACTACTATTAGAGGCAAGTTCTGAAATTGATCTTTATATTTCACTGGTACGATGATACGACCTACCACAGGAATTTTCTCTCCCGAGTAGCCTCGCAGCTCTATCTTGGATTTCTCCAGTTGGAAATCACGCAATTTGTCGAGGTACAGCGACTCCGGTACTACACTCACGGATGCACCCGTGTCAATTTCCATTGGTATTTTGAATCCCACAACATCTATGTGGATTTTGATGCTTTCCGAATCGCTGTCTGTTAACCTCGTGCTCCTGATGACGTGTAACTAACATCTCCTCGTCCTGTTGTTGTTCTTCCATGCTATGTAGTCTCTTGGGATTTCGACTCATAGCTTTGAACGCTGGACTTATAGCTCTGGAAGCTAATTCATCCTTCAGTCAGCATGCCTTCGCAAGATACCCAATCTTCCTGCAGAAGAAACACTCTGCCTTCGTGTATGGACAACTTTGAGCAATGTGTTGTCCCAGACACCTATAGCACAACTTCGACGCTCTGTTAGAATTTCCAGTTTCTGAGACTTTGGGCCCCCACCGTCTTTTATTTTGAACCTGCAGGTGATTTACCTCGGTTAACGGACGACCGTAATCATTATTTAATTCTGGGGAATATTGTTCGGTCATGCCCATCGACTTCACTGTCTGACAAGCAATCTCAAAAGTCAAGTCATCCGTCGTCAATAATTTCCTTCGGATCGCATCATTTTTCACCCCACAAACAAAATGATCCCGTAATGCTCGGTTTTGAAAGTTTCGAAAATTACAGTGCATCGATAGCGCTTTTAATGCTTTCATCAGACTTTTGATTCCGAATCCCGAAACGATAGCTTTCAGCAATTTCTAACGGTTTGGGGTTTATAGTGCTGCTCCAGCTTCATTAAAATCTCTAAGCGTTGTGTACCTTGGCTCGTCAGGCACAAGCAGATTTACAAGGGTTTCGTACAATGCCAGACCCGCCACAGATAAGAAGATTGCTTCCTTACATTCCAACACAGCCCGGTTCTGGACTGCATTGTCTGGAACTTCGATTATGTTATTTGCTGTGAAATACATTTCTAGCCGATCCACATACGCTTTAAAACGTTCCCGGTCATGTCTATATTCCCCCAAATGTCCGATTACACCTGCCATTTTAATCTCTAGCTGTTCATACCGTGAGCTGTATTTTACCTCGGATTTTTGTAGGTTTTTCCTAAAGACAGAAACTTCCAAAGTCTCTCTGTCGACTGGCTGAATCCTTCAACAAAATTTAAGCTTTAAATCATCCGAAAAATCCCATCCCCCGTCGCCAAATGTGATATCGTCACAGAGCACAGCACACACAGCTTCCTACATGGCAGACAGCTCTCTCGGAAGCATCCGGAATCTGCCTGGTTCTGTTTATTCTTAACTATGCAGTTGTTATACCTAATACGTCCACATCAACTGTGTGGAGCTACAAACATTACAAGCTTACAGACATTACAATTGCAACCAATGCATCCACTATCTCTGCAGCCACTTCTTTAAGACCCTGAAGCCTGATGCACTTTCCTTTCTCAGCCACCTCTCCTCAGCTAGTGGTCATAGCCCTCCAGCTTGTGGTATCAATGTCCCTTTTGCAAACATCTTTAAAGTGAGCCTAGTGCAGCCCAGTGGTGCTAAAGCAACTTCTTCCCTTAAGAGATCCTTTAGAGTACATCCACCTACCACCTGATAGAGATGACCAAGCCACCGGAGGCATCTGTGTTTGAGAAAAGTTCTTAGATGGCAACTTAACTTCCACAAATACTTTGGTGTCAGGAACAATGTTCTCCCACTTGATATTAAGAATATGATGAAGATGGCGTGTGTGCTAGAGTTTAGTCTTCTCTCAGCTAGCTGTAGGTTGTCCAAGATTCGCTACCATGCAGCAGCATGTTCAGAACTCGTGTTTGGTACTGAATGTTAATTTCTTATTATTCCATAGGTGCTTAGTCAATTGGCCGAATGAGATTGCTGCCTTTTCTATCCAGAGATAAGTTCGCTGATACAATTTTTCCTACATTTCAAAATCTGGATAAAGTACTTCAGTGATTCTGTGCACCTCACGGTATCTGTTCACAGTGATTACAGGCATTGGAGCAGACACAGTTCTGACGAAAAGTCATCAATTTGAATTGATAACTTGGTTTCTCTCTCCACCAATGCTGCCTGACCTTTTGCAGAATGTTGTGTTTTTTTTTAAGGCTTTAATAATGTTTTATTTGGTGAATGCCTGTCAGAGGATCAATCTAATTGGTCACATGATCCATCTCCTTGTTGTGATTATATCACATACACAGTATTTGCTCATTAGATTAACTTGTTCAATGAATACTTTTACTCTTGCACACCTTTATTATTTAAAGTTAACCTCCATTTAGTTCTCCCCTAGCACCCCACCATTACCAGTTCTGGCCCAATCTGCCTATTACAGCTGTCGATCTTTTCCCAGCCTGCTGCTCCGAACTGCTCACTATAAGTATGCAAAAGGGGTCTAGGAATGACTCTCCCAACAATTTTCCCTTTCTTCCACTGGGCAAGCACTATTCCCCACACATGTTCAGGCTTGGGCTGACAAGTGGCAATTAACATTCGCGTCACACAAGTATCAGGCAATGACCACCTCCAACAATAGAACATCTAACCGCATCCCCATGATATTCAATGGCATTCCCATTGCAAAATACCCCACCATCAACATCCTGCAGGTCACCATTGTCCAGAAACTTAACTGGACCAGCCACATAAATACTGTGGCTACAAGAGCAGGTCAGGGGCTGGGTATTCTGTGGTGAGTGACTCATCTCTCTGACTCCCCAAAGCCTTTCCACTATCTACAAGGCAGAAGTCAGGAGTGTGATGGAATACTCTCCACTTGCCTGGATGAGTGCAGCTCCAACAACACTCAAGAAGCTTGACACCATCCAGGACAAAGCAGCCCAATTGATTGGCTCCCCATCCACCGCCTTAAACATTCACTCCCTCTACCACTGGCTCATTGTATCTGCAGTGTGTACCATCTATAAGATTCAGTGCAGCATCTCGCCAAGGCTTCTTCAACAGCACCTCCCAAACCCACAAGCTCTACCACCTAGAAGGACAAGGGCAGCAGACGCATGGGAACACCACCACCTGCAAGTTCCCTTCCAAGTCACACACCATCCTGACTTGGAAATATATCGCTGTTCCTTCATCGTCGCTGGGTCAAAATCCTAGAATTCCCTCTGTAACAGCACTGTGGGAGTGTCTTCGCAACACGGACTGCAGCAGTTCAAGGCGGCGGCTCACCACCACCTTCTCAAGTGTTAAGTCCAAGGAAGAGGCATATAAATTGACCAGAAAAAGTAGCAAACCTGAGGACTGGGAGAAACTTAGAATTCAGCAGAGGAGGACAAAGAGTTTATATCAGGAGGGGAAAAATAGAGTATGAGAGGAAGCTTGCAAGGAACATAAAAACTGACTGCAAAAGCTTCTATAGATATGTGAAGAGAAAAAGATTAGTGAAGACAAATGTAGGTCCCTTGCAGTCAGAATCAGGTGAATTTATAATGGGAAACAAAGAAATGGCAGACCAATTGAACAAATACTTTGGTTCTGTCTTCACTAAGGAAGACACAAATAACCTTCCAGAAATATTAGGGGACCGAGGGTCTAGCAAGGAACTGAAGGAAATCCTTATTAGTCAGAAAATTGTGTTAGGGAAATTGATGGGATTGAAGGCCGATAAATTCACAGGGTCTGATACTCTGCATCCGAGAGTACTTAAGGAAGTGACCCTAGAAATAGTGATCATTATTGGTCATTTTCCAACATTCTCTAGACTCTGGATCAGTTCCTATGGACTGGAGGGTAGCTAATGTAACACCACTTTTTAAAAAAGGAGGGCGAGAGAAAACAGGGAATTATAGACCGGTTAGCCTGACATAGGTAGTGGGGAAAATGTTGGAATCAATTATTTAAGATGAAATAGCAGCGCATTTGGAAAGCAGTGACAGGATCGGTCCAAGTCAGCATGGATTTATGAAAGGGAAATCATGCTTGACAAATCTTCTAGAATTTTTTGAGGATGCAACTAATAGAGTGGACAAGGGAGAATCAGTGGATGTGGTGTATTTGGACCTTCAAAAGGCCTTTGACAAGGTCCCACACAAGCGATTAGTGTGCAAAAGGAATGCACATGGTATTCGGGATAATGTATTGACGTGGATCGAGAACTGGTTGGCAGACAGGAAGCAAAGAGTAGGAATAAATGGGTTCTTTTCAGAATGACAGGCAGTGACTAGTGGGGTACCTCAAGGTTCAGTGCTGGGACCCCAGCTATTTACAATATACATTAATGATTTAGACGAAGGAATTGAATGTAATACCGCCAAGCTTGTAGATGACACTAAGCTGGGTGGCAGTGTGAGCTGTGAGGAGGATGCTAAGAGGCTGCAGGGTGACTTGGACAGGTTAGGTGAGTGGGCAAATGCTTGGCAGATGCAGTATAATGTGGATAAGTGTGAGGTTATCCACTTTGGTGGCAAAAACAGAAAGGCAGAATATTATCTGAATGGTGACAGATTAGTAAAAGGGGAAGTGCAATGAGACCCGAGTGCCATGGTACGTCAGTCATTGAAAGTTTGCATGCAGGTACAGCAGGCGGTAAAGAAGGCAAATGGCATGTTGGCCTTCATAGCAAGAGGATTTGAGTAGAGTAGCAGGAAGGTCTTGCTGCAGTTGTACAGGGCCTTGGATATTGTGTTCCGTTTTGGTCTCTTAATCTGAAGAAGGGCATTCTTGCTATTGAGGGAGTGCAGCGAAGGTTCACCAGACTAATTCCTGGGATGGCAGGACTGACATATGAAGAAAGACTGGATTGATTAGGCTTATATTCACTGGAATCAAGAAGAATGAAATGGGATCTCATAGAAACATATAAAATTCTGACAGGATTGGACAAGTTAGATGCAGGAAGAATGTTCCGAATGTTGGGGAAGTCCAGAACCAGGGAACAGAGTCTAAGGATAAGGGGTAAGCCATTTAGGACCGAGATGAGGAGAAACTTTTTCACTCAGAGAATTGTGAACCTGTGGAATTCTCTACCACAGAAAGTTGTTGAGGCAAGTTCGTTAGATATATTCAAAACGGAGTTAGATGTGGCCCTTACGGCTAAAGGGATCAAGGGTTATAGAGAGAAAGCAGGAATGGAGTACTGACGTTGCATGATCAGCCATGATCATATTGAATGGTGGTGCAGGCTCGAAGGGCCGAATGGCCTACTCCTGCACCTATTTTCTATGTTTTCTCTTTAACAAACGCTGGCCTTGCCAGCAACGCCCACATCCCATGAATGAATAAAAACAATGTGGTGAATCATGGGAACCTGCATCATACTTTTCCATATCTCAAATGTGATAGGACACCAACACACACCGACAGGAGTAATCTGATCTATATACTCCTTAAACTGTAATTTTAAAAAAATACAATATTCTCATGTTATTAAAATACAATACAAATCACAAGTCAAACCTGAACTTAAGTGGAGACACAGAAATATTAGGTCAATCTGACTCAAGTATACTCACAGCCTGGTTTGTATACCAATACAGGCAGGTCCCTTTCAGCACAAACCAATATTTTTTCCATTTGTTGCCAATTAAACCCTTGTTGGTTTTCTTCTTATAGAGCCATCCCTGGAAGTCTGCATGGCCAAGGTCTTTGCAGGAAATCCTTCGTCTGCTCATTGTTGTTGTGTTTCCTACAAACAACAAGTCCAATTAAGCACTCTAAACTCAGTCTGCTGTGGGCATTAACATTTCCATGCTCTGTGTACTGAATTCAAATACATGATTGGAATTCAGTACACAGTGCATGGAAATGTTAATTTTAAATACAAAATGATTAAATAACTATTGACCTTCAAACAATTATAATTACAACAGTAGCTAGGCTCATGTCTATTCAACAGCACACTGCTCGTTCTTACAATCTAATGAATTATACTGGATGAGCAGTACAAGAAAGTTACCTCGAGTCTTCTTTCTTGGTGAACGCAATGAGACCTGTGAAGATAAGACAATATAAGCTGTAGCTTTTGGCTTCAATCGATCACAGATGTTTGGAGCACTGATACGCAAGCAGCCAGCTCAGTCATGACCCTTTCACTAATATCTGGCTGCTGCTACTGACGCACAACACACAAAAAAAATCCATTAGCAGGATTTCAGTGAACATCCTGTTGCCTGTAGGCAAGCCTTCACACTGATACCATACACTAAATCAGCTAAAATACAGTAAATCAGCTTGGCTGATTGCGTCAAAATACATTCCAAAATGCAAAAGGGCTACTTACGGCTGGGTTGCCATTAGCTGCTCCAGTGGATGAGACTGAAGATGGAGAAGACTGTAATGAAAAATAAATTTTAAAACAATTTAGAAACCTGTAGATTCAATTAAAAAAATTATCTGAACTTAGTCATGAGCTGCAAACAGGAAGCGACACAAGTAAGGTGTGAAACGACTGGGAGGTGGGGAGGGGGGGGCGGGGGAGAGGGGTTGTTATATTTCAAAAATATTTTTTATACCCATTATCTTTCCTTTGGAAGCATCAATAATCTTTACAAAGTCATAAAATTGTTGTCTAATTACAGAGGAAATCATTTCTCTAGTACTTGCCACTGAAGGAATTCTGATAATTTGTCCTTGAAATTCATGTGATTTAAAGCTACATTCACAGGACCACTGGACCATTTCCAAGTCAGGAGTGTGCCCATGTAAGTCTGCTTGCAAATTGTTGACCCTGTTCAGTTTGGATTTAATTACAAACAAAACCAATATCTGCAATACAAAGTAAACTGTTAATGAGCTCCATCAAGTGACTAACTTGTGTATGACAACATGATGTCCGTATGTAAAGTATATGAAAGAAAGAACTTCAGCTTGTAAATGCAGTCATCAGTTGAGTTATACAACCATGGCTGTCACAGGTTCAGTCTATAGTCTATGCTAACTCAGTTTATTGCACCTGGAGTGGTGCCAGATTTGGCCCACAATTGGCCTTTGTGTCGCCGAATTAGGGATATAGCCAGCCAGAGTTCCCACTCCTGACTGCTATGAAACAGTCCCTGTTGAAAACTTGCATGTAGACATCAGCTCAGTTGTGATGCCTTGAGCAATTAAAAACCCTACCAGCATTCACCTTCTATTTAGGAACATAAGAACAGGAGTAGGCCATTCAGCCCTATGAGCCTGTTCCGCCATTCAATTAGATCATGGCTGATCTGTATCTTAATTCCATTTACCTGCCTTGGTTCCGTAACCCACAATATCATTGCCTAAAATAAATCTACCAATTTCAGTTTTGAAATTTTCTATTCACCGAGCCTCAACAGCATTTTGGAGGAAGCATTCCATTTTTCTACTACCCTTTGTGTGAAGAAGTGCTTTCCAACAACAACCCTGAACTGCCTAGCTCTAATTTTAAGGTTATGTTCCCCTGTTCTGGGCTCCCCCACGAGAGGAAATCGTTTCTACCCTATCAACTTCTTTATTCATAATAAACACCTCAATTAGATCACTGCTTAATCTTCTATACTCAAGGGAATACAAGCCTAGTCTATGCAACCTGTCCTCATAATTTAACTTTTAGCCCAGGTGTCATTCTGGTGAATCTGCATTGCATTTCCTCCAAGGCCAATATATCCTTTCTGAGATGAGGTGCCCAGTACTCTAAAGGAGCTTGAACCAGAGCTGTATACAACTGGACCATAACTTCCACCCTTTTCTATTTTAGCTATCTTGATATAAAGGCCAACATCCCATTAGCCTTTTAAATTATTTTTTTTATTATAAACAGATTTATACACGTGGGGCCCCTAAATCCCTCTCCAGTTCCTAGCTTCTCACCATTTAGAAAATACTCTGACTATCTTTGAGGCCCACTCTGGATGACCTCACACTTCCCCACGTTAAATTCCATCTGCCACAGTTTTGCCCACTCACTTAATCCATCAATGACTCTTTGCATCTTTCTGCCTCCCATCCACACTATTTACTGTGCAACCTAACTTAGTGGCATCAGCAAACTTGGATATACTTCATCGAAGTCATTTATAAGTTTAGTGAAAAACTGAGGCCCCAGCCCCTGGGGGACACCATCAATCACATCCTGCCAATTTAGGTACATACCCATTACCCCGACTCTCTGTCTCCTACCTTCTAACCAATTCCGTACCTATGCCAATAGATTGGCTCCAATTCCATGCGCATTTATTTTTGTTAATAGTCTCTTATGTGGAGCCTTATCAAATGTCTTCTGGAAGTCCATATAAATAACATCCATAGATGATCCCTTATTTACCACATTTGTTACCTCCTCAAAAAATTCAACTAGGTTCATTAGACACGACTTACCTGTTACAAATCTATGCTAGCTCTTTCTGATCAGTTCATGTTTGTCCAAATGCTCAGTCACTCTGTCCCTAATAACAGATTCTAGTAAATTCCCCACAACAGATGTTAGGCCTAATAGGCCTATAATTTGCTCGTCTCTCTCTCTTAACCTTCTTAAATAATGGAGTGACATAGGCAGTTTTCCAATTCAAGGGGACATTTCCTAAATCAAGAGCGTTTTGGAAGATCATGACGGAAGCATCTACAATTTCCTTGCCTACTTCTTTTAATACCCTGGGGTGAAAACCATCAGGACCTGGAGATTTTTCTATCTTCAGTCTCATTATTTTCTTCATTACCATTTCAAATCTATTAAATTCCGGTGTTTGATTTATTTTCCGTTTTCCTCATATGTCTGATAGTTTATCTTCTAAGTACCGTATATACTCGCGTATCATGCGACTTTTGAAGACCTAAATTGTAATCTAAATTTGGGGGGTAGCATGATACGCGAGATACAAAATTTGCGGGTGTGAAGTGCTGGCCAAGATTAGGCTGTTAGGCTGTTAAGCAGACCGTATCCACGCTGAATCTCGGCAGGTATCTCCTGGGCTGGATTGCAGCCTCTATTGTCACTTGTACTGTATCTTTGCTGTGGTCTAGAGATCGCCACCCACAACTCCCTCTGAAGTTTGCTGCATTATTAGAGGCTTTAACAATCAAATCTCCATCTATCTCAGCCCATGCTTCTTTTACCCGCAAACACAGTAGAGGCAAATCCGGAGCCTTCATATTCCCTCCCTTCGTAAATGATTTCTCTCCTTCCATCATCCAGTCATTCCATTTCTTTCTTATATTGTCTTTAAATGGCTTATTAATGGATACATCAAGTGGCTGAACGACGCTAGTCAAGCCAGCTGGAATGATTGCTATATCGGTGTTCGATTCGCGAACAGCTTTCACAACAGAATCCACTCGATGTTTCATGATTCCGGTTGTTAAGGTCTGTATTCGATCGTTGTTATGTATTAGGGTACTTGTTACGTGTTGGGTACTTGTTAAACTTGTTTGAAAGCCTAGCCTAGTGGCATCTGGTATCTCAAAAACGTGACTCGCATGATACATGAGATATATGATAAAATCATGTTTTGGGGACGAAAATTTAGGGGTCGCATGATACATGAGATCGTAGGATACGCGAGTATATACGGTAATTATTTTAGCAAGTCTGCCATTTCCTGATTTTCAATTATATCTGCATCTGTCTTTAAGAGGACCTTAGCCACCCTCTTTCTGTTAATATACTCATAAAAACCTTTAGTGTTGTCTTTGATACCCCTCGCAAATTTTTTCTTGTATTTCTTTTGCAGCTGTTACTACTCTCTTTGTATCATAGGAGCAGGAGTAAACCACCTGGCCCCTCAAGCCTGCTCCGCCATTTAATAAGATCATGGCTGATCTGATCACGGACAGCTCCACTTCCCTGCCCGCTCCCCATAACCCTATATTCCCTTATCACCCAAAAAATCTGTCTATCTCCGCATTAAATATATTCAATGACCCAGCTTATGCAGCTCTCTGGGGAAGAGAATTCCATAGATTTACAACCCTTTGAGAGAAGAAATTTCTCCTCGTCTCAGTTTAAAATAGACGCCCCTTGTGAAACTATGTCCCCTAGTTTTAGTTTCCCCTATGAGTGGAAATAGCCTCTCTGCATCCACCTTGTTGAGCCCCCTCATTATCTTATATGTTTCGATAAGATCACCTCTCATTTTTCTGAACTCCAATGTATATAGGCCCAACTTACTCAATCTATCTTCATAAATCAACCCTCGCATCTCCTTAATCAATCTCGTGAACCCTCTCTGAACAGCCTCAAATGCAAGTATATCCTTCCTTAAATACGGAGACCAAAACTGTACGCAGTCCTGCAGGTGTGGCCTCATTAATACCCTGTACAGTTGTAGCAGGACTTCTCTGTTTTTATACTCTATCCCCCTTGCAATAAAGACCAACATTCCATTTGACTTCCTGATTACTTACTGTACCTGCATACTCACTTATTGCGTTTCATGCACAAGGACACTCAGGTCAGTCTGTACTGCAGCACTTTGCAATTTTTCTCCAGTTAAATTATAATTTGCTTTTCTATTATTTCTACCAAAGTGGATAACCTCACATTTTCCCACATTATACTCCATCCGTCAAATTTTTGCCCACTCACTTAACCTGTCTATATCCCTTTGCAGATTTTTTGTGTCCTCCTCACAATTTGCTTTCCCACCCATCTTTGTATCATTAGCAAACTTGGCTACATTACACTCGGTCCCTTCATCCAAGTCATTAATATAGATTGTAATTATTTGAGGCCCAAACACTGATCCCTGCGGCACCCCACCAGTCACTGTTTGTCAACCGGAAAATGACCCATTTATCCTGGCTCTGTTTTCTGTTAGTTAGCAAATCCTCTATCCATGCTAATATATTACCTCCAACCCCATGAACTTTTATCTTGTGCAGTAACCTTTATGTGGCACCTTATCGAACGCCTTCTGGAAATCCAAATACACCACATCCACTGGTTCCCCCTTATCCACCCTGCTTGTTACATCCTCAAAGAACTTCAGCAAATTAGTCAAACATGATTTTACTTTCATAAAACCATGCTGTCTCTGCTTGATTGAATTATGCTTCTCCAAATGTCCCACTACAGCTTCCTTAATAATGGACTCCAGCATTTTCCCAACGACAAATGTTAGGCTAACTGGTCTATTATTTCCTGCTTTCTTCTGCCTCCTTTTTTTTTTAAAAATAGGGGCGTTACATTTGCGGTTTTCCAATCCGCTGGGACCGCCCCAGAATCCAGGGAATTTTGGTAGATTACATACAATGCATCCACTAGCTCTGCAGCCACTTCTCTTAAGACCCTAGGATGTAAATCATCAGGTCCAGGGGACTTGTCCGCCTTTAGTCCCATTATTTTACCGAGTACTATTTCTTTAGTCATAGTGATTGTATTAAGTTCCTCCCTCCAGAAAGCCCCTTGATTATTCACTATTGGAATGTTTTTAGTGTCTTCTACCGTGAAGACCGATACAAAATATTTGTTCAACATCTTTGCCATCTCCCTGTTTTCCATTATTAATTCCTCAGTCTCATCCTCTCGGGAACCAACATTTACTTTTGCCATTCTTTTTCTTTTTATGTACCTGTAGAAACTCTTACTATCCGTTTTCATGGGCCCAATCCTGACCATGACTTGCATCAATTTTTTTGGAGTAAGTTGTTTTTTCTGGCGTAAGTTAAAAAATGCCATTTTCCCCCCAAATTTGCTCCAGAGTACGTCAGTTAGGTACGATTTTTTTTAGGTCAGTTTTTTTTTCCAAAAGTGGGTGTTCACAGACACTTATGACAGTTTTGGACATTTATGTCACTTTGGCCAGCCAAAACGTACTCCAAATGCATTTCGGTCCAGCGTATGTGGCCAGCTCTGAAAAACCTTGCGGGCAGTGAAAAAAAAGCAGCGCACAATGGGTAGACATTAGGGCAGGGATAGGGGAGGGAAGGGAACTGGAGAGGACCTCAACGACCAAGCACCAAACATTAAGGAAAAGCTCAAACCATTAAAATACAATTAAAAAAGAAGTAAATCCTACCTTATCTTTAAAGTCTGCCTGGGAAAGGCAGTGGACCGGCCTGTGCACGAGGCCATTCGGCCTGGGATAGGGGAGGGAAGATGTGTACCGGAAAAGTCACAGCTGCTGGGCCGGGTCATCTCACCGGGAGTGGGGTGGGCGGTGCCGAGCGACCGGAGGAATCACAGCTCGTGGGTCTGGAAGTTTCATCTCTCACACCAACCCCCTCAAACTCTCCTCCCTCTCACCGCCCCCCAATCAAAAGTCTCGAGCACAGCCACTAAATAAAAAATAAAAGCTAAGTCCTACCTGCCCGGGAACTCAGCGGGCCAGCTGGCCGGTGCGGGAGTCCGCTCAGCTGAGGATAGGGTGCGGCGAGATCGGGCGTCCCTTCGGCCTGGGATAGGGGCTGTGAGCATTGGGTCCTGCTCACAGCCCACGCTCGGAGAGCAGGAGTATGCGCGCAGGTGCCGGCAGTGCTTTCTGCGCTGGCCTGTTGCTCCACCCGCCCCACCCCCTTCAGCCTCCATGCCAAGCCATGACTCTGGGGATTCCGAAGAATGGCCAGGATGGGGTCCCTTTTTTCTGGCGCCCTTTCCAGCGCGCAAAGTCGGCGCACTTCAGATCAGTGCGCCGAAAAAGGGGGTTGGGCAATGTTGGGCTCCTATATTCTGTGCTAGTTTACTTTCATAATCAATCTTCCCCCTCTCTATCATTTTTTGAGTCGTTCTTTGCTGGCTTTTAAAAGCTTCCCAATCCTCTGGCCTCCCACTAATCTTGGCCACATTGTATGCCCTTGTTTTCAATTTGATACCATCATTTATTTCCTTGATTAGCCACGGATGGTTATCCCTTCTCTTAGTCTTTCCTTCTCATTGAGATATATTTTTGTTGCGAGTTGTGAAATATCTGCTTAAATATCAACCGTCCCATACTTTGATCTATTTTCCCAGTCTACTTTAGCTAACTCTGCCCTCATACCTTTGTAGTCTCCTTTATTTAAACTTGGGACACTGGTTTGAGATCCAACTTTCGCACCCTCCAACTGAATTTGAAATTCGACCATGCTATGATCACTCATTCCTAGAGGATCCTTTACTGGGAGATCATTTATTAATCCTGTCTCATTACACAGTACCAGATCTAAGATAGCCTGCTCCCTGGTTGGTTCCACAACTTATTGTTCGAGGAAACTATCCCGGATACACTCTATGAATTCTTCCTCAAGGCTACTCTGGCCAATTTACTTTGTCCAATCAATATGATTAAAATCGCCCATGATTTTTACAAGCCTCCATTATTTCTTAATTTATATCCCGTCCAACAGTGTACCTACTGTTAGGAGACCTATAGACTACACCCACTAGTGACTTTTTCCCTTATTATTCCTTATCTCCACCCAAACTGATTCAACAGCTTGATCTTGAGCCAGTATCACTTCTCACTAACGAACTGATCTCATCCTTTATTAACAGTGCTACCCCCACCTCCTTTTTCTTTCTGTCTGTCCTTCCAAATTGTCAAATACCCCTGAATATTTAGTTCCCAGTCCAGGTCACCTTGCAACCACATCTCTGTAGTGGCTTTAAATCATCCCCATTTGTATCTATTTGTGCCGTCAATTCATCTATTTTGATATGAATGCTACGTGCATTCAGATAAAGAGCTTTTAAATTTGTTTTTTTGGAACCATTTTTTCCTGCTTTGACCCCAGTTTATGATTCACCTTTATGTTTATACATTCTGTCCCTTCCTGGCACGCTCTGGTTATTTCCCCCAGTGCTACCCTGCTCCATTGCCTTCTCCTTATTCTTTGACTTTTTAAATTTTCGCTCACCTGAATCCTTCCCCCCCCCACTAATTAGTTTAAAGCCCTCTCTCGCCCTAGTTATTTGATTCACCAGGACCCTAGTCCCAGCATGGTCTAATTGGAGCACGTCTGAACGGAACAGCTCCCTCTTACCCCAGTACTGGTGCCAGTGTCCCACGAACCAAAACCCATTTCTCCCACACCAGCCTTTGAGCCACCTGTTGATATTTCTCCCAGTCCATTGGATCTCGACTGTTATTTACGCTCGTCTAGACCCTTTCCTTTAGTTTTATACTGTCTCTCACTTCCCGGGCTCTCTCATATGCGCTCATACAAGAAGAATGGACACTTGGGTAAGGCAGCAGAAGATCCCTGATGTCTGTGGGACAAATACTACTGAATTATTGGTAGGAGACAGGAAAATTCTTTGCAAAAAGGAGCAAAAAATAATTTATAAACAAGACTAACAGCCTTGTCGACTTAAATATTGATGACCACCATTTCAAATCAACTGAAGTTTATATTAAAAGAATTGTCACTAATCAGTTGTTTTTGTTTCTTGAGGGCATGAAATCTCTATCATGTTGTCCAGCACACCCACCTCCCCCTCCCCAAAGTCCTACCCCAAACTGAACATCGAGATATCCTCACTCACGGAGCAACTCCTCATCCTTGGTGATTTCAATCTCCATCTCAGCTTCTCTTGACTTCTTTCCTCTCAATTCACTGCACTCCCTAAACTTTTACTCTATTCATGGCCATTCTCTTGACCTTGCTATTTCCAATGGCCTCACTACTCTCTTGGTCTCAATTTCAAACAATGCTATTTCGAACCACTTCTTTGTATCCCTCACACCCCACATCTTCCTACCATTTTTCAATTCCATTTTCTTCTGCATCCACCCCTGGAAAAATACTCTCCTCCAAGTGACTTACAATTGCACTTTGAAACTGACAACTGACTTAGATCTGATCCTCCAATAGCCACGATCCGACTAATGCTGTCAAATCTGCTCAAACACTCCCTCACCTCTGCTTCTGATGCCCTTGCCCCAGGAAAAGCTTTACTCCCTCGCATCCTGGTCGATTCCCCAATGCTGCCTCCATCTTCACTTCAAGTCCAACAGATGCAGATATGATCAGTGCATATCCATCACCAGATCTGGCTGGACCATATCAACGCCATCAGGTCTCTGTCTCCTCTGCCATTTATGCTCAAGAACTAGCCACGACTCTAGCCAAACTATTCCAGTACAGCTAAAACACTGGCATCTATCCAACAAAGTGGAAAATTGCCCAGCAAGGTCCTGTCCACCAAAAACAGGACAAATCCAATCTGGCAAATTACCACCCAATCAGCATATTCTCAATCATCAGCAACGTAATGGAAGGTGTCATCAACAGTGCTTACTCACCAATAACCTGCTCACCATTGCTTAGTTTGGGTTCCGCCAGGACCACTCAGTTCCAGACCTCATTACAGCCTTGGTCCAAACATGGACAAAATAGCTGAATTCCAAAAATGAGGTGAGAGTGACTGCCCTTGACATCCTTTTGCCGAGTGTGGCATTCAAGGAACGCTAGTAAAATTAGTCAATCAGAATCAGTGGTAAACTCTCCACTGGCTAGAGTCATACCTAGCACAAAGAAAGATGGTTGTGGTTGTTGTTGGAAGTCAATGATCTCAGCCCCAGGTCATCGCTGCAGGAGTTCCTCAGGGCAGTGTCTAAGGCCCAACCATCTTCAGCTGCTTCATCAATGACCTTCCATCCATCATAAGATCAGAAGTGGGGATGTTCACTGATGATTACAGCGTTCAGTTCCATTCGCAACTCCTCAGATAATGAAGCCGCCTGTGCTTGGTTGCTGCAAAACTTGGATGACGTTTGGGCTTGGGCTGATAAATGACAAGTAGCACTTGTGCCACACAACTGGTGGGCAATGACGGTCTCCAACAAGTTAGAGCCCACCCTCCTCCACTTGACATTCAATAGCATTACCATCATCGAATCCCCCATGATTAATATCCTGGGGGGGGCGGGGGGGGGGAAGTCACCATTGAGCAGAGCAGAGCATAAATACTGGTCAAGAGCAGGTCATAGGCTGGGAATTCTGCGACAAGTGACTCACCACCTGACCAATGTTCCATTTCATTTTGTTTTGGTCCGCGTGACCCATTCAGAAATCCATGCATGTGCAATTTTTGCATTTCAAAGTCAGTGAGCCAGCTGCACAGGAGCTCCAGACTGCAGTGTGGCTGCACAGCTTTAAGGAAACAATGCTCCTAACTCCCCAAAGCCTTTCCGCCACCCACAAGGAATGATCTCCACTTGCCTGGATGAATGCAGCTCCAACAACACTCAAGAAGCTCGACACCATCCAGGACAAAGCAGACTGCATGATCGGAAACCCATCCATCACCTTAAACATTTTACTCTCACCATCACCGATGCAACATGGCTGTAGTGTGTACCATCTACAAGATGCACTGAATCAATTTGCCAAACTTTCTTAGGCAGCACCTCCCAAAACTGTGAACTCGACCGCCCTGAAGGACAAGGGCAGCAGATGCATGGGAACACCAGCACCTGCAAGTTCCCTTCCAAGAGACACACCATCCTGACTTGGAAATATATCACCATTCCTTTGTTGTCACTGCATCAAAATCGTGGAACTCCCTTCCCAACAGCACTGTGGGAGTACCTTCACCACACAGACTGCAGCGGTTCCAGAAGGCAGCTCAGCACCACTTTCTCAAGGACATTATGGCATGAGCAATAAATGCTGGCCTTGCCAGTGATGCCCACATTCCGATAAATATATATATTTTTTAAATTAATGAATAAAAGATACATATTTAAGGAGCACAGTGCAGAGGAAGACCCTGTAGTTTTTATTTATTTATTCCTTCACGGGATGTGGGTGTCGCTTGCAAGCATTTATTGCTCATCCCGAATAGCCCTCGAGAAGGTGGTAGTGAGCTGCCTTATACAACTGAGTGACTTGCTGGGCCATTTCAGAGGGCAGTTAAGAGTCAACCACATTGTTGTGGGTCTAGAGTCACACATAGGCCAAACCAGGGAAGGGCAGCAGATTTCCTTCCCTAAAGGACATTAGTGAACCAGATGGGTTTTACAACAATCCGGTAGTTACATAGTCACTATTACTGACACTAGCTTTTTATCCAGATTTATTTAATTAACTAAATTCAAATTACCCAGCTGCTGTGGTGGGATTTGAACTCATGTCTCTGGAGTGGCCGCAATGTTGTGGTACCGGCTGGTCACTTTGACCCCTCCCCCTGCGTTTGTCGCCAAGATACAGAAGAAGCTGGTGGACTTCTTCTGGAACAACAGGAAGCACTGGGTCTCTGCTGCGGTCTTGAGTCTCCCGCTTGAGGAGGGCGGTCAGTCGTTGGTGTGCGTCAGTGCCCAGCTCGCGACTTTCCGTCTTCAGACCCTGCAGAGATACCTTTACGTCGAGCCCCCTCCTAGGTGGTGCGCTCTGGCGACGTATTTCTTCTGCCAACAGCGCGACCTCAACTACGACACGCAGCTCCTGTTTGTGAACTTGGGGGGTGTCAGGACCACCCTCCGGGAGCTGCCTGTCTTTTACAGGGACCTCATCAGGGTCTGGAACAAAGGCTCCACCAGGCGCAGCTCTCCGCCGGCTGGAGTGGCGGCTGTCCTGCAGGAGCCGCTGCTCGGGAATCCGTACCTCCACGACCGAGGTTTTATATGGCGGTCGGAAGAGAGGGCTGTGGCTGGTGAGGTGACCAGGGTCAGGGACCTGCTCGATGGCGGAGGAGCGGGCTGGATGGCGCCAGGCACGCTGGCGCGGCGCTTAAATTCAGCCGGCGTCCGCCACGCGGTCGAAGCCATCGAGTCGCTAAAAACAGCTTTGGGCCCTGACTCTGTTAGGTGCATCGAGGAGGCTCAAGCACGTGGGGAGATCCCGTCCGAACTGACCCCCGTCCGGACGGAATTCCTCATTGGCGCCAAATCCCGGAACCTCCCTCGGGGGCTGGCGCCTCACAACTTGAGCCGCCTCGGGGAAATCCCCTCCGTGCCTTTCAGTTCCGCGTGGAGGGGTTTCCTGTACGGGCTGCTCCTGCACACTCTCAACTTTGCCATCCTCGCCGGTCGTCCGGACACGCCATGGCGTACCATCTTGCCGTCCGGAGGAGGCGGGGGTCCCCGATGGAGGGCACTCTACGCAGGGGTCCTCCCACTATTCATCGGGGACTTGGCCTGGAGGGTGGTGCATGGAGCAGTGCCGTGCAACAAATTTTTAAGCCGGTTTACGGACTCCCAGGCCACCTGCAATTTCTGCGGTCTGGAGGAGTCCGTGTTCCATATTTTTATTGAGTGCACGAGGTTGCAGCCCCTGTTCCATTATTTGAAGGGGCTGCTCCTGAAATTCTGGCTGCACTTCAGTCCCACTCTCCTGATCTTTGGGCACCCTGTGCGGAGGGGAGCGGGTAGGTCCGAAGGCCTCCTCGTAGGACTGCTCCTGGGCACGGCCAAGGGTGCCATCAGCCGGTCCAGGCAGCGGGCGGTCGAGGAGGTCATTCAACCTGACTGCCTGCCTCTCTTCCGCTCTTATATCCGGTCCAGGGTGTCCTTGGAGATGGAGCACGCGGTGTCCACCGGTACGCTCGCGGCCTTCCGCGAGAGGTGGGCACCGGAGGGACTGGAGTGCATCATCACGCCCGGCAACCAAATTTTAATTTGATTTTACGTTTTAAAGTTTAATTTGTTTTAATTGGCGGTGCTTTTAGTGTCCCCCTTCCCTTTTATAGGGGGCACTGGGGAAAAAATGTGATTTTAGTGCCCAAAAAAAAGAAAAACACAAAAAAAAAGGAAAAAAAAGGGCTTTGTAAATGTCTGGTGTGTCATCCAGGTCGGGTGGCACAGTTTAATGTTTTGTTTTACAGATAAACTCTAAAAGAGTTTCATGTCTCTGGATCATAAGACCAGGCCTCTGGATTACCAGTCCACTAACACAAATACTATGCTACCCGTATCCACTGGACAAGAAAATTATTCAGAGAAATATGGACAACTATGAATTAGGCATTGAAGAGTGCACTTGACTTGGATTTATCTAGGAAGCATCGGAATCCTACTAATCTTGATACAGGTGCAATGTCCCGAATCTGGAACTCTGAAAACCGGAATTGTCCGAAAACTGGATATTTTGCGCACAGCTGATGGAGTCGTCCAGAATTATTGTCCGAAAACCAGACATTTTTGAGACGGCCAAGATGGCAACATCGGGTTGCGAGAGACGAGGAAACTGATAAGCTCAGTGCCGGGGCGCCGCTGGTGGTGGAATCGGCGGGCGGTGAGGAGCGGAGCATCAGCCGGGAATCTGCAAGCGGCGAGGTCCGAAATCTGGCAAAACCCGAAATCCGGCAAAACCCGAAATCCAGCATGGATTTAGTCGAGGATTCCGTCGAGGATTCCGGAGTTCAGACTATTGATTTTCTTGTCTGAAATCTG
The DNA here is from genome assembly GCF_044704955.1 of Pristiophorus japonicus. Lineage (NCBI taxonomy): Eukaryota > Metazoa > Chordata > Chondrichthyes > Pristiophoridae > Pristiophorus > Pristiophorus japonicus. The sequence continues at coordinate 106,296,679 of NC_091985.1, read as the reverse complement.
GAAAAACCCAAAAACCAGCACGGACTCAGTCCCAAGGATTTCAGATTTCAGGCGTTATACCTGTAGTAGCTTTCTCTAAACTATTAGCTGATTTGTTGAAACATTTATTTAGGCAGCAATGGGCAATGGAGTTAAGTTGCTGTGTTTCGTTCTCTTGGGTATTGGACAGGTGTACTCCAATCACAATTATTGGGAAAAAACATAACCCAAACACACCTCTGGTACAGGCCTGGCTGCTCATCCTGCGGTTTTCTGGCTACTGCTGGAAAACTGCAATATCACATGGGAGGCTATAAAAGAAGGTCCGACTTACCTTCTCATGCCTCACACACTTTGCTGCCTGGCCCGAGATTCTTTGATTGCAGGGGGCTCATGCACAAGACCTATGACTTCGTCAAGTGTCATTCAAAATGGGTACCCTTGTTATCAAAGATGGCAGAAGCTGAGGCAGGTGACTGGGAACACTATTCCTGTGCATGCACCGATTGCAGGCCCAGGCTAGCCTGTTTGGGAAAGACCCAGGGCAACATAAAGTGCAACAGGTCTCTGCTCCCATTTCCTGTGTTTTTCTTCCAGAGATAAATGCTTCCTGGGTACAAACCATTGGAAAATTAGCCCTAGTTTTGCTGAGGGTACTGGTCCAGGGGCAATGAACCCATCAGTGCAGAGGATTGAACATCAGTAGAAAAATAAGTAATTAATCCAGGGTGCTTCCGGTTCAACTGCCTGCAAAACCCTGCCTTATTTCCCCTCGGAGACCTCTCCCATTACCAATGAATGTAAAACACTCAGAAATCACAATGGTGGAAGATAAAAGGAACTTTCAATTATTGAGAATTCTTGGAACCATTTGATTTTTAAAAAGGGATTTGATGATGCCAGTCACTTGAATTCCATCAAATTAACTGCAAAGAAATGCCAAACTGGAACCAAGTCACCAGCAAGCATTGTCCAGAGTCAGTAACTCCAAATGTGACATACTCACCAAACCTTGCAGATACTCAAAGGCCCATTCAGCTTTTACAAACCAGGTAAATCGGCACCTCTCCTGAAGATTGTGTTGCCAACACTCCAGGATTGCCCTGGAACCTCCAGGAATTATAGATTAATCTCCTGGACACTGAGAGAAACCCGGGAGAAACATCAAAGGGGTGGTGAAAATAATTGAGGCTCCCGCTCCATTTCCTTTCAATCTACTCCATTTATTAATTGTAAAAATATTGCCGATGGGAGAAAAAGCTGTTTTATTGTGTGGGGTTGTTGGCAGTGGGAGGTCATGTGATGAAATCTCCAGGAACACGTCCAACCAGAATTGGCAACTGACAAGGTGAAATGTTATTTTTGATTAGTTAATAGCTATTTTTATGTTGATTTTTAATTTAGATTCTGGGAGTGTGATAAGTCTGTGCCAACTGCCAGCATCTGAGCGGTTACATCAGGTTTCCCCAGGCAGTAGACCAGTCACATCTGTAAGTCCTTCGCCAGTCGAGGGAAAACAGATTCAACAGCACAGACAGTGAACTGGCTCCCAGACACCAGGCTCCCAGAATCTAAACCCAAACATAAAAGTAGCAAATGATTCATGCATTGTCGGCTATAAAAAGTTCTTTTGCTCATTAATTGAAAAAATGTATACAAATACAAATTTTCATTTGGTTGCAATTATGCTAAAATGGGATGTATGCAATATCTAAAAATGGCTGATCTAAGCAAGTACCACCCACATACAGGAGCTTTTAAGTTTATTTAAATTTGGTTTGAACAGTACAATAATAAAACACACACTGGCTTCACCGAGGAATGAGAGACCGAGGCTGTTTAACAGCTGTTAATTCTTTTCAAGACGTTTAGTTTATGCACCTGCAGCGAAGGAAAAACCCATTAAATTCTGTTAGGCAAATGTTTAACTGCAACTGGTATGAAAAACTACCTACCACAGTCCCAATCAAAACAGAGGTTTGAATATCACTGGAATAAAAAGGATTTCACTCCTAGATTATTACTCAGCACTGATAACAGCGCTTCCTGAATTCCCAGAGCTACACACAGTGACAACAATGTACCACACAGGAGATCATTCTGCCTATTGTGCCAATGCTGGCTCTTGGCTACAGCATCTAAAACTAATCTCCCCCATTAGGGATGACCCGAAATGGAACTGGCTGGTGGAGAAACAGCGAGGAGTTTGGGGCAGGGCGTGGGGGAAGAGACAGAGCCAGAGACTGATGGAGCGGTAGCAGCACGTGACTGGGTTGGGTGAGGGGGAACAGGGACTAAGCGGGGAATTCGAGCTCATGGGGTGGAGGAAGGACTGAATGACTGGGAGGTTCAAAGTATTGGGGCTCAGGGTGGGAGGGGAGAGAATGACAGCCAACTAGGGGTCGAAGGAGATGGAGTGTGGGAGACTGGGGCTCAAGGGAGAAAGGGAGAGCAGGTAATGGGGGTGAATAGTTTGGTGCTTGGGTGGGTGGGGAAAGTGGATGCCTGGAGGTTGCGGGGTGGGGTGGGGGTGGGGGTGGAGGGGGGGAAGGAGAGAATGAGGGCTTGGTGCTGAGAGAAAGTATGACTTGGGAATGGGGTGGATATGGGGCCCAGCATTTCCCACAGAGCTTGGAGCAGCAGCAAGGTAGTGAGTGGGAGCAGCACTGAGTGGGGCAAGTCAGTAAAGGGATGAGTGAAACCCGAGGACCTTACTGTGGGTGAACAGGGAAAGATTATTTCCACTTGTGGGCAAATGGGGAACAAGGGGACTGAGACTGAGGATTTTCACTGGATGAACCAAGGGGGAAGAGAAGGAAGGTTTTTGTACTAACCACTTGTATTTATATAGCTCCTTTAATGTAGTAAAACATCCCAAAGCGCTTCACAGGAATATTATGAGACAAAAAGATTGACACCAAGCCACATAAGGTAAATTAGGGCAGGTGACCAAATGTTTGGTTAAATTTTAAGGTAGGTTTTAAGGAGCGTCTTAAAAGGAGGAAAGAGAGGTAGAGAGGTGGAGAGGTTTAGGGAGGGAGTTCCAGAGCTTAGGGCCTAGGCAACAGAAGGCACGGTCAGCAATGGTTGAGTGATTATAATCAGGGATGCTCAAGAGGGCAGAATTAGAGGAGTGCAGACATCTCAGGTGATTGTGGGGCTGGAGGAGATTACAGAGATAGGGAGAGGTGAGGCCATGGAGGGACTTGAAAACAAGGTTGAGAATGTTGAAATCGAGACGTTGCTTAACCGGCAGCCAATGTAGGTCCAGTGAGCACAGGAGTAATGGGTGAGCCCACGGGCTAGCCCACACTGTGCGATATGTGCACACACTAGGTCCGTGCAGCAGAGCAGGTCTCTAGTCATCCTGGTTAATCCTCGCCACTGGATAGAGACCTAGCTCGGTCAAGCCCGTATGGTGGCTGATGTGCAACGGTCACCACACGTTAAAAAAAATCCATGCACAGGCATCTTCCACCCTTCAATTGGAGTTCAGGACTGGAACATCAGGTCCTTCATTGAAACATCTGTGAACTCATGTGGAAGCAAGTCATCCTCGTTCGAGGGACCACATATGATGATGATGATGATGGGTGAGCAGAGCTTGGTGCAAGTTAGGACACTGGCAGCTGAGTTTCGGATCACCCACAGTTTACATAGGGTAGAATGTGGGAGGCCAGCCAGGAGTGCATTGGAATAGTCATGTCTAGAGGTAACAAAGGCATAGATGAGGGTTTCAGCAGCGGATGAGCTGAGGTAAGTGATAAGCTCATAACAAAGGATGAAACTGAGTACTGTGAGCAATGAGTAAGTGTGACCTTAACTCCTTTGATAAGGACTCCAGAGTGCCAGTATCACGTGGGTGGCCTGCTTTTATACAGTGCTCCCAAGGGATGCTGGGATCCCTTGGGACTCCAACAGATAGGACCTCTGGTGGTGGTGTGATACAGGTTGTCAATGGTTAAATACATAACAGTAAGTGTGGAGACGGGCGATGTTACGAAGGTGGAAATAGGCGGTCTTAGTTATACCGCGGATATGTGGTCGAAAGCTCATTTTAGGGTCAAATATGACACCAAGGTTGCAAACAGCATGGTTCAGCCTCAGACAGAAGTTGGGAAGAGGGATGGAGTCAGTGGCTAGGGAACGGAGTTTGTGGCAGGGACCAAAGACAATGGCTTTGGTCTTCCCAATATTTAATTGGAAAACATTTCTGCTCATACATGTTGGTCAAGCAATTTGACAATTTGGAGACCGTGGAGGGGTCGAGAGAAGTGGTGGTGAGGTAGAGCTGGGTGTTGCAGCGTACATGTGGAAACTGATTGTTTCCAGATGATGTCACCAAGGGGCAGCATGAAGATGAGAAATAGGAGGGGGCCAAGGATATATCCTTGGGGGACACCAGAGGTAAAGATGCGGGAGCGGGAAGAGATGCCATTGCAGGTGATTCTCTGGCTACGCAAGCTATTAAGTCATGGGATGCTTCACCACAAGGATTATTTAGGTAGAGACAAGATAACTTAAAAGGATGTGGGATAAATATTTGAAAAAGGAGGAATATAAAATAATCTCGGGGAAATGCAGTTACAAGAGAAAGTGTCAGCACAGGTACAGGCACAGGGGGGCGAGGGGGCAGGGTGGAAGGGTGTGGGGGCCGAGGTGGGAAATGCCTATCATTTGAAAAAAACTCTCCTTTATTGAATCTGAACCCAGGGAGTGGCTTAAAAATGCTGGTGTTGAACTGAGTTTAGGACAGTGTGACCAGTCCCCAAATACTGACCATGCTGCCCTTTGTGCAATCCCTCGGTTTGGTTCAGGTCGGTCTGCACCAGCCGGTTTTGATGGTGAAGTCCAAGTACAGATCAGCTCTGACTGAGATATCCAGTTCAGAGTTGTCTCCTTCACACAGAACCGGAGTCCAAACCGGAGTCCTGGGCGATAGGGAGAGAGATGGGGCCTGTTAAACACAGCATCAACTGGGGAGTCTGACTGCACCTTGTGCACTGCAGGGAATTTCTTGCTATAGTTACAAGGTGAATATCAGTGGGTTATAGGATTACAACTAGTTACAGGTAGGATATGGGCGCCTTACACCTATTACAAGTTACATATCATCATCATAGGCAGTCCCTCAGAATCAAGGAAGACTTGCTTCCACTCTTAGCATGAGTTCTTAGGTGGCTGTACAGTCCAATATGAGAACCACAGTCTCTATCATAGGTGGAACACAGACAGTGGTTGAGAGGAAGGGTGGGTGGGGAGCCTGGTTTGCTGCATTCTCTTTCCGCTGCCTGCTCTTGGCGACGATACTTGAGGAGCTCAGCACCCTCCCGGATGCACTTCGTCCACTTAGGGTGGTCTTTGGCCAGGGACTCCCAGGTGTCAGTGGGGATGTTGCACTTTATCAGGGAGGCTTTGAGGGTGTCCTTGTAACATTTCCTCTGCCCACCTTTGGCTCGTTTGCCATGGACGAGTTCAGAGTAGAGCGCTTGCTTTGGGAGTCTCGTGTCTGGCATGCGAACTATGTGGCCTGCCCAGCAGAGCTGATCAAGTGTGGTCAGTGCTTCAATGCTGGGGATGTTAGCCTGGATGAGGACGCTAATGTTGGTGCATCTGTCCTCCCAGGGGATTTGTAGGATCTTGCGGAGACATCACTGATGGTATTTCTCCAGCGACTTGAGGTGTCTACTGTACATGGTCCATGTCTCTGAGCCATACAGGAGGGCGGGTATTACTACTGCCCTGTAGACCATGAGCTTGGTGACAGTTTTGAGGGACTGATCTTCAAACACTCTTTTCCTCAGGTGGCCGAAGGCTGCACTGGCGCACTGGAGGCAGTGTTGGATCTCATCGTCAATGCCGGCTCTTGTTGATAGGAGGGCTCCCGAGATAACGGAAGTGGTCCATGTTGTCCAGGGTTGCGCTGTGGATCTTGATGTCTGGGGGGGCAGTGCTATGCGACAAGGACAGGCAGGTGAAGGACTTTTGTCTTACTGATGTTTAGCGTAAGGCCCATGCTTTCATACGCCTCGGTAATTTATTGTATTTACTTTGGTCGAGAGGGGTGTCTTGACTGTTAACAGTATTATTAGTTATTCATGCAATTTCAGCGAGTTAGTTTTAGTTACCATTATTAACAAGAAGTCAAGCAATTTAAAGAGGTGCTGTATAGACAATGTCAAGCGTGATTTGTCACAGAAAGCCATGCAGATGACTGAATCAACCAGGCGAGTTCAGAACCAACAATAATAGAATGAATTCATTCAGCCCCCTCATCATGCTGAGCAGATGGACAGGAATTAAGTAGTAGTACTATTAGTTGCTGGTGGACCTGCCACTCTGGTTCCCCGTGAATCCCCCTATGCCTTTGGTTCCCCATTTGCCTGCTCATGAGTGGCCTCTTGGTTTGCAGAACTTCTCATAACATGCTGCTGGCATGAAACCATGAGCAGAAATACTCAAATACAGCGGACACAATCTTTATAAAAGTAAATGCAATAACATTTGCAGATGTCACGTCGTCAATCCTCAAGGAATACCTCCAACCAGATTTGGAAAACATTCTCAATCATGCAGTAATCTCTGCATCAGCCTTTCCTCATGGCAAAGTATTCCATACGCCAACAACTCTGCATACAGAAATGTTTCTCACCATCATTCCACACTCTTGGTGACCATTTTAAATTGATGACTTCTCGTCATGAACTGCCTCATCAAAAGTTTGTTTGAAGAAATGGGTGTTACTTTAGATTTTGTATGTAGGTGATGCACAAATGTCCCCTGTGGTTATTGGTCCTCTTGCAGGAACATAGGAACAGTAGGAGGCCATTTAGCCCCTCGAGCCTGTTCTGCCATTCAATGAAATCATGGCTGATCTGTGACCTCATTCCATATACCCACCCTTAGTCCCATATCCCTTAATACTTTTGGTTCACAAAAATCTATCAATCGCAGATTTAAAATTAATTGAACTAGCATCAATTGCCATTTGCGGAAGAGAGTTCCAAACTTCTACCACCCTTTGGGCTCAAAATTGGCCAGGAGTTGCTCTGTTTTTTTTGGGAGCAACTTGATTTTTCTGGAGTATCTTAAAAATCACCATTTTGCACATTCAATTTGTGCCAGTGTAAGTGAGTTAGTTAGGATTTTTTTTAGTTTAGTTTTTTTTCCCCAAAAGGGGGCGTTACCACTCACCTCTGCCCGTTTTGGCCATTTAGGCCACTTTGGACATATAATAATTACTCCAAATTAACTTCGGCCAGCGTATATGGCCGCTTGTGAAAACCTTTGTGGAGAGTTAAGAAATCAGCGCAGGTAGGTACATCAGAGACCATTCGGCCTAAGATAGGGACGGGAAGGGAAGAGGAGAGGACCTTGCAAAGCACAACAAGTAATAAGCATTCATGAAGACATAAAACATTAAGAAATAAAAAATAAAACTAAGTCCGACCTTCAAATCAAAATTCAGCCTGGGAAGGCAGCGGGCCAACCGATGCGGGAGGCCACTCAGCCGGGAATAGGCGTGGGACGAAAACGCACCGGGAGGACACTCGACCAGGGTTAGGGGCAGGACGACCGGGAGACAACTCGGCCAGCTGACATCAAAGCACACGCAGGCTGGCTGCAGGAATCAACCTCACGGACAGGCTGCAACAGGCTGGGTGGGGGGGGGCAGGGGTGGAGGAGGAGTGAGAGAGAAGTCACATGACTGAAGGGGGGAGGGGGAAGAGGACAAAAGACCTTTGGGTGTGGTCCATATACATACCGGGGGAGAGAACTGCAAAGTTTGCTTTCCTGCTATTTCACCTTTTTTGAACGTTTAACTTTACCTATGGGTGCAATATCAATGCCACACCTTTTGCAAGCGTTCTGCATCATTGTGCTACGTAGGAGACAATTGATTCAAGCGTTCATGCGTGGACCTTTCCGCAGAGAAGTTGTTTGTGAGATCTGAGAGTTGCTGAGACCAGATTTGTAGCAGAGAAGTGGCAGGTGGACTGCTTTGTCAGTTGAAGTGAAGGTTACAGCTGCACTTTCCTTTTATGCCTCCGGATCGTTTCAGGCTACAACTGGAGATGTGTGCGCCATCTCCCAACATGGAATACATGTCTCCATTCGCCAGGTCACGGCTGCACTGTATGCGTGGAGGAATGACTTCAAGTTCCCAATGACCGCCCAAGCAATCCATGACAGGGCTGTGGGGTTCTCAAGGATTGCTGGCTTCCAAAGGTACAGGGGCTGCATTGATTGTACCCACATCGCCTTGCTGAGCTGTTCTGGAATAGAAAAGGCTTCCACTCCATTAATGTGCAACTCGTGTGTGACAACATGCATCACATCATATCAGTCGATGCAAGATACCCTGGCAGCACCCATGATGCGTTCATCCTACGCGACAGTTATATCTGACATGTTTGAGCAGCAGCCAGAAGGGCAGAGCTGGCTACTGGGAGACAAAGGGTACGGCCTGACCACCTGGCTCATGACGCCCCTACGCGTAATCCAGACGGAAGCTGACCATCAATACAAGATGGCACACAATATGACACGCAGCATCATAGAGGACCATTGGCATCTTGAAACAACGTTTCCGATGCCTGGACCATTCCAGAGGTTACTTGCAATATTCCCCTGAGATTGTCGATCAGTTCACTGTTGTGTGCTGCATAACTTAGCCATCATGATAGTGGAAGAAGACCCACCTGTGGTGAGAGTGGCTGATGATAATGATTTGGGAGATGCAGGTGACGAGCAGGAGGTGGTGGAGGAAGATGATGAGGAGGGTGAGGAAACCATGCAACTGCCTGAGGCCGAAGCATGATGTCGGAGGAGGGCGGGCCATCGTGCTCCTTTAATGATTGCTCAAGCCTTGTGCCAGCAGCTCATCCATGAACGCTTTACTGATGCCTGAGGGCTCAGCGACAACTGTTCCACATAGATATGTTTATTTTTTGGAGTTGCTCCTAAATGTTGTGTTGTGTTAATGGAACATGATTCAGTTTAAATGTAAAATATATTTTATTCAAAAGTTTACAATGCACTTCACATTAGTGTAATAAAATAATTCTTGTATCAATCTTTACTTTAATATGACTCTTTAAGATCACTTAAAAACTTTAAGATCGTTAAATTTACATAACTTACAAAAAACTTTCAATTTGAAAAGTTACAACAGTATCAACAACAACAGCAGCAGTAAAGAAAGGCTGTACCCATCTCATCCCCATCTCAGTGAATGTGCACTTCTTCATGGGGACGGGGGCGGGGGGTCGGTCAGGTGTTAATGTGGAGGGCCCGGCTTGGATTTCTTCAGAGGCTGGTGCGGGAATTGCAGTGGGAATGTTAGCACATGGCCTGGGTGTGCTCTCTTATTGCAGCAGCTACCTTACACATGCCCTCCCTGATGGCCTGTGCCATCCTTTCCACCATTCTGACATTCCCTCCCTCATAGACACTATTCCCCTCACTGATGTTCCTGGACATCGTTCCCATTTCCCGATTACTGTTACTTCTCCCAACAGTCCCGTTACCTCATCACCCACCCCACTGATGGCTTGCACGAGTGATCAGGTAAGGTCAATACTCTTCCGACACAATGCAATCATCTGAACCACAACTGTTACATTCTGCATCTCAGGAGAGCGTGGTCAATTTCTCCTAACTCTCACCCTGGGTCTGCCTCGCGGCATCCCATTGGGAGGCACAGGCTTGGATGGTGAGGCCCTGCGTGTTCCATGCTGCATTCTACCACCACTGGGACCCTCAACCTCGGACGCTGTGAAACCATGGAATGTCACATGAGAACTTAAACCACTATACATGGACGGGCTGAAATCAAGGAATGTCACACCAGAACTCATGGAAGGGTTTATCAACCCAAAGTCCATTAACATGATCTCATCCATATTCAGTACAACATTGTCCCCTTCATCCATCTCCATTTCCCCCCCCCCCACCCCCCTCAAGTTGGTCTGCAGGGTTAAACTCATACACGTCTGAATCTTCTTTTGGATCTTCAGGATTGGCATCAGGTTCTGCAAAATATAACAGAACAGTCAAATGGTTAGCAGCACAGGAGGGGGCAGGATGGGTGGCATGAGTATGCTCACACGTAGCAGGCGAGGCAGCAGGTTGATCTGAAGGGCCACAATGAATTTTCAGGACTTACCCTCTCCCTCGAGTGTGGGCCCAGCATGTGCAGTACTGATTGCTTTTCTCCAGGCAGTACCCATCAAAGCAACGACCCTCTCTTCCAAGAGTGTTAGTGCGTGCAGATTTGGCGGGCCTCCTCCTGTTCGAGTTCTTTCCCTATTGTCGTGGGACAATTTCTTCTGCAAAGATGAAAATGCAATTTTTTAAGCGAGGGTGTCTGTCTGCTGGGTGGGACATATACAGATGGTCACATTTACATTTGCAATTGCATTGAATAAAATAAAATATTACTTACACTAATTAGTTGACCAAGGTCCTGCCATTTCTTTTTATACTGGCTTCCAAATCTCGTGGTGTTCACCACTGCGCAGTAATCTTCTGCAACTTGGTTCCAGCGTTTCTTCATTTCTTTAGGTGGCACTTTTGTGCGACCTCTGTTGCTGGTATCCAGCTCCTGCCATCTGTTCTCAATGAAATTAACTAGTATCTCCACTTCATCATGCAAGAAATTCTTCGTTCTTGGTGCACTTTGTTGCATTGTTGTATTGAATTGACACCGTGATTTTTCCAAACACAGTCCTTATTTTGCATGGAGCAATGATTTTCAGATACACAGCACTCCTCTGGAACTTTTGCAGGCATGCAGTACTATTAACACAGAGCACTCACTGCTTCTTGATTCCAGCAGCTGATTTATTACACAACACTCCTTCAGGCACCAAAAATCAAGCAGCTTTGTTTTCCTTTAAAGATGGCCGATTGCCAAAGTTCTGTGCTACTACGCATGCGCGGACATCGCGACCCGACTCCAATGCGCATATGTAGATGTCCCGGCACTGTTTTCAGCGTAGGGCGCTGGCTCCGCCCCCCACTCCACTGGCCATGCTGCACAACGACCGAGGAGAGGCCGGACAGCATCCAAAGTGGGGAGTGATTTTTTCGGAGCAGTTTTTCACGCAGAAAGTCGGCGCATCTCCTGTGAGTGCGCCGGAAAAAACCAGTGGGCCATTTTTGAGCCCAATGTGTATACAAGTTCACTCCGGAAAAGCCTGGTTCCAATTTTTAGGCTATGTTTCCTAGTCCTAGACTTCGCAACCAGTGTAAATAGTTTCTCTATATCTGCCCTATCTGCTCCTCGTAACAGCTTGAAAACTTTGATCAAATGATACCTTAATTCTAAATTCCAGGGAATATAACCCTAGTTTGTGTAATCTCTCCCGTAATTTAACCATCGGAGTCCAGGTATGACTCTTCTAAATTTACCCTACACTCCCTTCAAGGCTAATATATCCTTCCTAAGGAGTGGTGCCCAGAACTACCACAGTATTCCAGGTGTGGATAACCAGGACTTTGTATATGTGTAGCATAACTTCTACCCCTTTGTATTCTAATCCTCTAGATATAAAGACCAGCATTCCATGAACCTTTTTGATTATTTTTTTTACCTGTCCATGACATTTTAATGATCTATGTTCCTGGACCCCCAAGTCTCTTTGGACTGCCACTGTTTCGAGATTTTCACCATTTAGAAAGTACCCTGTTCTATCTTTTTTTGGTCAAGGTGAATGACCTCACATTTGCCTACACAGAGATCCATTTGCCACAGTTTTGCCCATTCATTTAAGTTATTAATATCTCTTTGTAACTTTGCTTCTATCAACACTGCTTACAATGCCACCTATCTTGTTGGTCATCGGTAAACTTGGATAGGTGGCATTCTATCCCATCATCCAAGTTGTTAATAAATAGGGTGAATAGTTCAGGCACCAGCATATACCTCTGGGACACCACTCGTCACACCCTGCCAATTTGAGTACCTACCCATTACTTCTACTCTCAGTCTGCTGCCACTCAGCCAATTTTCTAACCAGGCCAATAATTTGCCTTCAATTCCAGGAGCTTCAAATTTAGCTAAGTTTCTTATGAGAGACCTTATCAAGTGCCTTCCGGAAGTTCATATAAACAACATCCAGAGGCATTCCCCTGTCCACTACTTTAGTTACATCTTCAAAAAATTAAATCAGGTTCGTCAGGCATGGCCTACCTTTTACAAATCCATGCTGGCTCTCTGATCAACTGAAAATGTTCATGGTGTTTATTCACGATCTTTAATTATAGACTCTAGTAATTTCCTGACAACAGATGTTAGGCAATTGGTCTAAAATTCCTTCGTTTCCCTCTTTCATCTTTCTTAAATAGTGAAGTGACATGTGCAATTTTCCAATCTAAAAGAATGATTCCCGAATTGAGAGAACTTTGGAAGATTCTAGTTAGGGTATCTGCAGTGTTCTCACCTACTTCCTTTAAAACCCTGGGATTAGAAACAATCTGCTCCTGGGGATTTGCCACTGTTTAGTGCATTCTTTATTTTCTTCATTATGGTTATTTTGCTTATGTTAATTTTGGTGAGTCCCCGTCATTGATTAAATGTTAATTTCCTAGAGACGTCCGGCATATTATCCTCTTCCTCTACTGTAAATACTGATGCAAAGAAATTATTCAATATGTCTGCCATTTCCTTATTTTCATTTACAATATCACCGTTATCAATTTTCAAGGGGCCCACATTGCTCCTGACCATTTTCCTTTTCCTAATGTAATTTTTTTGTTTATTTTAATATCTCTTGCTAGTTTCCCTTCAGCCTCCCTTTTTGTAGCTCTTACCATTTGCCAGGATCTGTGCTACCTTTTGCATTTTTGCATGTTTTTTTCTTTTAGTTTTACACTGTCCCTTACCTCTTTAGTTGTCCATGGCTGTTTTTTATTGGCAAATAGAATTCTTGCCCCTTAGGGGTATCTCTCTCTTAGGCGGTCCCACGAATCGAGGATGATTTGCTTCCACACCAAAAAGGGATGAGTTCACAGGTGTTACAATGAGGGACTTGATATTCCAAGAATTCCAAACAACATGCATATTGAAGGGTGGAAGATGCCTGTGTGTGGATTTTTTTTTTTTTATAAACGTGTGGTGGCCGTTGCATACCAGCCACCACACAGGCTTGACAGAGCTAGGTCTTGGTCCAGTGGCAAGGATTAACCAAGACGACTGGAGACCACAGCTCTGTTGCACGGACCTAGTGCGCACACATATCGCAGTGTGGACACATATCGCAGTGTGGACTGGCCCATGCTGCCCCTGGGCCCTTGCCTCTCCTGGGCGCATATATATAACCCCATGAGCTTTTATCTTGTGCAGTAACCTTTTATTTGTCACCTTATTAAATATCATTTGGAAATCCAAATACACTACATCTACTGGCTCCCCTTTATCCACCCTGCTCATGGTATGAACTGGTTCTGTATCACATTAAATTCTTTTTTGAACATCTCCCACTGATCAGTCGATTTCACCATTAACAGATTTGCCCAGTTTGCTGTGGACAGTCTCTGTCTTATGGCATTGAAGTCGGCCTTACCCAACTCCAGAAGCTTTGTAGCTGTTTCGCATTTCTCCCTTTCAAATACTATGTTGAACTTGATTATATTATGATCGCTATTAGATAAATGCTCGCGCACCATTAGGCGGTTAACTAAATCTGGCTCATTACTAAATCTAATATGGCCTGCCCCCTTGTTGGTTCTATGACATATTGTAGCAGAAAATTATCCTAAACACACAAGAAATTCACTATCTTTCTGGCACCAGGTAGTCTGCTTATCCCAATCTATATGAAAGTTAAAATCCCCCTTTAAAACCACTCTACTTTTACTACATGCTTGTCTAATCTCTGCATTTATATATTCTACCACTACACAGCTGCTACCAGGAGGCCTATACACAACTCTTACTACAATCCTAAATCCTTTTCTATTTCTTAATTCTACCCATAAAGTCTCCACTGCCTGCTTAGCTCTAGGCACTACCGGTAAAGAGAAATCTAAGAGATGTAAAGTGATTAAACAAAGAGAGAAATAGAAATGTGTGAGTGAAGCTTTAGAGCAGAAGGACAGGTTAGGGTGAGGTCCAAATAAGTGTTCTTTATACAATCGCACGGGGTATAAAGAAGAAATTGAATGAATTTCAGGTGCAAATTCTTTTATTGAAGTGATTTCATCTTTAATCACTAAGGCTACCCCTGCCCCTCTTCCATTTTCCCTAATCTTACCTGTAGCCCTGAAACCCGGTATATTTAGTTCCCAGTCCTGACCGTCTAGCAGCCATGTTTCAGTAATGGCTACCAAGTTGAATTTGCATCTGAAATTCATTCAATTTCTTCCTTATACCCCGTGCGATTGTATAAAGAACGCTTATTTGGGCCTCACATAACCTGTCCTTCTGCTCTAATGCTTCACTCACATATTTCTATTTCTCTCTCCTTGTTTAATCACTTTACATCTTTTAGTTTTCCCTTTACCGGTAGTGCCTAAAGCACGATTTCTGACTATTAATGTACACTCTTCCCTTTTGTTTGTTTTATAACTATTATTTAGTTGAAAATCCTGATTTAACCTTTCAGCTAAGACCCTGGTCCTAGGTGGATCCTTTCCCATAGAACCCCTCTTTCCCACACCACTTCAGCCACATGCTCAACTCCCAAATCTGCTTATTCCGATGCCAATTTGCACAGGGTTCGGGCACGTGGTTCAGGTAAAAATCTAGAGATTATAACTCGAGGTCCTATTCTTTAATTTAGCTCCTCATTCCGAATACTCTTCAAACAAAAACTCTTGCCCACTCCTTCTTATGTTGGTCTCAACATGAACCACAATGACTGGATCCTCTCCCCCTTCTCCAATCTCCTTTCAAGTCAGTTCGAGATATCCCTCGCTCTGGCACCAGGTAGGCAACATACCATGTGGGACTCTCGATCCTGCTTACAAAGGATGCATCTGTCCCCCTAATTATTGAATCCCCCAGAACTATCAAATTACACTTCCTCTCCTCCTCACCACCCGCCGCTCCCAGAAAGCTTCCTGCTCCAAGATGCCATGATCAGCATTATAGCCATCCTGACGGTCTTTACCCTAATCCTCACAGGTAGCGAGTACATTGATCCTATTGGATAGGATCAGTTTCTGCAGATTCTCATTCTCTATCTCACCTGGGTTCCCTTTATTATGTATTCTATTGCTCACACCAACCCAACTCTGACCTTATACCTCTCTACTAGGTGTGAGTGAGGTCAGGAGCAAATTGTCTAGATACTCCTCCCGTATGTGTCAGAGTGCTTCGACTCACACTCCAGCTCAATGAATCTGAGCCAGAGTGAGTCGAGATGGAGACATCGACTGCAGACGAGTTTGCTCAGGACAGTCTCGCTGTCTACAAACTGCAGTCCAAACATACAACCTGCTCTGCCATATCTTAGTCTAGATTATTTATATGAACTTTTTAGTCTGTTTTAAGTTGGGTTTTTTCTTACACACCAACTTGCACTAAGCACCAAATCACTGCCTTAAGAATACATGAACCACTGCAAGTATTGGAGGTAAAAAGCAGCAGTTCCTTCCCGCCTGCACAAATTCCAACTCTCACCAAATTCAAAACTTTTACTCTCTTTTTACAATGTACTCAGTTTATGACAACTCTGTGCGAGCACTCAGTGCGTCAGCAAATAACTGTTTATTTCTATACACCTTAATTACAAGTGCACACGCAGTTTCCTGCTCACAGTAATTACCCCCTGTTCAGGAAATCACTTACAGTGCCATTACATTGCTGCCAGTGGCACGTGCTAGTCAGAGTAGAAATAGAAGGACAGCTAAGATGAATATGTGGCTTGAGGAGTGGTGCAGTAGGGAGGGATTCAAATTCCTGGGACATTGGAACCGGTTCTGGGGGGAAGGTGGGACCAGTACAAACCGGACGGTCTGCACCTGGGCAGGACCGGAACCAATGTCCTAGGGGGAGTGTTTGCTAGTGCTGTTGGGGAGGGGTTAAATTAATATGGCAGGGGGATGGGAACCTATGCAGGGAGTCAGAGAGAAGTAGAATGGGGGCAGAAGCAAAAGATAGAAAGAAGTAAAAGTAAAAGTAAAAATGGAAAGCAGAGAAACCCAAGGCAAATATCAAAAAGGGCCATATTACAGCAAAATTCTAAAAGGGACAAAGTGTGTTAAAAAGACAAGCCTGAAGGCTCTGTGCCTCAATGCGACGAGTATTCGTAATAAGATGGATGAATTAACTGTGCAGGCAGCTATTAACGAATATGATATAATTGGGATTACAGAGACCTGGCTCCAGGGTGACCAAGGCTGGGAACTCAACATCCAGGGGTATTCAACATTCAGGAAGGATAGACAGAAAGGAAAAGGAGGTGGGGTAGCGTTGCTGGTTAAAGAGGAAATTAACACAAAAGTAAAGGAAGGATATTAAGCTTGGATGATGTGGAGTCTGTATGGGTAGAGCTAGGGAAAACCAAAGGGCAGAAAACGCTAGTGGGAGTTGTGCACAGACCACCAAACAGTAGTAGTGAGGTTGGGGACAGCATCAAACAAGAAATTAGGGACGCGTGCAATAAAAAGTACAGCAGTTATCATGGGTGACTTTAATCTACATATAGATTGGACTAACCAAACTGGTGGTAATACTGTGGAGGAGGATTTCCTGGACTGTTTTTGGGATGGTTTTCTAGACCAATATGTCAAGAAACCATCCTATAGAATAGACTGGCGAATGATACTTAAAGGGTTGATGGTGGATAGGCAATGGCAGACATTTAAAGATCACATGGATGAACTTCAATAGTTGTACATCGCTGTCTGGAGTAAAAATAAAATGAGGAAGGTGGCTCAACCGTGGCTAACAAGGGAAATTAGGGATAGTGTTAAATCCAAGGAAGAGGCATATAAATTGGCCAGAAAAAGCAGCAAACCTGAGGACTGGGAGAAATTTAGAATTCAGAGGAGGACAAAGGGTTTAATTAGGAGGGGGAAAATTGAGTATGAGAGGAAGCTTGCTGAGAACATAAAAACTGACTGCAAAAGCTTCTATAGATATGCGAAGAGAAAAAGATTGGTGAAGACAAACGTAGGTCCCTTGCAGTCAGAATCAGGTGAATTTATAACGGGAAACAAAGAAATGGCAGACCAATTGAACAAATACTTTGGGTCTGTCTTCACGAAGGAAGACACAAATAACCTTCCAGAAATACTCGGGGACCGAGGGTCTAGCGAGGAGGAACTGAAGGAAATCCTTATTGGTCAGGAAATTGTGTTAGGGAAATTGATGGGATTGAAGGCCAATAAATCCCCAGGGCCCGATAATCTGCATCCCAGAGTACTTAAGGAAGTGGGCCTAGAAATAGTGGATGCATTTGTGATCATTTTCCAACAGTCTATTGACTCTGGATCAGTTCCTATGGACTGGAGGGTAGCTAATGTAACACCACTTTTTTTTAAAAAGGAGGGAGAGAAAACGGGTAATTATAGACCGGTTAGCCTGACATCAGTAGTGGGGAAAATGTTGGAATCAATTATTAAAGATGAAATAGCAGCGCATTTGGAAAGCAGTGACAGGATCGGTCCAAGTTAGCATGGATTTATGAAAGCGAAATCATGCTCGACAAATCTTCTGGAATTTTTTAAGGATGTAATTAGTAGAGTGGACAAGGGAGAACCAGTGGATGTGGTGTATTTGGACCTTCAAAAGGCTTTTGACAAGGTCCCACACAAGAGATTAGTGTCCAAAATTAAAACTCATGGTATTGGGGGTAATGTATTGACGTGGATAGAGAACTGGTTGGCAGATCGGAAGCAGAGAATCGGGATAAACGGGTCTTTTTCAGAATGGCAGGCAGTGACTAGTGGGGTGCCACAGGGTTCAGTGATGGGACCCCAGCTATTTACAATATACATCAATGAAGGAATTGAGTGTAATATCTCCAAGTTTGCAGATAACACTAAGCTGGGTGGCGGTGTGAGCTGTGAGGATGATGCTAAGAAGCTGCAGGGTGACTTGGACAGGTTAGGTGAGTGGACAAATGCATGGCAGATGCAATATAATGTGGATAAATGTGAGGTTATCCACATTGGTGGCAAAAACAGGAAGGCAGATTATCTGAATGGCGACAGATTAGGAAAAGGGGAGGTGCAACGAGACCTAGGTGTCATGGTACATCAGTCATTGAAAGTTGGCATGCAGGTACAGCAGGCGATGAAGATGGCAAATGGCTGTTGGCCTTCATAGTTAGGGGATTTGAGTATAGGAGCAGGGAGGTCTTACTGCAGTTGTACAGGGCCTCGGTGAGGCCTCATCTGGAATATTGCATTCAGTTTTGGTCTCCAATCTGAGGAAGGACATTCTTGCTATTGAGGGAGCGCAGCGAAGGTTCACCAGACTGATTTCCAGGATGGCAGGACTGACATATGAGGAGAGACTGGATCGACTGGTCCTGTATTCACTGGAGTTTAGAAGAATGAGGGGGAATCTCATAGAAACATATAAAATTCTGACGGGATTGGACAGGTTAGAGACAGGAAGAATGTTCCCGATACTGGGGAAGTCCAGAATCAGGGGTCACAGTCGAAGGATAAGGGGTAAGCCATTGAGGACCAAGATGAGGAGAAACTTTTTTACTCAGATTTGTTAACCTGTGGAATTCTCTACACAGAGAGTTGTTGATGCCAGTTCATTAGATATATTCAAGAGGGGGTTAGATATGGCCCTTATGGCTAAAGGGATCTAGGGGTATGGAGAGAAAGCAGGAAAGGGATACTGAGGTGAATGATCAGCCATGATCTTATTGAATAGTGTTGCAGGCTCGAAGGGCTGACTCGCCTTCTCCTGCACCTATTTTCTATGTTTCTATGTTACAGCTGATTGACTGTTAACTGCCACTGACTGGCAGTTTCTGTGAACTGTTGACTATCTTGCAGTTTTTAAAGTTCAAGTTAAATTCAAAATGTGAAGCTAAATTTAAGTTTGAGACCTACTCACCCATTACTTACGAGACTTCCACTCCCACCAAACTTTTATGCGATCACTGTGTGTGTTTGCACATAACTTGTGTAATCGCGTAAACTTTTCCATGTAGGGGAACCTCTGAAAACATCAACATACTAACAGGCACCCTCTGCAAATATTGACACATTGACAAGGAAACCTCCTCTACTAACTTGTGAAAGTGTTTGCCACTCAAAGGAAAATGGGGCTCTCACTGAAGAAAGCTTGTTTTACTCGTATACAGCAACAGAAATAATCAGGTGATAATTAAAAAAGAGTGAAGTTGAGAAATTTGCTCTGTGGATAGACAGAAACCTGATCATCTGGAAAACGCTTCACGGACCCCCTTCTAGATCTCCTCGGGACCAGGGAATCCAGTCTGAAAACCTTTGCTCTAGCCTTCCTTGCAACTACCATGGTGAGGAAATGGCAACATCCTCAAATCCCCCCAGAATTACTCAGTTGAGATCAGTAAGTGCTAATGTAAAGAATTATGGATGTGAAGACCCCATTGCAATAGTCTTTGACAAAATATTGGAGCTCAAACACACTGCAACATCACAACATGCCAAAATAACTGTGGTAAAACCACCTGCGGTTCATCAAGACAAATGTGATATCATTGAGCTCAGCTGTAATATTAACCAATTAAAAAGATTTATATTATATAAAGTCATGAATTAAAATGTTTACATTTCTCCATTAATTATCAAATTACAGAAATCGCCAACTGTCAATGTGTATCTGACGCATTAATGGAGAAAGTTATGAAATATGACTATAATCCAATGCTTAGAGCTTTAAAAATACATTACATTTTGTAAATTTTCTGGGGGGAAAAAAAGTTTTTTTCCCCAGACATACACTCTTACTCTTTTTAAACCTATGAGCAGTGAAACTTAGAGACAGATATGTTCATTTAAATATTCACAAGGATATGCAACAGAGAAACACAAATTGAAAAATAAATAGCATTAAAAAATAACAGAAATTACATACCAAGTCACTCAATCCACTGATCCTCTCTGCAGCTATATTGGTTAATGACATGTCAAAACACACAGGAAGTTCTAGTTCAAACTAGTCAGTGCTGCAAATAACTCAAGCGGAAAGGAGCATGCAATATCATCATTTTACAGACAGTGGCAGAAAGACTTTCCAGCAGCTGCTCCTTAGGTCCTCAACTGCATAAATGGATCTTTTTAATCACTCAAAACAACCTGACCCGCATGACATACTTCCAGATAAAAATATTACTTATGGACGATGAGTATTTTTTGCAGTCCTCTGTAGTACTGCGCATGCTGCTTAGTACCAGGGCCGTTGTAGTACATGTTGCAAGGTTGCTCAGGAAATAAAGAACAGATCCACATCTCCATACCTTTAACATGTAAACTAAGTGAGTGTGATTCAGCACAGGAGATTGCGACAACTACCCAGCTCTCACTATTTGTAGTGAGTCCTGATGTGAACTACAGCAGTGTTTGGCGGTCAGTGAGTCAAGTCGGCCCTCAGGGTGTTAAACATCATGCTCTCTTGAAAATACAATGTCTAAGTGCCTTACAGCGGCTACAGGAGGACCAGCACTGAAGATCACTGAGGACTTTTTTCTCAATCATTCTTACCCCATGACTAATGACATTATTCATCGACCCCTGGGTCCATAAAAAAGGGCAAGCTGGTCAGCTGCTCTGAGCAAATGTTTTCACATCTTACAAAGAGCCATATTGTTCACTTGTACTCTTTCTCTGGTGAATGACGAGCTTGCCTTTCTTGCTGAGGTTGCCAACCCTCCAGGATTGTCCTGGAGTCTCCAGGAATTAGATTAATCTCCTGGACACTGCTGTGAGTAGCTCAGGAGAAAAATCATCAAGCTACATCTGTTTATTAGCACATGAAAACTTCTCATCGTGTCTCAATGGATCTTGATGGATTAAAAGCTTGAAAAAAAAAAGGAATACCTAGTTGTGATTAATGCCAGAAGACATTCATCATGTAATGATCCAATTTGTGCCAGACTGGTTAAATTTGGCAAATACTTCAATATTGCTCATTTGGTCATTTCAGATTCAGAAATGCCCATCCCTTTCAAACACATCATTGCCACGTATCCTCATCACAAGTCTCCCCGTCGTTAAGCTTATTGTCTGATGAATATTTGCTGTCGACATTACTGTCTCAGCAACAAACATCGGTAGTTTTTTTTCACACACACACACGGAGTCAGTGAAATACTGGAAAGGAGAAATGGGAAACCATTGAATCTTTTGCAGTTAGTGCAAGGGTGGGGGCGGGGGGGGGGGGGTGCAGGGGGTGAGGCGGGGAAAGCAGTGAAGAATATGGTTCTACTTTATTACCTCAAGGGTGAGTATTTATCTGGTTTAACACAATGTCCAAACCGAGTGTGTTAAACATTTGAGGTCACTCTGGAAGCAGGCAACCAGCAGTTTTATCAATTGCAACTTTAAAAAAAAATAGTGGATAATAGTCTTTGTTCGTGTGTCTGCTGAGGGCACTCATGTAGAAGTGACGCTTACAGTTGCTAAATGTACAATGTTTAGAATCATTGTTCAAGTCTATGAAAGAAGTTTTTAAAACTGAGTGTTGTTGACGTAGCCTTACTGCAGGAATGCCACAGCCTATGCCCCGGATACAGGAGTCTTTCAGTTCCTCAGGATGTGTTCTGCAGGACCAGCCGGAAACCACAAGTATCATCTGGATGCTACATTCCAGATAATATAAAAGGGTTAACGGAGCCGAGGGGTCAGTGAAGCTATTGCTGCTTTATATATGCTCTATGAATATGTATACACAACAACACGAGTTTCATGGAAAGAAAAGGGCAATTGGGACCAACATGCTTGTCCCAGACCAACTCCAGAAACACAACTAATGGCCTCTTGAAATAATGAACTTGCATTTATATAGCACCTTTCATGTCTTCAGATGTCCCAAAACACTTCACACGTAATAGATTATCTTTCAAGTTTAGTTACTGCTATATAGGCAAACGTGGCATCTGAACAGGCAGATGTGGCCTTGATTTAAAGTCCCATCCAAACAAAGGCACCTCAAACAATGCAGCAGCACTCCCTCAGCACTATACTGAAGTTTCAGTTTAGATTATGGTGCACCAATCTGCAGTGGAATCACTGGATCAAGATAAATTATATTAGAACAAACCATAACGCTTTTTCTTTTTGCTCTCCTGGGCAGATGTAAAATATCCCATGGCACTATTCTAAAGAGCAAGGGAGTTATCCCCGATGTCCTGGCCAATATTTATCCCTCAATCGACATCACCAAAACAGATTATCTGGTCATTATCACATTGCTGCTGTGGGAGCTTGCTGTGCGCAAATTGCCTGCCGTGTTTCCTACATTATAACAATGACTACACTTGAAGAAATACTTCATTGGCTGTAAAGCGCTTTGGGATGTTTGGTGGGCATGAAAGGTGCAATATAAATGCAAGTCTTTCTTTCTTTCTTTGTGCTATAAACAACGGGAAATCTCTGGTTTCAGTTAATTCCCCACTTGTCTGTGGCCAAATGAAGCCACGTTGATTTAGAAGCTCATTCTCTTCTGATTAAAGTGGAATCTTTCCATTGCTCCCGATGTCCATACATTATCTAGTTTGTGACAACACTGCTGCCATGATAGTGTTCTGCAGGTGGTCTTATCTAAAAATCACAGGTGGCTCTCTATTTGGCAGCCTTTCTAATATTCTTTACTCTGGATCATATCTTGGATCACTCTTCGAGGCGAGTCCCACTCCCAGGGATTCTGAATGCGTCTTGCTCAACAAGCCACACCCCACCTAGGTAACTTCAGTAACTCACCTGAAACAACAAATAGCAAAACCTTAGTCCGTCATCGCACCAGACCTTGTTCTAATTTTAAATAATTAAGTAAATGTATTAAATAAACAGTAAGTGAAACTGTAACAATACATCTCCTCAAAGGGAACATAAGGGAAGGCTGTGTAACTAAATTCTAATCTCTATTTCAATGAACTGCTGTATTCACAACTCCTTTCCTCTGATCTCCTTACAGCTGGAGTCACCTAAAATCTACCTGCCAAAGAATATTTATTTGTTTGATTCAACTACACTGACCTCTGTTCTCCATTTGCTCCCTTTACAGCTCTCGACACAACTCCAAGTATCATTAGAAAGTCTGAACTGTCAACCTCAAAAAGTAATGGACTGTTTATCCATAACTGGACCAACCACAAAGTCTGCATATATTTGAAAATTATTGGCTAGACACTTTCTCGAGTCCGTTACCAAGGAGAGAAGTTTCTCAATGGGTTTGAGGACGCAGGTGGTTTTATAAACTTTCTTGTATTGTGCCTTATTTTAAAAAAGGGACAGATACCAGATCCAAATGAAATAGAAATCAATTCATATTGGTCACAGTAACGATCTCCAATAGTCTCTCACATCCATGCACCTATTGTGACAGTTATGCATATGCCCACATATTCTTTCAAATGGCCCCTCATCAGATTCCCAGATGGAAGGAAAATATTTGGTGTGTCATTGACAAGATCTGGAGTCTCTAGGCTGGATATCACAAATTGAGGAACGCACGGACTTCATTAATGCCAGGCAAAGACTGCAGTGAAGCCCATTTTTGAGAGGATCCCATTTTTGCTGCCATCCCTCATGACATACTTGTTCTGTTGGATTTTCTTTAATTCCAGCTGTTCCTGTAACTGAACCGAACAAAAATGCGTGTCGAACTGGTTGTGCAGTGTGGGATGGGGGCCATATTTGTATCAGTTTTCTCAATCTTCCTTCCCAGAGGGAGTCTGTGGTTACCTCGGAGGGTAGAAATGTCATCGACCATACTAATGTGGGTTGAGGTGGGTTATCCACTGTAACCTGCGAGGAGAAAAAACTGAGTTCACTTAGAGATGCTTTCATGGAGTACATTCCTCGTGTCCATATTACCCAAAGTAGAAAGAGGCACTGGAGAAGGTACAAAAAAAGATTTTCAAGGATGATACCAGAGTGAGAGGTTATACCCATCAAGAAAAATTGAACAGCCTGGGGCTCTTTTCTCCAGAGAACAGAAGGCAGAGGGGTGACCCAATAGAGGTCTTTAATATTATGAAAGAATTTGATAGGGTACTCTTAGAGAAGATGTTTCCACTTGTGGGGAAGGGGGTGGAAAAGAGAACAAAACTAGGGGCTAAAAATATAAAATAGTCACTAATAAATCCAATAGGGAATTTAGGAGAAACTTTACCCAGAGAATGGTTAGAATGTTGAACTCATTACCACAAGGAGTGGGTGAGGCATTTAAGAGGAAGTTAGATAAACACACGAGGCAGAAAATAATAAAGTTATTCAGATATGGTTAGAAAGGTAGGAGGAGGCTCGAGTGAAGCATAAATACTGGCATGTTGGGCCAAATGGCTGTACATTCTCTGTAGTTCTGGTTTTGTAAGCTCCCCACAGTTATGATATGTTTTCATTATCCTGAGGGAGTATACTCTGAAGGGTACCTGGTGTGTTTTTTCCTGTAGTAATACTGTCATGCACTGTGCTGGAATTTCTCCTACCTGAGACCATTCCAAATTATGAGATTGTTAGTTACCTCTTTTCGAGAATCAGGTGTAATCTACCTTTGATTTATGTAGAATGAGGTGCTGACAGTATCTCTGGGTCAGTCAACACTCTGCACCAGTGAGTGGAAAAGGTTTCTCAGTGCCAGTACTGTCTCAATATTAGCCAATGCCAGCCAAGTCCCTGATGTGCACTGAAGCCATTAAATTCTCACTACTATGTGATGCCAGTATTTCTTTGGCACCAATGGGATTTTGGCAATGCCTGACGATGTTTCCTAGGATTGCTGTGCTTTTGTTGTGCTTTGAATAATGTGTAAACACAGCACATCTGTTCCTTAAGCGTGTATTTTGTGAACCTGAGCCAATAGTATCGATGCATTTAGGGGGAGGCTAGACAAGCATTTGAGGGAGAAGGGAATAGAGGGTTATGCTAATAGATTTAGATGAGGAAAGATGGGAGGGGGCTCGAGTGGAACATGAACGCCGGCATGGACTGGTTGGGCCGAATGGCCTGTTTCTGTGCCGTATATCCTATTTAATCTGGCAAGTTACTGTCTCATGTTTAGGTGTCAATCATTTTATACAATCATAAGCGTTAAGTGATTGTAAATGGACTATTGCATCTTGTGTAACATTTAAAGCTTTCAGCAGGCATAGACACTATTACTTTGTTCTAATGCAGGTAATGTGTTGCCTGGGCCTGTGCCAAAAGACGTATAGTACCCACACAGCCCAGCTGGGGCTAAAATTCCAATTTGTACCCAAGCCTTTTGTGTACCAGTGATTTTTAAATGTTTTACCAGCTTTATTTGTTCTTTATATGGCTGACCAGGAGCATAGTCAATCTTTGTTTTGTATGCTTGCCCTGAAAAGGAGAGTCTGGCAGGTCATTTGGAGAATCTGCCTCTGGTGGCAACAACTTAAGCTCCAAGGAAACCAGAGAAAGGAAATAAAAACCTAGAATAGCTAATTTAAATTATTCAATATCTGATCCTGACACTTTAATCTAATCTCAGGCAACATCCCCAGCATCGAAGCATTGACCACACTCCACCAGCTCCAATGGACGGGCCACACTGTCCGTGTGCCCGACACTAGACATCTGAAACAAGTGCTCTACTCAGAGCTCCGACACGACAAGTGAGTCCCAGGAGGGCAGAGAAAACGCTTCAAGGATACTTTCAATTCCTCCTTGAAAAAAATTTAACATCGCCACCGACACGAGGGAATCCCTGGCCTAGCATTGCTCAAAGTGGAGGAAAAGCATTTGAGAAGGCGCTGAACACTTTGAGTCTCTGTCAGGAGAACACGGAAGCCAAGTACAAAGAGCGGAAGGAGCATACGACAAATCAAGCATCCCTTCAACCACCATCTGCCCCACTTGTGACAGAGACTGTAGATCCCACATTGGTCTCATCAGTCACCTTAGAACTCATTCGTGTGGAAGTAAGTCATCCTTGACTCCGGGGGACTGCCCAAGAAGAATCTAATCTGCTGCTGTAGAGAGGCAAAGACCTTGTTCCAGACTTTGGTGATGAACAGTCCAACACAAGAACCAAAGCATGCCTAACGCTGTATAAGCAAACTTCTGCAAGTCCTGGAGTTTCAGACAATATGGGAGAAGACGACTATGTCTGGCACTGCCCATTTAGGAGACCATTATTAATTAATTTCAAATCAAACTAATCAGCTAATTAATACTGGACCTCAATAGATCCTATTAGGTCTAAATATAAATTTCTGCTAATTAACAAATAAATAAAGATTAGAAATGGCAGGTTGTGTGTCGCGACTAATATGTGGAAATTTGTGGACAAGACTGTTCTGGATCGCCACATCTGCAGTAAATGTCACTGACTTGAGGCACTCTGACTCAGAGTCTTTGAGCTACAGTGTGAGTTAGCAACACTCCGACACATAAGGGAGGTGGAAGAATTTTTCGATAGCTTTCGCCACAGTGCAATCACACATCAGAGGAAAGCACAGATGCAGGAACTGGAAAGAAGGACTGTTAGTCAGCAGTGTAAGGGAACCAAGGGGAGATAGAGAAAGAGGTCCTACAGGTACTGTTCCTGTCCAACAGGTACAATGTACTTGCTACCTGTGAGGATAAGGATGCAGGCTGGGAGAAGGATGGTTAGTGTAATGAGATAATGTATTGCGCCCTCTAGCTAGGAAGTATCAATATAATGTATAGCGCCCTCTAGCTAGGAAGTATCAATATAATGTATAGCGCCCTCTAGCTAGGAGGTATAGGGAGTTGTATTTGAGAGAGAGGATCTGTGAAGGAACGTCATCTTAAGCTCCACATGGTTGTCTGCGATCTCCCAAATAAAGAGAGATAAGTTGAACTAAGTGTTCAAGAGACTATAAAATACAGTTAGAATGCTAACCATGGCACCGTGGAGCAACAGGCAGTCTAAGGGGGGGACGGGGCAGGACTGGAGAAGAACGTAGTAGAAAGATTGTAGTCACAGGGGCTTCGATAATTAGGGGGATGGAATAGCATCCTCTGCAGTCGCAACCGAATGTCCAAAAGGTGCAAAGGTAAAGGATATTTTTGAGCAACTGGAGAAGAACTTGGAAAGGGAGGGGGACGGTCTAGTTGTTGTGGTCCATGTTGGGACCAATGACAGAGAACAAAAGAGAGGAGGTCCTGCTAAGGGAATATCAGAAGTTAGGAACCAAATTTTTTTTAAACCCAGGAACTCATGGGTGGTAATCTTGGGGTAATTTCTCAAGCCACGTGCTAATTGGCATAGGGATAGGCAGATCAAGAAGGTAAATGTGTGACTGAAAGACTGGTGTGGGAGGGAGGGAGGGTCTCCATTTCATCTGACACAGATAGCAGTACTGGGACAGGAAGGAACTGTGCCACTGGGATGGGCTCCAACCGAACTGGAATGGGACCAGAATTCTAGTGGAAAGAATAAATAGGGCTGTGAATAAGACTTTAAACTAGCAAAACGGGAGGAGGGATCTGAATGAAAATAAGATTATCTTTATGCTCATAAGAGGAGAGTAAAGGTCAGACCAAGGTAAGGAACAAGGTTGACACAAATTGTCAGGGAACAGAGAGTTATATAACAGAAGTATAAACGGATGAAAAATAAAGTAAAAGGAACTATTAAAGATAAATTAAGTTGCCTGTACAGAAATGTACACAGCATCCAAAATAAAACAGGAGAACTGGAGACAATAATCCATTCGGAATAACAAATATGGCTACATAAAAAACAGGAATGACAACTAAATATTGCAGGTTATAACATAGTGAGAAAGGATAGGGAAGGAGTAGCTGTACTAATTAGAGATAATATGACGGCAGTACAAAAAAGGGACATAACTAGCAGGAGGTTAGAAACAGAATCCATATGGATAGAAATAAAAGATAGGAAGGGATTGTTCACACTAATAGGGGTATACTACAGACCGATGCTCCTTCTTACTTTTTTTTCGTGCACGGTCCCTTTAACTGGTTGTGCGGCCCATTCAAATTTTTGCGCATGCGCGATTTCTTCCATATAAAAGCCAGTGAGCGGCCATGCAGCTTAGTGGGAATGTTGCTACAGATCTCCTAATAGTAGAAAGGAAGTGGAGACAGAAATACGTAAACAAATATGTAAACTGAGTAAAGAGCATAGAATAATAATCATGGGAGATTTTAGCTGCCCCCAAATAAATTGGCAAGGAAAGGTAGCTAAAGGTTTCATGAAATGGACCTTTTACAATGTGTGCAGGACTCTTTTCTTACCCAGCATTTAAAAAGCCCAAGAGAGGGAACACAGCTGGATTGAGGAATGGGAAATGAACCAGAACAGGAATGAGAAATAAGCGCAAGGAGAATATCTAGGCAATTGCTATCACAACATAATAAGGTTAAAATAAATATCAAGATGGATATAAGTAAGGCAAAGACCAAAGTAATAAATTATTTTAAGGGGATGAGAATGGAATGTAAACCGGCAAAAATTACTGACAATCAGAAATAGAACAGTTGGAAACATTTAAACAGGGATCGAGAGAGTTCAGAAGAACGATATTCCATTAATAAGCAAGAACAAACTAGCCGGTAATGACACACCATGGATGAAGAAAGAAATAAAAGGCAAAATTGAAACGAAAGAAAAGGCATACACTGAGTACAAGGACAATGAAGGAGAGGATGACAAAAGGGAATACGAAAAGGGTAGGAAAGAAGTCAAAAAATCAATTCGGAAGGCAGAGAGAAATAACGAAAGTAAATCATCAAGAAATGTAAAATGAAACAGACAGATATTCCACAGACACAAATAACAAATGAAAAATCAAGAGAGAGATACACATGATAAACCCACAGGTAATGACAGCAAAATGGCAGAAATAAAACAATTATTTTGCCTCGGTATTTACCAGGGAGACTAACATGGTGGACATGACATTATATAATCTCTTTTTCTAAATACATTTAAGATAGGGTGGGGGATAATTGATAAACTTAGAGAGGATAAAATCCTTGGACTGCATCCACGCATATTAAAAGTTAGGGAAGAGATAGCAGAAGCACTAAATTCATTAGAAAAGGTTATATATATATATATATATATATATATATATAATGAATATATCTGAAAAGGAGATAGAACAATTACGGGGAATTATAGATCAATTCGCGTAATGTCAGTAAGAAATATGGAAACCTTACTCAAAGATGTAATAAAAACATGTAGAAACTGAAAATATAATAAAGAGTAGTCAACACTGATTTCAAAAGGGAAGGTCATGCTTGACCAAATGCATTGAATTTTTAAAAGAACAAAAAGGATAGACAAGGATAATACAATAGATGTAATATATTTGGATTTACAAAAAGCCTTCCATAAAGTAGACTCATGACTAAGGTCAGAACATGTGGAGTCAGAGGACAAATAGCAGAATGGATAGCAAGCTGGCTATAAAATAGAAAAGCGAGTAGGGGTTAAAAGAGTTTATTGCGGTAGGAATTACTCAGACAGGCAAAAGGTGAGAAGTGGTGTTCCACTGTTGTTCACTATTTACATAAATGATTTGGAATTGGGAATCAGAAGTTCAATTTCAAAATTTGCGGATGACACCAAATTGGGGAGTATAGTTAATACAGAGGAGGACTGCAACAAAATACAGAGACACATCAATAAACTTACTGAATTGGCATGTAACTGAGAAATGAATTTCAATATAGATGAGTGTGAGGTAGTACATTATGGTAGGAAGAATAAGGCAGCCACATACTCCTTGGAAAATAAATGTCGAAATGGAAGAGAGGAACAGAGGGATCTGGGCATATAGATATAGAAACATAGAAACATAGAAAATAGGTGCAGGAGTAGGCCATTCGGCCCTTTTAGCCTGCACCGCCATTCAATGAGTTCATGGCTGAACATTCAACTTCAGTACCCCATTCCTGCTTTCTCGCCATACCCCTTGATCCCCCTAGTAGTAATAGAAACATAGAAAATAGGTTCATTAAAAGCATTGACGCAGTTTAATAAGTTCATAAAAACACAAACAAATTGAAAAGTAGAGAAGTTATGCTAAACTTGATCAAATCTTGGTTAGACGACACTTAGAGTGCTCTATATAGTTCTGGTCTCCATATTATAAAAAGGACAGAGGCACTGGAGAAGGTGCAAAAAAGAATTACAAGAATGATACCAGAACGGAGAAGTTTCTCTATATTTAAATATTTAATTACATGACATTTCAATTAATTTTAAATGTTATGGCTTTTTTTATTTGATGTGTAGATGTATTTTTGGGGGTATTCCCATTCATGTTTATGGGGATTCTGTCCATACGGAATCCGCATAAGCACGAACGGGGATCCCCTTCTTTCATTCATTGGGCCAGCCCACATGATCCCTGGGACACTTACGAACCACGTGTGCCCGAGATATGTGGGCCTCTACCCACAACTACCTGGAGAGGCCCAGGACCGCGAATCTCCGTACCTTCTAGACCACCAGGTTTGCGGGCATTTTATTTGTGGATTGGAGGCATTTCCCCGTAGGAAGCCTCTGACCGTAAATTCAGGGCCTGTAACTTTTCATTATGTTCCTATACAATTTTGAGCCTGCTCATAGCAAGCTTAACAATAACCATTTATCAAAACCAATATCCCGCTCTTCTCCCCAGGGAAGATACTTGACATCTTCGAGTGCTATTGTAATCAATACAGGCAAGAAGGAGAACTCAGCAGAATGGGGCTCTGGAACCATCACACGTCTATTCCACTTTGTTTCCATACCAACATTCAATGCCATCTTGCCCCTGCTCCCAGTACAATACATTTGTGTCTCGTAAGCAAGTGAGGTAGAAGTGATGTTCTCCTTCTGGTCTGTGGTACAATGCAAGCTATTCCAAAGATGCAAGCATGAAATTTAAACTGAATTTGAAATCTAGAATGATCTAAATCTGACGTTTAGAACATTCTTAAATTTGGTCACTTTGAACCATTTCAGATTGAAACTGTTGGCACCCTTTCTCTCCCCCCCACCAAACTTTGATAAAGCTCTCAACTTAAAAATGGAGTTTGTAGTATTTTCTTATTGGAGTTTGCCTATTTGGAGAGAGATGTGCTTATTGCCATAGCCTGCAGACATTTAAAAAAAAACTCATTACACAATTATTGGTGGGTGAATTAAAATAGATTTCAAACTCAAAAAGAGCTGTTAAAAATGAATTGGAACTTTATGCCGATATTGGACTTAATCGACTTAAGGAGAGGTGGGGGGGCCTGAATTGTTTAATTTTATTAATAAAAAGGTCACATTGATACGTAAAACAACAAAAGATGCTGGACATACACAGCACGTCCATCAGCATCTGGAAAGGAAAAACAAAGTTATTGATGTTTTGGGTAGTGTCCCTTCGCTCGAACTGGCAAAGGAAGATGAATCAGTCACCTTATAGTATTGATTGATAAAATGAGCAGAGGAGAGATCAGATAAAGGCTGCTGGTCAAATATGCTTAACACTAGAACAAGGTGTGGCTCATAACAGACTTGGCAATCTAGCAATGATTTTTTTAATTTAAGAATTGGGAAGAGTTGAGAAGTGCTGGATGACATACCTGGGCCCTCTCAGTTAGGCTGTGAAAAGGCACAAGGAAGATAAGAGGGAATGAAAACTGCTTTAAAATGGAAGGGAACACTGAATGTGAAAGGAAGCTGGCAGGTAAATGAAGGAAATGGTGTATGGTCAGAAGTTGCTAAAGTCACTGCTCAGACAAGAGGGCTGCAGAGTGCTCAAGACCACAAAATACTGATTCTGAAATTTGTGTTGAGGTTGATTGCAACCATGGAGGGGTCAGAAAGGTCAGGTTATCCACTTTGGTGGTAAAAACAGAGACACAGACTATTATCTGAATGGTGACAGATTAGGAAAAGGAGAGGTGCAACGAGACCTGGGTGTCATGGTACATCAGTCATTGAAGGTTGGCATGCAGGTACAGCAGGCGGTTAAGAAAGCAAATGGCATGTTGGCCTTCATAGCGAGGGGATTTGAGTACAGGGACAGGGAGGTGTTACTACAGTTGTACAAGGCCTTAGTGAGGCCACACCTGGAGTATTGTGTACAGTTTTGGTCTCCTAACTTGAGGAAGGACATTCTTGCTATTGAGGGAGTGCAGCGAAGGTTCACCAGACTGATTCCCGGGATGGCGGGACTGACCTATCAAGAAAGACTGGATCAACTGGGCTTGTATTCACTGGAGTTCAGAAGAATGAGAGGGGACCTCATAGAAACATTTAAAATTCTGATGGGTTCAAACAGGTTAGATGCAGGAAAAATGTTCCCAATGTTGGGGAAGCCCAGAACCAGGGGTCACAGCCTAAGGATAAGGGATAAGCCATTTAGGACCGAGATGAGGAGAAACTTCTTCACCCAGAGAGTGGTGAACCTGTGGAATTCTCTACCACAGAAAGTTGTTGAGGCCAATTTACTAAATATATTCAAAAAGGAGTTAGATGAAGTCCTTACTACTAGGGGAATTAAAGGGTACGGTGAGAAAGCAGGAATGGGGTACTGAAGTTGCATGTTCAGCCATGAACTCATTGAATGGCGGTGCAGGCTCGAAGGGCCGAATGGCCTACTCCTGCACCTATTTTCTATGTTTCTATGTCAGAGTGGGAATGGGAGGAGGAGCTGAAGTTGAGAGTCACAACAAAGTCAGAATCATGCTTGCAGACCGATCAGAGATGCTCTGCAAAGGCAATGGGAATCAGGGGGGAAAAACTCTCCACTGGCTGGAGTACCTAGCACAAAGGAAGATGGTTGTAGATATTGGAGGTCAATCATTTCAACCCCAGAACATCACTGCAGAAGTTCCTCTGGGTAGTGTCCTCGGCCCAACCATTTTCAACTGCTTCATCAATGACCTTCCATCCATCATAAGATCAGAAGTGGGGATTGCAGTGTTTAGTTCCATTTATAACTCCTCAGGTAATGAAGCAGTCCATGCATGAATGCAGCAAGATCTCGATCACATTAGAGTTTGGGCTGATAAGTGGCAAGTAACATTCGCACCACACAAGTGCCAGGCAATGGCTATCTCCAACAAGTGAGAGTCTAACCACTTCCCCATGACATTCAATAGCATTACCATCGTCGAATTCCCCACCATCAACATCCTGGGGGTCACCATTGACCAGAAACCTAACTGGACCAGCCACATAAATACTGTGACAACAAGAGGTCAGAGGCTGGGTATTCTGCACAACTGTCTCATCTCCTGAGTCCCCAAAGCCTTTCCATCATCAACAAGGCACAAGTCAGGAGTGTGATGGAATACTCTCCACTTGCCTGTATGAGTGCAGCTCCAACAACACAAGAAGCTCGACACTATCCAGGACAAAGCAGCCCTTAAGCATTCATTCCCTGCACTACCCGGTGCAACATGTCTACAGTGTGTAGCATCTATAAGCAGCACTGCAGCAGCTCGCCAAGGCTTCTTCGGCAGCACCTTCCAAACCGGTGACCTCTACCACCTAGAAGGACAAGGGCAGCAGACGCATGGGAACACCATCACCTGCAAGTTCCCTTCCCAGTTACACACCGTTCTGACTTGGATATATATCAGCGTTCCTTCATCGTCACTGGGCGAAAATCGTGGAGCTCCCTTCCGAACAGCACTATGGGAGTACCTTCACCACAGGACTGCAGCAGTTCAAAGGCAATTAGGGATGGGCAATAAATGCTGGCCTTGCCAGCGATGCTCACATCCCAGGAATTAATTTTTAAAAAGCAGAACTACACCTGAACTACATTTGTTATCCCCAGTATTTAGAAGATTTTTTTTGATTCTGGTTGGTTGAGAAGTGGCAATAAAGAAGCTCAGTTTTCTTACTAATTGATAAACAAGACAACATTTGAGGAACTGTTACACTCTTTCACTTTGCTCCTCAACCACCCTCCAGAGAGAGAGAGAGAAAGATTAAGATGCTATCCCTTTCAGACTTGTTTGCTATGGTGAATTAAATTTCAATCAAAAACAATTACAATATTCAAAATGTATGATCGAAGAGTCTTTGGCATATTTTATGGTGCTGTAAAAATCCTCTCAAAAAAAGGAGTAAACAAAGTCGTGTGCTACAAACTATCATATTTCAAAAAACAAAAGTTACTTTCAGTTCCATTGTTAGAGACCCTATCTGATATTGCCTCAGAGCAGGCCTGGGTAGATTTATCAATAAATCACCACGTACATTACACCCAACAGCTACTAACAGCCAAAGTGCACTATCTACTGAAAATGGTGATGATGGTCAATGTAAATGGTGCACTGACACCTGAAAAGGCAGAGAAATGTGTTGTTGATCCAAGATCTCCTCCTGGTGGTTTAAACACGGTGTATATTAATCGGTACATCTCGCTTGACTTGCTATGTCTGACAATATAAAATATTGGTCAACACATGCTGTTGTGTCTGACTTGGAGCGGTCACTAACTTATCTATGGAGAGCAACAGCAGTGAAAAGGGACGTCACCAAGGTCCAAGTCGGTGATTAGAGCGTGGGCAGGTACATCAGGAGCGGCGAGATCGGGGCGAAGGAGCGGCAAGAGGCTGTAGAGGGACGTGATCGGGGCCCAGGAGAGGTGCGGGTTCGGGGCCCAGAAGAGGCGAGGGCCCAGGGGCAGCACGATATGTGCGCGCACTAGGTCCGTGCAACGGAGCAGGTCTCCAGTTGTCTTGGTTAATCCTTGCTACTGGACCAAGACCTAGCTCTGTCAAGCCCGTGTGGTGGCTGGTGTGCAACGATCACCACACGTTAAAAAAATCCAAGCACAGGCATCTTCCACCCTTCAAGATTTAGTTCGGACCAGGAATTTTAGGTCCATCATTGAAACACCTGTGAACTTTTTGACATGGAAGCAAGTCATGCTTGGTTCGAGGGACTGCCTATGATGATGATGAATATATTTTCTGATAAATCTGATTCCAGCTTGTTATTGCTGACTGACAAAAAAGAAAGTCAGTCTATCATCACAACTTGGGATAACCCTTACCAAACATCATTGTTCCTTCCATTTGAACTCATACTGGTGCTAAAACAGAAAATGTTGCAACATCAACAGAACACCCAAACCATAACCATAAGTAGGTGACATTTACTATTGAAACATTTGATCTCATAAGGATTTTGCTGCATAA
Source organism: Pristiophorus japonicus (assembly GCF_044704955.1). Lineage (NCBI taxonomy): Eukaryota > Metazoa > Chordata > Chondrichthyes > Pristiophoridae > Pristiophorus > Pristiophorus japonicus. The sequence continues at coordinate 106,261,417 of NC_091985.1, read as the reverse complement.
GAATCATTAAAACTTCCAATATTTTTACAAATTTATCTTGGTCACTGACAAATAACAGCAGTTGATATCACTAGAAAATACTGACATCAAAATCAATGACTATTTGAATATAAATAACTAATCATACATTTAAAAAGTACTGCCTTCCAGCTCAGGTACATTCACTTCATTCAAGTACCTTTATATAATTTTACAATAAATTGAACACAGCCCAATTGAAAAAGATTTATACAACACCTTTCATGACCTCAAGATGTCCCAAAGCATTTTACAAACAATGAAGTACTTCTGAAGTGTAGTCACTATTGTAAGCTGTGATTCAGTGGGTAGCACATTCGCCTCAGAGTCAGAATGTTGTGGGTTCAAATCCCACTCCAGGGACTTGAGCATATAAATCTAGGCTGACATTCCAGTCCAGTGGTGAAGAAGTGCTGCACTGTTGGAAGTGCTGTTTTTCGGATGAGATATTGGCCGAAATTTGCAGCCTCGCTGGGTCAGTATGGAGCCGGCAAGGCCTCGCAAAAGCCGGTTCGCGGGGCACGATGTGCACGCGCCGAGAACTGGCTTTTCCGAAGGATTCTATGCATCCCCGGAAGGAGGACATCCGCGCAGGTGAGATTGGGCTTTTTGCCCAACTCATGCCCAGCAAATGTCCTTCAAACTTTTACGCCTGGTAAAAGCAAGTGCAAAGCTTACTGTTACCCATGGAACACTTTTAAAACATAGAAAATTTTAATTTACTCATCTTTATATTAAAAACCCTGTCCATTAATTTAAGTTTATTTTTATCCCATTAAAACACATTTAAAAGAAATCCAAAAAATATATTTTTTCTAAAACATTTAATTTCAATTAATTGTAAATGTGAGGTGTTTTATTTATTTATTATGCTGCATTTCTGTGTTTTAGGGGGTTATTCTCATTGATAGTAATGGGAGCCCGTACAAACATAGCTCCCATTTTTATCAATGAGAATACTGCATAGTGATTGGTGGTCCAGGCCCATGTGACTCCAGCATGCACGTACCTGAAAGACATGTCCCAATGCACTGCACAACGAATCTAGGCCTCCAACAGGAATGCTACGTTCCTCTGGAACCATTAGGCACTTTCACAGATTTTTTTTTCAGGTCGAAAGTGTTCAAAGGAAGGAAAGCCTTCGACCACAATTTCCCCCCTGTTAAACCGAGGCCCCATCTGTGCTCTCAGGTGAGCGCAAAAGATCCCATGGCACTATCTCGAAAAAGAGGAGAGTTATCCCCGGTGTCTTGGCCAATATTTAACCCTCAACCAACATAACAAAAACAGTTTATCTGGTCATTATCACAGTTATGTATCTGGACTTGTATTTACTCTGTACAGCCACAAGTGTGCTCATTCCCTGGAGTCCCAAAAGATCTCATAATCCCTTGGGAGCACAGGTATTTAAGGAGGCTTCACAGGTTGGAGAGGCACTCTGGAGACCTGCAATAAAAGACTAAGGTCACACTTTACTTTGAGCTCAGTGTTCAGTCTGACTCTTTCTCCATACACAACAACTGCCGATGAGATACAGATAGCGAACCCAAAGATGCAGAGAACAGTGGGCATCCTGGAGAAATTCTCGGAGGGAGATGATTGAGAAACTTTTGTGGAGCGACTCGACCAATACCTCGTGGCCAATGAGCTAGATGGGGAAGAGAGCGCTGCCAAACATAGAGCGATCCTCCTCACCGTCTTTGGGGCACCAACCTCTGGCCTCATGAAGAATCTGCTCACTCCAGCGAAACCCACGGAGAAATCGTACGACGATTTGTGCACACTGGTCCGAGAGAGTTTGAACCCGAAGGAAAGTGCTTTGATGGCGAAGTACCGGTTCGACACCGACAAAAGATCTGAAGGCCAGGAAGTGGCGAGTTATGTCGCCGAGCTAAGACGCCTTGCAGGACATTGCGAATTTGAAGGACATTTGGAGCACATGCTCAGAGACTTTTTCGTACTTGGCATTGGCCATGAACCATACTTCACAAGTTTTTGACTGTAGAGACCCCAACCTTGAGTAAGGCCATAGCGATAGCCCAGGCATTCATTGCCACCAGTAACAATACTGAGCAAATCTCTCAGCACACAAGTGCTGCTACAAGTACTGTGGATAAAGTGATGTTGTTTTCGAATCGTAACAGACAGGGCAGGTCACACATGCCTGCAGCTGCACGTCCGCAGATGTCTCAGAGTCCACCATCAAGGGTGATGAATGCAAGACCATTAACACCTTGTTGGCGTTTCCATTCATGCCGCTTCAAAGGATACATTTGCAAGGGCTGTGGAACAATGGGACACCTCCAACGAGTGTGCAGGCAAGCTGCTAGGCCTGTTAAATCTGCAAACCACTACGTTGCAGAGGAGGACAGATCCACGGAGGATCACGACGAAACAGAACCTCTGATAGAGGAGGCAGAGGTACATGGGGTGCACACATTCACCACGAATTGTCCCTCGATAATGCTGAAGGTTGAACCAAATGGACTCCCAGTGTCAATGGAGCCAACACAGGCCCGAGCCAGTCCATCATGGGCAAAAAGACTTTTGAAAGGTTGCGGTGCACGAAACTAAGAACTTACATGAAAGAACTGATTCCCGTAATCGGCAATGCTACCATAAAGGTCGCCTAGGAAGGAGCAGTGCACAAGCTACTACTCTGGGTGGTACCGGGCGATGGTCCCACGCTGCTTGGCAGGAGCTGGCTGGGAAAGATATGCTGGAACTGGGACGACATCCGAACGCTATCGCCTGCTGACGACACTCCGTGTGCACAGGTCTTAAACAAATTTCCTTCGCTGTTCGAACCAGGCATCGGGAAATTCCAAGGAGCAAAAGTGCAGATCCACCTAATTCCGGGGGCGCGACCCATCCATCACAAGGCGAGAGCAGTACTGCACATGATGAGAGAAAGGGTAGAAATCGAGCTCGATCGGTTACAAAGAGAGGGCATCATCTCACCGATCGAGTTCAGCGAGTGGGCCACTCCTATTGTCCCAGTCCTCAAGGGAGATGGCACCGTCAGAATCTGTGGCGATTACAAAATAACTATCAATCATTTCTCCCTGCAGGACCAATACCCACTTCCAAAAGCCGACGACCTCTTTGCAACGCTGGTGGGAGGAAAGATGTTCACGAAGCTAGATCTGACCTCAGCATACATGACGCAGGAACTGGAGGAATCATCGAAGGCCCTCACCTGCATCAACACACACAAAGGTCTTTTTGTTGATAACAGATGCCCATTTGGAATCCAATCGGCAGCGATATTCCAGAGAAACATGGAAAGTTTACTGAAGTCGGTCCCGCACACCGTGGTCTTCCAGGACGACATCTTGCTCACAGGTCGGAACACAATCGAGCATCTGCAGAACCTGGAGGAGGTTCTTAGTCGGTTCAACCTCCAGTTAAAACGCTCGAAGTGCATTTTCCGGACGCCTGAAGTGGAGTTCTTGGGAAGGAGGATTGCGGCAGACAGCAACAGGCCCACCAACGCAAAAACAGAGGCAATCGATAACGCACCGAGGCCACAGAACGTGACAGAGCTGTGGTCGTTCCTGGGACTCCTGAACTACTTTGATAACTTCTTACTGGGTCTCAGCACACTGTTAGAACCACTGCATGTCTTACTACGAAAAGGGGGTGAATGGGTTTGGGGCAAAAGCCAAGAAAATGCCTTTGTAAAAGCAAGAAAATTGTTATGCTCAAACAAATTGCTTGTGTTCTATGATCCATGTAAGCGTTTGGTACTAGCATGTGATGCGTCATCATAAGGCGTCGGGTGTGTATTGCAACAAGCTAATGATTTCGGGAAACGGCAACCGGTTGCTTATGCATCCAGGAGTCTGTCTAAGGCTGAGAGCCTACAGCATGATTGAAAAAGAAGCATTAGCGTGTGTCTATGGGGTAAAGAAAATGCATCAATACCTGTTTGGGCTAAAATTCGAATTGGAAACTGACCATAAGCCACTTATATCCCTGTTTTCTGAGAGCAAAGGGACCAATGCATCGGCCCGCATCCAGAGATGGGCGCTCACGTTGTCCGCATACAACTATGCCATCCACCACAGGCCAGGCACAGAAAACTGCGCCGATGCTCTCAGTCGGCTGCCATTGCCCACCATGGGGGTGGAAATGGCACAGCCCACAGATCTAGCCATGGTTACAAAAGCATTTGAGAGTGAGCAATCACCCGGCAGATCAAAACATGGACAAGCCAGGACCCCTTATTATCTCTAGTCAAAAGCTGTGCGCTTCATGGGAGCTGGTCCAGTGTCCCAGTGGAAATGCAGGAAGAGATAAAGCTGTTCCAGTGGTGCAAAGATGAAATGCCTATATAGGCAGACTGCCTTCTGTGGGGCAATCGAGTCGTCGTCCCCAAGAAGGGCAGAGACACCTTCATCAATGACCTCCACTGTCATGGATCTTACATTATTATATATAACTGTATCCTAACATGCTATACATGACTGTAATAAGATATGACCTGTAACCACCAGTATACCTTACCACCAGGGGTGCACTTGCAAGATACAGGTATATAAGGACAGGTCTCGGGCAAGTGCAGCATTCCAGAGCTGTGAAATAAAGGTGCAGGTCCAGAGTGACCTTGACTTCACTACATGCCTCGTGTGAATCTGTACTGAGGGGACAGGACTTTACATCCACAGTGCCCACCCAGGCATCGTAATGATGAAAGCCATAGCCAGATCCCACGTGTGGTGGCCCGGCATCGATGCGGATTTAGAGTCCTGCGTTCACAGATGTAATACATGTCGCAGTTAAGCAATGTACCCAGGGAGGCGCCACTAAGTTTATGGTCTTGGCCCTCCAAACCATGGTCGAGGGTACACGTCAACTATGCAGGCCTGTTCTTGGGTAAAATGTTCATTGTGGTTGTAGACGAGTACTCCAAGTGGATTTAATGTGAGATAATGTCGGCTAGCACGTCCGCTGCCACCACTGAAAGCCTGCGGACCATGTTTGCCACATACGGCTTACCCGATGTCCTGGTAAGCGACAACAGGCCATGTTTTACCAGTGCGGAGTTCAAAGAATTTATGACCTGTAACGGCATCAAACATGTCACATCTGCCCAGTTTTAACCAGCGTCCAATGGTCAGGCAGAGAGAGCAGTGCAAACCATCAAGCAAAGCTTAAAGAGGGTAACTGAAGGCTCACTGCAGACTCACCTATCCAGAGTCCTGCTTAGCCACCGCACAAGACCATACTCACTCACTGGGATCCCACCTGCTGAACTGCTCATGAAAAGAGCACCTAGACAAGGCTCTCGTTAGTTCTTCCTGATCTACATGAACAGGTAGAGAGCAGGCGGCTTCAACAAAGTGCATACCATGATAGCGCAAATGTGTCACGCGAGATTGAAGTCAATGATCCTGTATTTGTATTGAATTATGGGCACGGTCCCAAGTGGCTTCCCGGCACTGTCATGGCCAAAGAGGGGAGCAGGGTGTTTCGGATCAAACTTTCAAATGGACTCATTCACCGGAAACACTTGGACCAAATCAAACTCAGATTCACGTACTACCCTGAGCAACCCTACCTTTTTTGATCCACCAACAAACACACACACCAGTGGCAACCGACACCACGGTTGACCACGAAGCAGAACCCATCAACCACAGCAGCCCTGCAGGGCCCAACACACCAGGCAGCCCAGCAAGGCCAGTTGCACAGCAGCCCAGCAAGGGCCCAACAAATGACTCCACAACACCAGCCTTCACAACGAGATGATCAACCAGGGCAAGAAGGGCCCCAGATCGACTCACATTGTAAATAGTTACACTATTGACTTTAGGGGGGAATGTTGTGTATCTGGACTTGTATACACTCTGTATAGCCACCAGAGGGCTCATTCCCCGGAGTCCCAAGGGATCTCATAATTCCTTGGGAGCACAGGTATTTAAGGAGGCTTCACAGGTTGGATAGGCACTCTGGAGACCTGCAATAAAATACTAAGGTCACACTTTACTTTGAGCTCTGTGTTCAGTCTGACTTTTTCTCCATACACTGCAACCACATTGCTGTTTGCGGGAGTTGCTGTGCGTAAGTTGGCTGCCGCGTTTCCCACATTACAACAGTGACTCCAAAAAGTACTTAATTGGCTGTGAAGTGCTTTGAGATGTCCGGTGGTCGAGAAAGGCGCTATATAAATGTAAATCTTTATTTCTTCTTTAATGTAGGCAAGTTAAGAGAAGCATAGTGGAAGAATCAGGGAAAAAAAAACTGTTCCCAAATATCGGACTGAATGGTTCTACGGAAACAAAGACGAATTCCTGCATTCCAATATAAAGGAGTTTGCTAACTCTCCAAAAGGTCGGAAAGCTGAGCACATTGGCTCCCTTGAGCAATAGGCTCCAACCAACCTCTCCTCATTCAACACCAGATAATTAAATAGCCAACTGCCCAGCTCTGTCCCTCTCTTAAGTAGTGCAACATTGCATCAACCAAAATGTAGTTCAGAAAGCTTATCCAGGTAAGTGACTGAGCCGCACAGCCACACACAGACCAGGAACGTCTCAGGTTTGATCCCTGTTCTGTGCTTATTTCAGCCATGAGAGCTGTTGGATTGGTACAACTGATCTTTTCATCTCAATATTGTAGGAAGAGGAAAATCAGTTTGGATTCCTGATTCTAATCACTATCCAGTGACTTCTGCTGGAAGGGCCTGTATGGACATCAAGTAAAGACATCAAGCTCAGTTGTGACGTTTCCCACCTGGGGTCAATGAATTGGCGAGAGGCCGCGAGACCAGGAGTTCGGGAGGTGCATGGAGAGGCGACAGTCCGGGGACAGCGAGTCGGCGAGTTCGGGAGGTGCGTGGAGAGGCGACAGTCCGGGGACAGCGAGTCGGCGAGAGGCCGCGAGACCAGGAGTTCGGGAGGTGCGTGGAGAGGCGACATTCCGGGGACAGCGTGTCGGCGAGAGGCCGCGAGACCAGGAGTTCGGGAGGTGCGTGGAGAGGCGGGGCTTGTGCAGCTACAGGAGGAAGGCAAAAAAGAAGTAGAAAGAAATAGAAAGGTGACGTCACAGCCAAGGGGGTAAGTGATTGGCGAGGAGTTTTTCTTTTTTCTCTTCGAGAACAGCAAGTAACTTTCAGCATTGTTGTTGCCAATTTAAGTTAATCTAAGGGTTAAGTCATGGCAGGAGAGCTCAGACACGTGATATGCTCCTTCTGTGCCATGTGGGAACTCAGGGACACTTCCAGTGTCCCTGACGACTACGTGTGCGGGAAGTGTATCCGCATCCAGCTCCTGATGGACCGCGTTGCGGAATTGGAGCCGAGGGTGGATTCACTCTGGAGCATCCACGATGCTGAGAATGACGTGAGTAGCACATGTAGCGAGTTGGTCTTACTGCAGGTGAAGGGTCCATAGCCAGCTAGGGTATGGAAGACCAGCAGTAAGAGCAGTGGTCCTCTCCGGTCATCCCCCTGCAAAACAGATACACCGCTTTGGGTACTGTTGAGGGGGGATGACTCATCAGGGGGGGGCAGCAACAGCCAAGTTCATGGCACCGTGGCTGGCTCTGCTGTACAGGAGGGCAGGAAAAAGAGTGGGAGAGCGATAGTGATAGGGGATTCAATTGTAAGGGGAATATATAGGCGTTTCTGTGGCCGCAACCGAGACTCCAGGATGGTATGTTGCCTCCCTGGTGCAAGGGTCAAAGATGTCTCGGAGCGGGTGCAGAGTATTCTGAAAAGGGAGGGTGAACAGCCAGTTGTTGTGGTGCACATTGGTACCAACGATATAGGTAAAAAAAGGGATGAGGTCCTAAGAGACAAATTTAAGGAGCTCGGAGCTAAATTAAAACGTAGGACCTCAAAAGTAGTTATCTTGGGATTGCTACCAGTGCCACGTACTAGTCAGAGTAGGAATTGCAGGATAGCTCAGATGAGCAGTGGTGCAGCAGGGAGGGATTCAAATTCCTAGGGCATTGGAACCGATTCTGGGGCAGGTGGGACCAGTACAAACCGGACGGTCTGCACCTGGACAGGACCGGAACCAATGTCCCAGGCGGAGTGTTTGCTCGTGCTGTTGGGGAGGAGTTAAACTAATATGGCAAGGGGATGGGAACCAATGCAGGGAGATAGAGGGAAACAAAATGGAGACAGAAGCAAAAGACAGAAAGAAGATGAGTAAAAGTGGAGGGCAGAGAAACCCAAGGCAAAAAACAAAAAGGGCCATTGTACAGCAAAATTCTAAAGGTTCAAAGTGTAATAAAAAGGCAAGCATGAAAGCTCGGTGCCTCAATGCGAAGAATATTCGGAACCCAGGAGGGGGGCTCTGAGCTAGTTAGAGTGGGGAAGAGCTCAGATGAACAGGACCCCAAGAAAGAATGCAAAAGGCAGGAGGCAACAGAATAGAGTAGCACTGGGGTAAGTGTAAACCACAAGGTGATAGGAAGGGACAATATGTATGAATATAAAGGGGCTGCAGGAGGGGTCAAAACTAAAAATTATGGTTTAAAAACTAGTATTAAAACACTCTACCTAAACGCACGCAGCATTCGAAATAAAGTAAATGAGTTGACTGCACAAATCATTACAAATGGGTATGATTTTGTGGCCATTACAGAAACGTGATTGCAGGGTGGCCAAGACTGAGAATTAAACATACAGGGGTATCTGACAATTCGGAAAGATAGACAAGAAGGGAAAGGAGGTGGGGTAGCTCCGTTAATAAAGGATGATATCAGGGCAGTTGAGAGAGATGATATTGGCTCTAATGAACAAAATGTTGAATCATTGTGGGTGGAGATTAGAGACAGTAAGGGGAAAAAGTCACTGGTGGGCGTAGTTTATAGGCCCCCAAATAATAACTTCATGGTGGGGCGGACAATAATCAAGGGAATAATGGAGGTATGTGAAAAAGGAATGGCAGTAATCATGGGTGTTTTTAGCCTACATATCGATTGGTCAAATCAAATTGCACGGGGTAGCCTTGAGGAGGAATTCATAGAATGCATACGGAATTGTTTCTCGAACAATATGTTACAAAACCTACAAGGGAGCAAGCTATCTTAGATCTGGTCCTGTGTAATGAGACAGGAATAATAAACGATCTCCGAGTAAAAGATCCTCTCAGAATGAGTGATCACAGTATGGTTGAATTTGTAATACAGATCGAGGGTGAGGAAGTAGTATCTCAAACGAGCGTGCTATGCTTAAACAAAGGGGACGACAGTGGGATGAGGGCAGAGTTGGCTAAAGTAGACTGGAAACACAGACTAAACGGTGGCACAATTGAGGAACAGTGCAGGACTTTTAAGGAGCTCTTTCATAGTGCTCAACAAAGATATATTCCAGTGAAAAAGGGTGTCAAGAGAAGGGATAACCAGCCGTGGATAACCAAGGAAATAAAGGAGAGCATCAAATTAAAAACCAATGCGTATAAGGTGGCCAAAGTTAGTGGGAAACTAGAAGATTGGGAAAATTTTAAACGACAGCAAAGAATGACTTAAGAAAGCAATAAAGAAAGAAAAGATAGATTACTCTGGGGAGGTACCAGCGGATTGGAAAGCAACTAATGTAATGCCTCTGTTTAAAAAAGGGGGCAGACAAAAGGCAGGTAACTATAGGCCGGTTAGTTTAACATCTGTAGTGGGGAAAATGCTTGAAGCTATCATTAAGGAAGAAATAGCAGGACATCTAGATAGGAATAGTGCAATCAAGCAGACACAACATGGATTCATGAAGGGGAAATCATGTTTAACTAATTTACTGGAATTCTTTGAGGACATAACAAGCATGGTGGATAGAGGTGTACCGATGGATGTGGTGTATTTAGATTTCCAAAAGGCATTTGATAAGGTGCCACACAAAAGGTTACTGCAGAAGATAAAGGTACGCGGAGTCAGAGGAAATGTATTAGCATGGATTGAGAATTGGCTGGCTAACAGAAAGCAGAGAGTCGGGATAAATGAGTCCTTTTCGGGTTGGAAATCGGTGGTTAGTGGTGTGCCACAGGGGATCGGTGCTGGGACCACAACTGTTTACAATATACATAGATGACCTGGAAGAGGGGAGAGAGTGTAGTGTAACAAAATTTGCAGATGACACAAAGATTAGTGGGAAAGCGGGTTGTGTAGAGGACACAGAGACTGCAAAGAGATTTAGATGGGTTAAACGAATGGGCTAAGGTTTGGCAGATGGAATACAATGTCGGAAAATGTGAGGTCATCCACCTTGGGGAAAAAAAAAAACAGTAAAAGAGAATATTCTTTGAATGGGGAGAAATTACAACATGCTGCGGTGCAGAGGGACCTGGGGGTCCTTGTGCATGAATCCCAAAAAATTAGTTTGCAGGTGCAGCAGGTAATCGGGAAGACGAATGGAATGTTGGCCTTCATTGCGAGGGATGGAGTATAAAAGCAGGGAGGTTCTGCTGCAACTGTACAGGGTATTGGTGAGGCCGCACCTGGAGTATTGCGTGCAGTTTTGGTCACCTTACTTAAGGAGGATATACTAGCTTTGGAGGGGGTACAGAGACGATTCACTAGGCTGATTCCGGAGATGAGGGGGTTACGGCGAGATCAGCCATGATCTTGTTGAATGGCGGAGCAGGCTCGAGGGGCTAGATGGCCTACTCCTGTTCCTAATTCTTATGCTCTTATATACCTTATGATGATAGATTGATTAGACTGGGTCTTTACTCGTTGGAGTTCAGAAGGATGAGGGGTGATCTTATAGAAACATTTAAAATAATGAAAGGGATAGACAAGATAGAGGCAGAGAGGTTGTTTCCATTGGTGGGGGAGACTAGAACTAGGGGGCACAGCCTCAAAATATGGAGCAGCCAATTTAAAACCGAGTTGAGAAGGAATTTCTTCTCCCAGAGGGTTGTGAATCTGTGGAATTCTCTGCCCAAGGAAGCAGTTGAGGCTAGCTCATTGAATGTATTCAAATCACAGATAGATAGATTTTTAACCAATAAGTGAATTAAGGGTTATGGGGAGCGGGCGGGTAAGTGGAGCTAAGTCCACGGCCAGATCAGCCATGATCTTGTTGAATGGCGGAGCAGGCTCGAGGGGCTAGATGGCCTACTCATGTTCCTAATTCTTATGTTCTTATGTTCACCCCCTCCTATGGTTTCCAATTCTGGTTGGATGCATTCCTGGAATTCTCTGATCAATTCACCTGATTGTGATTTTTGACTATATAATGCTTGATCATGTGACATTTGATCACATGACATTTGGGATGGAGAATGAGGGACCAAACTCTTAGAATCATAGAATGATACAACATCGAAGGCCATTCAGCAGGCTCCTTGAAAGAGCTATCCAATTAGTCCCATGTATGGTTTGGATCACAGGTCACGCACAAATTAAGGTCTCAAGAGCTATGGCACTTTATTAAGGAGCAGCAGTTTTAAACATAATCAGATATAACACACTAAAAAGATAGATATACAACCTGTGACAGATGAAAACGATTTACAGCCCCAGAACAGAACGGACGGATGTTGAGGCAGAACGGTGGTCTCGGATCGGATCTCTGCAGCCTGCGGCAGTGGTCTCCTCTGTTTGATCGCTTCCCGAGCTGCCAGAGGTGTTAGGCCGAAGCCAGTTTGAGGTCCACCTCAGAGGAAACTCAACCTCCTTTCTGCCTGTTTCTCTCTCTTGGCTGCCCACTTATATACATTATTTCGGTGGGCCGGTGAATACTTCGCGTCAATCATTTTTACCCGTTCAATTGTCCAATTACAGGGGAGTGGGTACCTAGGACAGCTCCCTTCCAGTCTCATGATGTCATTTTCCTCCTTATCTCTGCTCTAAATGTCTTGTTGTCTTCTCAGACAGTTTATCTTACGGCTCCTTGCTACATCCCTCATTACCTCGTAATGATCTTAGCTCTGTCTAGTTCTTTATCGGATGTGCCTGGAATTCTCCTGTGTCATTAGCTTGCCCTATCTGCTGAGCTGGCATACTTACTTTTATAAAATCATTATTTTTTTTTTTTAATTCACAATTACTTTTGATTCATGATTTCTTACACCCATTCCCTTGCTCTTTCCCCATTGCACTGCAAATGATTCCCCTTCAAAAAAGTTATTATTGAATCTGCTTCCACCACCCTTTCAGGCAGAGCATTATCGATCACGACTCATGCCATTAAATTTTTTTTCCCCTTTTGTCGCCTCTGGTTCTTTTGCCAATTACCTTAAATCTATGTTCTCTCATTACTGCCCCTTCTGCCTCCTTATCTACTCTATCAAAACCCTTTATGATTTTGAACATCTCTAACAAATCTCCCCATAATCTTCTCTGTTCTAAGGAAAACAATCCCAGTTTCTCCAGTCTCTCCACACAACGGAAGTTCCACATGCCTGGTACCATTCTAGTAAATCTCTTCTGCACCCTCCACCAAGGACTTGACATCTTTTCTAGTCAGGTGCCCATAATTGACTACAGTACTCAAAAGCTGGGGCCTAACCCCTGTTTGATAAAGGTTTAGCATAACTTCCTTGCCTTTGTACTCTATGCCTCTCTTGAGCCAAGGATCCCATTTGCCTTTTTAACAGCCTCCTCAACTTGTCCTGCCACCTTCAAAGATTTGCCTATGTACACCCCCAGGTCTCTCTGTTCCTGTACCCCCCTTTAAAAGTGTATCATTTCGTTTGTATTCACATCCTTGTTTTCAAACCCCTCCATGACCTCATCCCTTCCCTATCTCTAATCTCCTTCAGCTCCACAACACCCCGCCTCCTCCCACCTCGAGATATCTGCACTCCCCTAATTCTGCCCTCTTGAGCATTCCTGATTATAATCGCTCAACCATTGGTGACCGTGCCTTTTGTTGTCACGGCCTTAAGCTCTGGAATTCCCTCCCTAAACCTCTCAGCCTCTCTACCGCTTTTTCCTCCTTTAAGATGCTCCTTAAAACCTACCTCTTTGACCAAGCTTTTGGTCATCTACCCTCATTTCTCCTTATGTGGCTTGGTGTCAAATTTTGTCTTATAATACTCCTGTGAATCACCTTGGGATGTTTTACGATGTTAAAGGCACTATATAAATACAAGTTGCTGTTGCTATATTACCTCTCCTCATTCTTCCTATCAAAATAAATCACTTCACGCTTCCCTGTGTTAAATTGCATCTGCCATGTGGCTGCCCACTTCACCAATCTGTCTTAACTCCTCTTGCAATGTTACTATCCTCCTTACTGTTAATAGACTTCTAAGTTTTGTGTCATCAGCAAACTTTGAAATGATGTTCTGTATACCTAAGTTCAGATCATTAATATATATCAAAAAGAGCAGTGGCCCTAATACTGACTCCTGGGGAACACCACGGTATACTTCCCTCCGGCCTGAAAACATCCATTCACCACTACTCTCTGCTGTCTGTCCCTTAGCCAATTTTATATCCATGCAGCCACTGTCCTTTAATCCCATGGCTTTTAATTTTGCTAACAAGTCTAATATGTGGTACTTTATCAAATGTCCTTTGAGAGTCCATATACACATCGACCACACTACCCCCTATCGCTCCTTTCTGCTCCTTCATCAAGTGCTCAATCAATCTTATGAACTAGAATTTTCTTGGAGGAAAGCAACAAATACTTGAGTAAGAATCAGAGCATGAAAACCATTGATTGTGAAAAAGGAGAATAAAAGTACTATTCTGTATCAGGACACATCGCTCCTCACCCCTCTCGGAAAACGAGCCTCAGCTACACATGAATTTCTGAGAGAGTGTTAGGGCGCATTCTGCCATGCAGAGCAACATGGTCGGGCACACCCCATCATAAGGGGAAATATAAAAAAATTAGATTTCCATGAAAGGGAACAAGGGGAAGTGCATCTGGAGGAAGCAGTGTGGGAGGAGTGTTAATATATAAAGAAAGAGAGTCCGAGACTCAGCCACTACTTTAATAAGCTTCAGAAAATGGCTCAACACTGAGTGATTTATTCTGTTGTATATTAAATATGACTTGAAAATTAGGATTTATAATAATAAACTGATATTCTGGGCAAAACCGACAGACAAGCCTCATTTTTGTGTGCGCGCGTGCATTGCTAACTTGATAGCTTAACTGTGGAGCTGTATTGATTGACGCAAGTTGATGGCCGACCAACGGGGAGTATGTTCACAGCTGCACTGGGCCTTACGGCCTCCTTTTGTGCTGTGAACATACATGGTTCTGGTCCGACATCTGTTCTATTTTGACCACTTCATATACATTTGTTCCAACAAGTTACAATTTGTTTACGCGTCAATGCCTGGGATCAGTGCAAGCTCACTAATCTAGATTCCTGTCTATATAGACTTGTAAAGATTATAGTGTGAAGGGTATAAGAGGGTGCGGAATTCCTAAAATGCGTTCAAGAGAACTTTTTTAATCAGTATGTAACAAGCCCAACACTGGAGGGGACAGTTCTGGATTTAGTTTTGGGGAATGAGGCTGGGCCGGTGGAAGGGGTACCAGGGTGCTAGTGACCATGATTCAGTCAAATTGAAGGTAGTTATGGATAAGGACAAAGGATAAACCAGGAATAAAAGTCCCAAATTGGGGAAAAGCTAACTTTGCTAAGTTGAGAAGGGATTTGACCGCAGTGGACTGGAAACAGCTACTTGTCGGTAAATCAGTGTCAGAACAGTGGGAGGCATTCAGGAAGGTGATCTGGAGGGCTCAGGTCAAACATGTGCCCTTAAAGAAATAGGGTGGGAAGAACAATTCTCGAGCCCCCTGGATGTCAAGGGACTTACAGGGGAGGATAAAGAAAAAAAGGGAAGCCTATGTCATATACCGATGGCTCAATACTGTAGAATCTCAAAGAATATAGAAAGTTCAGAGGTGAAATTAAAAAGGATATTAGGAATGCTAAGAGAGAGCATGAAAAATTTTTGGCAAGTAAAATCAAGGAAAACCCAAAGATGTTCTATAAATATATTAAGAGCAAGGGGATAACTAAAGAAAGGGTAGGGCCTATTCGAGACCATGAGGGTAATCTGTGTGTGGAGGCAGAAGATGCGAGTTTGGTTCTTAATGAATACTTTGCGTCTGTTTTCACAAAGGAAAGGGACAATGCAGATACTGCTATCGAGGAGGAGTGTGAAATTCTGGATGAAATAAACATGTTACGAGAGGAGGTATTAATGGGTTTAGCAGTTTTGAAAGTGGTTAAGTCCCCAAGCGCAGTTGAAATGCATCCCAGGTTGTTGAGTGAAGCAAAAGAGAAAATAGCAAAGGTCTAGACCATCATTTTTCAGTCCTCTTTGGATTCAGGCATGGTGCAGGAGGGACTGCTAAATGTAGTACCCTGGATTAAGAAGGGATAAAGGGATAGGCCAAGTAATTACAGACCTGTCAGCCTAACCGCAGTGGTGGGAAAATTATTGGAAAAAATCCTGAAGACAGGAAAACCTATATTTAGAAAGGCAAGGATTAATCAGGGACAGTCAGCATAGATTAAAACAGAGATGAAGAGAAATTTCTTCACTCAGAGGGTTGTAAATCTACCTTTGAGAGCTGTGGAAGCTGGGACATTGAATAACTTTAAGACAGAAATAGACAGTTTCTTAAACGATAAGGGGTTAAGAGGTTATGGGGAGTGGGCGGGGAAGTGGAGTTGAGTCCATGATCAGATCAGCCATGATCTTACTGAATGGCGGAGCAGGCTCGAGGGGCCGTATGGCCTACTCCTGTTCCTATTTCTTATGTGAAAAGGGGCTAGATGGCACAAAGATGATGATTCCCCAGCCAATCCTCGAAGCCAGTAAAGGCGTTGGGAACAGCAGTGCCTTTTATTGTGCATGCTCAGCAAGGAACAATGCACACTGGCACAAGCCACAGGAGCAAAGCTCTATTTTTCTCTCAGCTTGCTAGCAATGGTGCCTGGGAGATTGATCTTCCATTCTGGAAGCTGCTGGACAATCCGGGAGGGTTGATAACAGGGGAAAGGGGTAGGGTAGGGTTGAGTAGCCTGTTGACATTTAAAATGAGTAATAGCCATTTGGCTGAGGTACCAGGAGTTTCTAGAATTTTACTCCAGAAAAAGATCAATGCCTTCAGATTGAAGAAAGAAAATTGTCAAGAAAAATAAAATTGGTAAAGAAAACAACTGCAGAAGCCAAGTTGAATTACAGCAATAAGTTAGGGTGGTAGTGAATCCCAGGAAGAGAAAGAGAGAAGTGTACATCTTGCAATACAACAGGAAAGTTGAACAACATGGTTTGTTTCATTGCATCATGATGAGTGCACATGGTACAACAGATGTGGTTCAACCATCTCATGTAATATCCCGCTCACTCTCTATGGCCATGTCCCCCTACTACGCTGGGGCATCCTGGAGTGCAAGTGTGGTGGACATTGGATCCATCCTGCATCAGATCACAAAATAGTCTTGTTATTTTGTTTTTAAAATATCAATTTTTAGTTAGAGCAGTGTATTTTATATGTAACTCTGAGCTGCACTCTGAAAAGAGGGACCAGGAGCCAAAGTAAGTCAGCAAGAACAAGAATTTGGTGCAAGTTAGGATACAGGAGCAAGTATCGGAGGCCGAGGATATAGCAATACCTATTGTTAGAGAGGGAAATTCTCCCCTGGAGCAAAAGCACATGAAGCATTGATGTTAGAACAAAACAGGTAATTGTAGTATTAAATGTGTGTGTAAAATGTGGTTTAGCAAAGTCCCAAGGGATGTCAGCCAGCAGAAGAGAGACTGCATTCTTAGTTACTGGTAACGGTTGTGTTCTCACGCAGAAACACACTACAACTCTGCAGATGTTCCCCAGACGAGACGTCCTGGTCCATCGAACAATATGTCTCTGTAACAGGACTAAGATAAGGAGACTTCCCAAATACAGCATCCAAGGACAGTAAGATAAGGGAGGCCTGGACCATGTCACAAGATACATGAGTAATTCCTAGCAACACACCTCTTAGCAACACATGAGCCATCTTACGCTTAGAGACTGACTCTGTTGGTCAAATTGAATCTATATGTAATCTATAATCAATATGATTGGATAGTGTCCGGCCGAAATGGGCTGATGTAACTGTAGTAAACTGTTGTAAAACATATAAAAATCCATGAAACCCTTTGTTCGGCGGAGACAGGTACTTGGATTCACCAGTTGCTTCATCTCCCCGCCGGCGTAATAAACCATTTTGATGTATGCTCTGACCCTGAGTGACGAGTGATTCTTGGAGGGTACATTCGCGCTAACACCTATACAGGTTGAATTTCCCTTATCCAGAACTCCCTTATCCAGAACTACCCCTCGTCCAGAACCATTCTGGGCCACCTGGTGCTGCATGCGCAGAACTCGGACATGAGCAAATTGAAATCCTTCCTTGCTGCCGACTCCCACAATCGTTGGCCTGATCCACCCCACCCAGCCCCGCCCCGCCCCATCCCCCCATGATCTCTCTGCTACACTCCCAGCCCGGAGCCAGCCAGCCCTGATATCCCCTTGCTCAGCATCTGTACCATCCAATTTAACATGACCACCCCTTGTCCAGAAAAATCCCTTATCCAGAATAGGCCAGGTCCCGAGGGTTCCGGATAAAGGAGGTTCAACCTGTACTGTCTACAGAATAATTGCTGGCTTTTGGGTGCAAGGGAGAAAATGACACACCTGTAAACAAAACTTAAGCAGGTCACATTAATACATTTGGCCTCCAAAATGACTTGAGCAACTCCTGCCCGAGTCAGAAGGTCGTGGGTTCAAGCCCCACTCCAGAGATTTGAGCACATAATGTAGGCTGGCATTTCAGTGCCGTACTGAGGGAGTGCTGCACTGTCAGAGGTGCCATCTTTCATAAAAGCTTACCTATCTGCCATCTTAGATGGATGTAAAAGTCCCATGGCACTATTCAAAGAAAAGCAGCGTGTCCTGGCTAATATTTATGCCTCAACTGACATCACAAACATCTCACTTTTGCTCCCCCGGACCATGACTCCACTATCAAAGATCAAGCCATTGTTTCCAAGACTGCCACTGATTTCATCTCCTCTGGAGATCTTCCCTCCACAGCCTCCAACCACATAGTTTCCCAAACCCGAACAGCCCGCTTCTACCTCCTTCCCAAGGTCCACAAACATTACTTGCCCTGGTAGACCCGTCGTTTTAGCCTGTTCTTGCCCCACAGAAATTATTTCTTCGCATCTCAACTATTTTTTCTCCCCTTGTCCACTCTCTTCCCACCTACATCCGCGATTCTTCTGATAGCCTCCACTCCTTCAACAGTTTTCAGTTTCACCATGGGTGTCCAATCCCTCTATACCTCCATCCCCCACCAGGACGGCCCAAGGGCGCTCTGCTTCTTCCTGGAACAGAGGCCCAACCGATCCCCATCCACCACCACCACCACCACCGGTGCCCCCGCCCCTCCCCTCCCCCTGGATGAACATGTTCTCACATTCAACAACTTCTCTGCCCTCCACTCACTTCCTCCAAATAAAAGGTGTTGTTCTGGGAACCTGCATGAGTCCAAGCTATACCCGCCTTTTTGTGGGATATGTGGAACATTCTTTGTTCCAGGCCTATGCAGGTCCCCTCCCTCGCCTCCTTTTCCTGTACATTGATGACTGTATCGGTGCCGTTTCCTGCTCTTGCCCTGAACTGGAAAATTTCATTCACTTTGCTTCCAATTTCCACCCTTCCCTGACAGTCATATGGTCCATCTCTGACTCCTCTCTGCCTCAACTTTTCTATCTCCATTTATGGGGATAGGTTTTCAGCCAATGATCACTACAAGCCCACAGATTCCCACAGCTGCCTTGACAAAACTTCCTCCTACCCTGCTTCCTTTAACTCTATTCCATTCTCCCAGTTTCTAATTCTCCATTGCATCTGTTCTGAAGATGCTACCTTCCCCAACAGTGCTTCTGAAATGTCTTCCTTTTTTGTCAACCGAGGATTCCCCTCGGGGGAGTGTTTGCTAGTGCTGTTGGGGAGGATTTAAACTAATATGGCAGGGGGATGGGAACCAATGCAGGGAGACAGAGGGAAACAAAAAGGAGCCAAAAGCAAAAGACAGAAAGGAGATGAGGAAAAGTGTAGGGCAGAGAAACCCAAGGCAAAGAACAAAAAGGGCCACTGTACAGCAAAATTCTAAAAGGACAAAGGGTGTTAATAAAACAAGCCTCAAGGCTTTGTGTCTTAATGCAAGGAGTATCCGCAATAAGGTGGATGAATTAATTGTGCAAATAGATGTTAACAAATATGATGTGATTGGGATTACGGAGACGTGGCTCCAGGATGATCAGGGCTGGGAACTCAACATTCAGGGGTATTCAACATTCAGGAAGGATAGAATAAAAGGAAAAGGAGGTGGGGTAGCATTGCTGGTTAAAGAGGAGATTAATGCAATAGTTAGGAAAGACATTAGCTTGGATGATGTGGAATCTATATGGGTAGAGCTGCAGAACACCAAAGGGCAAAAAACGTTAGTAGGAGTTGTGTACAGACCTCCAAACAGTAATAGGGATGTTGGGGAGGGCATCAAACAGGAAATTAGGGGTGCATGCAATAAAGGTGTAGCAGTTATAATGGGTGACTTTAATATGCACATAGATTGGGCTAGCCAAACTGGAAGCAATACGGTGGAGGAGGATTTCCTGGAGTGCATAAGGGATGGTTTTCTAGACCAATATGTTGAGGAACCAACTAGGGGGGAGGCCATCTTAGACTGGGTGTTGTGTAATGAGAGAGGATTAATTAGCAATCTCATTGTGCGAGGCCCCTTGGGGAAGAGTGACCATAATATGGTGGAATTCTGCATTAGGATGGAGAATGAAACAGTAAATTCAGAGACCATGGTCCAGAACTTAAAGAAGGGTAACTTTGAAGGTATGAGGCGAGAATTGGCTAGGATAGATTGGCGAATGATACTTAGGGGGTTGACTGTGGATGGGCAATGGCAGACATTTAGAGACCGCATGGATGAAGTACAACAATTGTACATTCCTGTCTGGCGTAAAAATAAAAAGGGGAAGGTGGCTCAACCGTGGCTATCTAGGGAAATCAGGGATAGTATTAAAGCCAAGGAAGTGGCATACAAATTGGCCAGAAATAGCAGCGAACCTGGGGACTGGGAGAAATTTAGAACTCAGCAGAGGAGGACAAAGGGTTTGATTAGGACAGGGAAAATGGAGTACGAGAAGAAGCTTGCAGGGAACATTAAGGCGGATTGCAAAAGTTTCTATAGGTATGTAAAGAGAAAAAGGTTGGTGAAGACAAACGTAGGTCCCCTGCAGTCAGAATCAGGGGAAGTCATAACGGGGAACAAAGAAATGGCGGATCAATTGAACAAGTACTTTGGTTCGGTATTCACTAAGGAGGATACAAACAACCTTCCGGATATAAAAGGGGTCAGAGGGTCTAGTAAGGAAGAGGAACTGAGGGAAATCTTTATTAGTCGGGAAATTGTGTTGGGGAAATTGATGGGATTGAAGGCAGATAAATCCCCAGGGCCTGATGGCCTGCATCCTAGAGTACTTAAGGAGGTGGCCTTGGAAATAGCGGATGCATTGACAGTCATTTTCCAACATTCCATTGACTCTGGATCAGTTCCTATGGAGTGGAGGGTAGCCAATGTAACCCCACTTTTTAAAAAAGGAGGGAGAGAGAAAACAGGGAATTATAGACCGGTCAGCCTGACCTCAGTAGTGGGTAAAATGATGGAATCAATTATTAAGGATGTCATAGCAGTGCATCTGGAAAATGGTGACATGATAGGTCCAAGTCAGCATGGATTTGTGAAAGGGAAATCATGCTTGACAAATCTTCTGGAATTTTTTGAGGATGTTTCCAGTAAAGTGGACAAAGGAGAACCAGTTGATGTGGTATATTTGGACTTTCAGAAGGCTTTCGACAAGGTCCCACACAAGAGATTAATGTGCAAAGTTAAAGCACATGGGATTGGGGGTAGTGTGCTGACGTGGATTGAGAACTGGTTGTCAGACAGGAAGCAAAGAGTAGGAGTAAACGGGTACTTTTCAGAATGGCAGGCAGTGACTAGTGGAGTGCCGCAAGGTTCTGTGCTGGGGCCTCAGCTGTTTACATTGTACATTAATGATTTAGACGAGGGGATTAAATGCAGTATCTCCAAATTTGCGGATGATACTAAGTTGGGTGGCAGTGTGAGCTGCGAGGAGGATGCTATTAGGCTGCAGAGTGACTTGGATAGGTTAGGTGAGTGGGCAAATGCATGGCAGATGAAGTATAATGTGGATAAATGTGAGGTTATCCACTTTGGTGGTAAAAACAGAGAGACAGACTATTATCTGAATGGTGACAGATTAGGAAAAGGGAAGGTGCAACGAGACCAGGGTGTCATGGTACATCAGTCATTGAAGGTTGGCATGCAGGTACAGCAGGCGGTTAAGAAAGCAAATGGCATGTTGGCCTTCATAGCGAGGGGATTTGAATACAGGGGCAGGGAGGTGTTGCTACAGTTGTACAGGGCCTTGGTGAGGCCACACCTGGAGTATTGTGTACAGTTTTGGTCTCCTAACTTGAGGAAGGACATTCTTGCTATTGAGGGAGTGCAGCGAAGGTTCACCAGACTGATTCCCGGGATGGCGGGACTGACCTATCAAGAAAGATTGGATCAATTGGGCTTGTATTCACTGGAGTTCAGAAGAATGAGAGGGGACCTCATAGAAACGTTTAAAATTCTGACGGGTTTAGACAGGTTAGATGCAGAAAGAATGTTCCCAATGTTGGGGAAGTCCAGAACCAGGGGTCACAGTCTGAGGATAAGGGGTAAGCCATTTAGGACCGAGATGAGGAGAAACTTCTTCACCCAGAGAGTGGTGAACCTGTGGAATTCTCTACCACAGAAAGTAGTTGAGGCCAATTCACTAAATATATTCAAAAGGGAGTTAGATGAAGTCCTTACTACTCGGGGGATCAAGGGTTATGGCGAGAAAGCAGGAAGGGGGTACTGAAGTTTCATGTTCAGCCATGAACTCATTGAATGGCGGTGCAGGCTAGAAGGGCTGAATGGCCTGCTCCTGCACCTATTTTCTATGTTTCTATGTTTCTATGTTTCCACCATGATTGACATGGTCTTCGACCGTGTCCATTCTATTTCCCGCATCTCTACTCTCACCCCTTCCCCTCCCTCCCAGAACCACGATAAGGTTCCCCTTGTTCTCACCTTTCACCACAACAGCCTTCACATTCAACGTATCATCTTCTGCCATTTCCGCTATCTCCAGCATGAACCCCCCACCACCAAACATAACTTCCCCTCCCCTCCCAGCATCACCATTCCCTCTAACACCCTGGTCCACTCCTCAATCACCCCCAACAGTTCCTCCCCTCCTCACGGCACCTTCCTGTGCAAGCGCAGGAAATGCAACACCTGCCCTGTTACCTCCTCCATTTCCACCATTCAGGGTCCCAAACACTCCTTTCCAGGTGAAAGTGATTCACTTGCAAGTCTTCCAATTTAGTATACTGTATTTGCTGCTTACGATGTGGTCTCCTCTACATTCGGGAGATCAAACGCAGATTGGGTGACCACTTTGCGGAACACCTCCATCCAATCCGCAAGTGTGGCCCTGAGATTCTGGTCATCTGTCGCTTTAACTCTCCGCTCCAATCCGACCTCAGCCTCGGACACTGTTTCAATGAAGCTCAACGTAAGCTCGAGGAACAGCATCTCATCTTTCGATTAACCACTTTACAGCCTCCCGGACTCATCAAGTTCAACTATTTTGGGTCATAACCTCTGCCCCCATTTCTTTGTATGCCAGCTGATTCTGCCATTCCCATTTACACCTCTTCTAAACCCATCTTTTGTTTCTTCACTTGTTCCATTACCATCAACTTTTGCCTCGCCCCATCACCCCTTTTGTCTTTTAATCACTCCTGCCTTCCACCCTATCACAGACCTTCCCTTTTGTTCTTTCCTCTCCTCCCCTTTCCCTGCCTCTGCACTTGCTTAAAACCTGTTATATCTCTAACTATTTTCAGTTCTGAAGAAAGATCATCGACCTGAAATGTTAACTCTGCTTCTCTCTCCACAGATGCTACCCTGATCTGAGTATTTCCAGCATTTTCTGTTCTAATTTCACAAACAGATTATCTGGTCATATATTGCATTGCTGTTTGTGGGACCTTGCGGTGCAAATATTAGCTGCCACGTTTCCCTACGTTACAACAGTGACTACACTTCAAAAGCACTTAATTGGCTGTAATTGAGGCATTCTGAGAGCATGAAACATCTTTTATAAATTCAAGTATTTTTCTTTCCTTTAACTTTGCTGCCATAACCACCTCCTGATTGGAGATGCTGGATCTGTTTTCTTTGGAATGGAGGAGGCTGAGGGGAGACCTGATTGAGGTGTATAAAATTGAGGGGTATGGATGGGAAGAACCTGTTTCCCTTAGTAGAGAGGTCAACAACCAGGGGACATAGATTTAAAGTAATTGGGTGGAGGTTTAGAGGGGATATGAGGGGAAATTTCTTCACCCAGAGGGTAGCGGGGGTATGGAACTCACTGACTGAAAGAGTGGTAGAAGCAGAAACCCTCACCACATTTAAAAAATACTTGGACGTGCACGTAAAATGCCGTAACTTACAGGGCTACGAACCAAGAGCTGGAAAGTGGGATTAGGCTGGATAGCTCTTTGTCGGCTTTTGGCCCCCCTCCGTGCTGTAAATTTTTATGATTCTATGATTCTAACCTCATTCACACCAAGTCCCATTCACCCATCAGCCCTGCGTTTACTGACCTACATTAACTCCCAGTCCACCAAATCCATGGCCTTGCCCCTCCCTCGCTCTGTAACCTTCTCCAGCCCTACAATCCTCCAAGAATGCTTCCTTCCTCCAACTCTGACCTTTTGTGCATCTCCCAGTACCTTCACCGCATCATTGGCAGCAGTGCCTTCAGCCATCTAGGCCCCAAGCTCTGGAATTCCCACCTCGAACCTCTTTGCCTCGCCACCTGTCTCTACTCCTTCAAGGCGTTGCTTAAAATCTACCGATGTAACCAAACCCGGTCCTATGTTTCTTTCTTTGACTTGGTGTCAATTTTTGTCTGTTGAGGCTCCTGTGACATGCCTTTGGATGTTTCACTACTTAACCGCGCTATATAAATGTAAATTATTATTGTTGCCTTGATTTCAAAATTCTCGTTTTCAAATCCCTCCATGGCCACGCGCCCCCCCCCCATCTCTAACCTCCCCCCCCCTCCTGCCCACCACCGCACCCCCCCGCCCCCCGAGATGTCTGCGCTCCTCTAATTCTGCTCGAGTATCCTTGATTATAATCACTCAACCATTGGTGACCGTGCCTTCTGTTGCCTAGGCACTAAGCTCTGGAATTCCCTGCCTAAACCTCTCCGCCACTCTTTCCACCGTCAAGACATTCCTTTTGGTCATGTGTCCTAATTTTCCTTTATGCGGCTCAGTGTCAAATTTTTGAATCTCAATAATCCTGTGAAGCGCCTTGGGACATTTCACCATGTTAAAGGCACTATATAAATACATGTTGTTGTTGGAGAAGAAATGGAATTCATAGCTTGTCAATTGCCACAATCAGTACAGAAGTTTCATGATGGCATAAATTCCAAAAGGCTATTTCAGTCCTTACCTAGTAAACATTTCCCCAAGCAGCAATCCACAACTATCATCTACTCCGATGATAGAAATAATTATTATAATTAGTGGGCTGTTGAGAAAGAACTGGGGACGTCCTTTTAAGAAGCTGGCGTCTGTTCAAAGGAATATATCTGGGCAGGATGTTTACTTCACTCAGTTTAACCATATATCCACAACACAGCAGTGACACCGAACCCCGTGGGTGGACAGACTTCCCCCACATAAAAGATGAAAGGGACTCAGTTTCGTTGAGAATTTGAACAATGTTATTTTGATTATGTGAAAGGTTTAAAGTATTGACGCAAGTCATTCCCCTCCTTCCTCATCTCTAACACCAAGCGTGAGGAGCTCACTTATTTATGTTTCCAATACTAATGCTATCCATTTGTCTAAGCCAGTCTCCTCTTCTCTGCCTTGAAGTCTCGTCCCAATCCAAAGCACAACATTCTGTAGTTTCTCTCCATATCCATTGCAACCTTCAGATTCATCTAATCCATGAGATCCAAATCCTGCTCCCCTCTTGATCACTCAATGAGCTCTCCTCAGCTCATTGCTCACTGACATTGAACAATTTTCTTTCCTCAGGAATGTCCCATCTCCCTTCAAAATGGTCATGATCACCCCTTCCTTAAAAAATACAACCCTGATCATTCTGTCCTTTCCACCCATGAATGAAGGCTTAATCAAAGCAATAGGTTTTGAGGAGACTTTTATAGGTGGAAAGACATGTAGAAAGGCAGAGCTTTAGGAGGAATATTCCCGAATGCAGCCCTGTGGTGGCTAAAGGGTGGGGGGGAGGTGTGGTGCGAGAGTCTCAATGGGTAGAGCGGAGATGGTAAACTTTAGTGTAGGCTCCATCTCCAACCTCCTTTCCTCTGAAAGGTCTTCAAAATGTATTGTTGCCACACAGTTCCATGATCCCATCTCCCACCACTCCATATTAGAACATAAGAATTAGGAACAGGAGTAGGCCATCTAGCCCCTTGAGCCTGCTCCGCCATTCAACAAGATCATGGCTGATCCGGTCGTGGACCCAGCTCCACTTACCCGCCCTCTCCCCATAACCCTCAATTCCCCCATTGCCTAAAAATCTATCTATCTTTGACTTGAAAACATTCAATGAGCCAGCCTCAACTGCTTCCTTGGGCAGAGAATTCCACAGATTCACAACCCTCTGGGAGAAGAAATTCTTTCTCAACTCGGTTTTAAATTGGCTCCTCCGTATTTTGAGGCTGTGCCCCCTAGTTCTAGTCTCCCCGACCAGTGGAAACAACCTCTCTGCCTCTATCTTGTCTATCCCTTTCATTATTTTAAATGTTTCTATAAGATCACCCCTCATCCCTCTGAACTCCAAGGAGTAAAGACCCAGTCTACTCAATCTATCATCATAAGGTAACCCCCTCATCTCCGGAATCAGCCAAGTGAATCGTCGCTGTACCCCCTCCAAAGCTAGTATATCCTTCCTTGAGTAAGGTGACCAAAACTGCACGCAGTACTCCAGGTGCGGCCCCACCAATACCTTATACAGTTGCAGCAACACCTCCCTGCTTCCGTACTCCATCCCCTTCGCAATGAAGGCCAACATTCCATTTGCCTTCCTGATTAACCGCTGCATCTGCAAACCAACCCCCTGGGATTCATGCACAAGGAATTCTGTGCCAAAAATAAATAAATAAATAAATAAATTTAAAAGGGCCTTGTAAATGTTGGTGTTTTCCCCCCAGATCGGG
Organism: Pristiophorus japonicus; assembly: GCF_044704955.1. NCBI lineage: Eukaryota > Metazoa > Chordata > Chondrichthyes > Pristiophoridae > Pristiophorus > Pristiophorus japonicus. Next base: position 106,235,077 of record NC_091985.1, on the reverse strand, counting down.
GGGCACGGTTTAATGTTTTTTGTTTACTCCTAAAAGAGTTTCATGCACAAGGACCCCCAGGTCCCTCTGCACCACAGCATGTTGTAATTTCTCCCCATTCAAATAATATTCCCTTTTACTGTTTTTTTTCCCCCCAAGGTGGATGACCTCACACTTTCCGACATTGTATTCCATCTGCCAAACCTTAGCCCATTCGCTTAACCTATCCAAATCTCCTTGCAGCCTCTTTGTGTCCTCTACACAACCCGCTTTCCCACCAATCTTAGTGTCATCTGCAAATTTTGTTGCACTACACACTGTCCCCTCCTCTAGGTCATCTATGTATATTGTAAACAGTTGTGGTCCCAGCACTGATCCCTGTGGCACACCACTAACCACTGATTTCCAACCGGAAAAGGACCCATTTATCCCGACTCTCTGCTTTCTGTTCGCCAGCCAATTCTCTATCTATGCTAATACATTTCCTCTGACTCCGTGTACCTTTATCTTCTGCAGTAACCTTTTGTGTGGCACCTTATCGAATGCCTTTTGGAAATCTAAATACACCACACCTATCGGTACACCTCTATCCACCATGCTCGTTATATCCTCAAAGAATTCCAGTAAGTTAGTTAAACATGATTTCCCTTTCATAAATCCATGCTGCGTCTGCTTGATTGCACTATTCCTATCCAGATGTCCTGCTATTTCTTCCTTAATGATAGTTTCAAGCATTTTCTCCACTGCAGATGTTAAACTAACCGGCCTATAGTTACCTGCCTTTTGCCTGCCCCCTTTTTTAAACAGAGGCATTACATTAGCTGCTCTCCAATCCGCTGGTACCTCCCCAGCGTCCAGAGAATTTTGGTAGATTATAACAAATGCATCTGCTATAACTGCCACCATCTCTTTTAATACCCTGGGATGCATTTTATCAGGACCAGGGGACTTGTCTACCTTCAGTCCCATTAGTCTGTCCAGCACTACCTCCCTAGTGATAGTGATCATCTCAAGGTCCTCCCTTCCCACATTCCTATGACCAGCAATTTTTGGCATGGTTTTTGTGTCTTCCACTGTGAAGACGGAAGCAAAATAATTGTTTAAGGTCTCAGCCATTTCCACATTTCCCATTATTAAATCCCCCTTTTCATCTTCTAAGGGACCAACATTTACTTTGGTCACTCTTTTCCGTTTTATATATCTGTAAAAGCTTTTACTATCTGTTTTTATGTTTTGCGCAAGTTTACCTTCGTAATCTATCTTCCCTTTCTTTATTGCTTTTTTAGTCATTCTTTGCTGTTGCTTAAAATTTTCCCAATCCTCTAGTTTCCCACTAACCTTGGCCACCTTATACGCATTGGTCTTTGATTTGATACTTTCCTTTATTTCCTTGGTTATCCACGGCTGGTTATCTCTTCTCTTGCCACCCTTCTTTTTCACTGGAATATATTTTTGTTGCGCATTATGAAAGAGCTCCTTAAAAGTCCTCCACTGTTCCTCAATTGTGCCATCGTTTAGTCCTCATTTCCAGTCTACTTTAGCCAACTCTGCCCTCATCCCACTGTAGTTCCCTTTGTATAAGCATAGTACGCTCGTTTCTGACACAACTTCCTCATCCTCAATCTGTATTACAAATTCAACCATATTGTGATCATTCATTCCGAGAGGATCTTTTATGAGGAAATCGTTTATTTTTCCTGTCTCGTTACACAGGACCAGATCCAAAATGGCTTGCTCCCTTGTAGGCTCTGTTACATACTGTTCTAAGAAACAATCCCGTATGCATTCTATGAATTCCTCCTCCAGGCTACCCCCTGCGATTTGATTTGACCAATCGATATGTAGGTTAAAATCCCCCATAACTACTGCCGTTCCTTTTTCACATGCCTCCATTATTCCCTTGATTATTGCCCGCCCCACCATGAAGTTATTATTTGGGGGCCTATAAACTACGCTGACCAGTGACTTTTCCCCCTTACTATCTCTAATCTCCACCCACAATGATTCAACATTTTGTTCATTGGAGCCAATATCATCCCTCACAACTGCCCTGATATCATCCCTTATTAACAGAGCTACCCCACCTCCCTTCCCTTCCTATCTTTCTGAATCGTCAGATACCCCTGTACGTTTAATTCCCAGTCCTGGCCACCTTGCAACCATGTCTCTGTAATGGCCACCAAATCATACCCATTTGTAATGATTTGTGCCGTCAACTCATTTACTTTATTTCGAATGCTGCGTGCATTTAGGTAGAGTGTTTTCATCCTAGTTTTTAAAACCATGATTTTTAGTTTTGACCCCTCCTGCAGTCCTTTTATATTCAGTGGCCCTTTTTGTTTCTTGCCTTTGGTTTCTCTGCCCTCTACTTTTACTCATCTCTTTTCTGTCTTTTGTTTTTGTCTCCTTTTTGTTTCCCTCTGTCTCCCTGTATTGGTTCCCATCCCCCTGCCATATTAGTTTAACTCCTCACCAACAGCACTAGCAAACACTCCCCCTTGGACATTGGTTCCGTTCCTGCCCAAGTGCAGACCGTCCGGTTTGTACTGGTCCCACGTCCCCCAGAACCTGTTCCAATGCCCCACGAATTTGAATCCCTCCCTGCTGCACCACTGCTCAAGCCACGTATTCATCCGTGCTATCCTGCGATTCCTACTCTGACTAGCACGTGGCACTGGTAGCAATCCCGAGATTACTACTTTTGAGGTCCTACTTTTTAAATTTAACTCCTAGCTCCTTAAATTCGTCTCGTAGGACCTTATCCCTTTTTTTACCTATGTCGTTGGTACCAATGTGCACCAATATTAGAATCCCTTCAATCTTGCTTCCATCCCATAGATTACTTAGAATATACAGCACAGAAACAGTCCATTCAGCTCAATCAGTCCATGCCATCATTTATGTTCCACTGGAGCTCAGCCACATTGCTGACATGGTTCTGGCCAAACATGCAAATGAAACCCTTTCTGACTATGACTGCATCATTCACCACTCCCTGGTCTCTTTGAAGCCTTTGGTATTGTCAATCACTTTACCCTTCCTTCACTGCCTCTCCTGTGTCTACCTCTTAACATCCTCCAGTGATTCACTCCTATCTATCCCAATGTAGCTGAGACATGTCCTGGGACAGTTTCTCTAAAACCTAAACACTCTCCTCCAGCATGTCTACCTGTTGCCCTTATCATGGGATCAGATGCTGATGACATCCAGCTTCACCATTCAACTAAATCTTATGACTCTGATTGCTTGTCAAACATCAGGTTGCAAATGAGACAGAACTTTCTTCAGTTTAACACTAGTATGACCAATCTGCTTGCTCCCACCAGAAACTCCACATCCTAGTCTTTGATTGTATCCCAATCCCTGGCTCCTTCTCAGGCGGAGCCCAACCTGATCATTCTGCATAACCTTGAACATCAGTAAAGCCCAAGCCAAAGGTCATCTTCCCAAACTCTTGCGAGATATCTGTTACCCTCTTCTTTTGTGATGTCTTGCCGTGTTAAAGAAGCCATATACATGCACCTACTCAGTACCTCCTCTCAAGACTACCTTCTGTTTCTGTCTTTTTAGCCAGTTATTAATCCACGTTTTACTTTGGATATACACTGATCTTAAAGACTTTAAAGAAGTCTTAGAATCATAGAATCAGACAGCATGGGAGGAGGCCATTGCGTCTGTACTGGCTCTTAGAAAGAGCTATCCAACTAGTCCCACTTCTCTGCTCTTTCCTCATAGCCTTGTAGATTTTTTCTTTAAGTATATATCCAATTCCCTTGTGATAGTTATGGTTTCATAATGTCTTATGCTGTACTTCATCAAAGGCCTTTTGAAAGTCATGGTACACTACATTAGATGACCTCCCGAGACACAACTTCCTCAAAAAACCTATTAGGTTGGTCAGGCAAAATTCATCCCTTCTTAGTAAGGTGACCATATTTTCTAAACCAAATCTGGGGCCACACCAGGTGAGAGCATAGCAAAGCAGCCAGGATGGAAAATGTAGGTTGCACAGCATAGCAAAGCAAAATATTTGAGCAGCTGCACATATACAATACAACTGCATAACAAATGTACATATAATTACCACGGATGACGTCGCATTATTGATGTGTATTCAGACACTGTTTACATATAATAGTAATACTGCTCAGGAACGTCAGATTTTTGTACCCACAGTCTTTATGGCGTATTCAGAAAATTTCTGTTCACATCACTGCCAAGTAATTTTTTTTCACTGATTTATTAATGATTGTTGTGTTATCTCCGCATTTCAAGAAAACTGGTAAGGTTACTTTGCTGCTTCTGCTAATGCAATATGCGTAGAGATTAACCTCCATCAACCATTACGCAGTCAACAATAATGTAGATATGTGGAACTGGTGCTCTGCTGTACGCTAGCTCCAGGATATGAAAGATTACACGGGAGGGTCTCTGATGGTTTACCCATGTTCCTACCTTTAGTTTGCACATGGATGACCACAAAGTTCAACCAAGCTGCATCTACCTGTTAGTTGCAAGCTTTCTGTACACTGACTGACACCTAGCTCTACCTCTCCAACATCTCTCCGTGTTGTCGGATTGTACATCGGACATCCAAGGCAAAAATTCCTCTAGTTAAACATTGGGAACACCTAAGCCATTGTTTTTAGCCCTACCACAAACTCGGGGTTCCCTGGCCATCACAGGTTGAATCAAATGGTCATCGCAGTGCTCTTGAACTGAGCTTCTAACTCCATAATCCTTTCCATCACAAAGACCGTCCACTTCCATCTCCGCTCCTGCTTCAGCCCACCTTCCCTCCTGGAGCTGAGGTTTTTTTTTAAAAACAGCTTTCAGAATTTTCATCCAGTGTATGTATTATGCAGTGTTCTTACAGACTTGCTTGTCATGAAGATTATCATCTGTCTCACATCCCAATCCCTTGTCGCCAAGTCAAACCTCTCCCAAGGCTCCCCTGTACCCGAGCCCTGAACCCATGTCTTTCTCTAGTTTCTCCCTTACTTCCTGCTCTACGTATGTGAATGCAACCCACCTCCTGGTTCCCTTGACCCCATTCCCACTAAACTGTTGGCCACTAATGTACTACTAGTGTTTATTTCAGTATCACTGCACACAAGCTAAAAACAGATAAGAAGAAGAAGAACATAAGAAATAGGAACAGGCGTAGGCCATAAGGCCTCTCGAGCCTGCTCCGCCATTCAATAAGATCATGGCTGGTCTGATCATGGACTCGGCTCCACTTCACCGCCCGCTCCCCATAACTCCTTATCAATTAAGAAACCGTCTATTTCTGTCTTAAATTTATTCAATGTCCCAGCTTCCACAGCTCTCTGAGGCAGCGAATTTCACAGATCCACAATCCTCAGAAGAAATTTCTCCTCATCTCTGTTTTAAATGGGTGGCCCCTTATTCTAAGACCATGCCTTCTAGTTCTAGTCTCCCCCATCAGTGGAAACATCCTCTCTGCATCCACCCTGTCAAGCCCCCTCATAATCTTATATGTCTCGATCAGATCACCTCTCATTCTTCTGAATTCTAATGAGTAGAGGCCCAACCTACTCAACCTTTCCTCATAAGTCAACCTTCTCTGAACTGCCTCCAAAGCAAGTATATCCTTTCGTAAATATGGAAACCAAAACTGCACACAGTATTCCAGGTGTGGTCTCACCAATACCTTGTATAGCTGTAGTAAGACTTCCCTGCTTTTATACTCCATCCCCTTTGCAATAAAGGCCAAGATACCATTAGCCTTCCTGATCACTTGCTGTACCTGCATGCATCCTTTTGTGTTTCATGCACAAGTATCCCTAGGTCCCGCTGTACTGCGGCACTTTGCAATCTTTCTCCATTTAAATAATAACTTGCTCTTTGATTTTTTTTCTGCCAAAGTGCATGACCTCACACCTTCCAACATTATACTCCATCTGCCAAATTTTTGCACTTAGCCTGTATGTCCTTTTACAGATTTTGTGTGTCCATATCACTCATTGCTTTTCCTCCCATCTTTGTATCATCAGCAAACTTGGCTACATTACACTCAGTCCCTTCTTCCAAGTTAATATAGATTGTAAATAGTTGGCGTCCCAGCACTGATCCCTGCGGCACATCACTAGTTACTGTTTGCCAACCAGAGAATGCACCATTTATCCCGACTCTCTGTTTTCTGTTAGTTAGCCAATCCTCTATCCATACTAATATATTACCCCCAACCCCGTGAACTTTTATCTTGTGCAGTAACCTTTTATGTGGCACCTTGTCAAATGCCTTCTGGAAGTCCAAATACTCCACATCCACTGGTTCCCCTTTATCCACCCTATCCTCAAAGAACTCCAGCAGATGGAAGAGCCCAAAAAGTGAATCTGGGGCAGTAAAGATTGATTAGATAAGATTTTTTTTTTAAAATATACACGAGAAATTTGAAACAAAAACAAACAGCTCAATCAGCACCTATGAAAATAAATAAAATTTAGGGGATCAGAGTTCTTTAGAAACAGGGGTTGAATAAAGCACCTCAATTAGTAAGAATACAACAAATCGAAGTACTTAAAAAAAGATACTGGTTAAATAAACTTACGTTCTTAAATTTGGCTCGCTTTCTTTGCTCCATTCTTACTCTGCTCTTTCACAAATACACCAAGCCACACACCCTCTGCCTTTCACCAGATTATCTTGCCTCTGCCCGCACTTCATTCGTCTAATTTATAATGTTGATGCAATTTCCCCCGCTCCGATTGGTCAGTTCCTCCATCAATCACCTTGGTTTGATGACACGGTGGGCAGTGCCACCAGCACGTGACAACCAAAGTTTTTTTAAGATCAAATACACTTTATTACCATCATATAGTATTTACATTTTGTTAGAGTCAGTGGTCGTAAACAAAATGCCGTATGATAATGATGTAGGTTTTCACTGTGCTCCTGCAGTCAGGCCCTTGATGTACTGCCAGCCCTTGCGAGTGTATTCATTGCATTTTGTAGGTGCAGCCGACAAGGCAGAGGCGGTTGTTTCAACTCCTGCATTCCAGTATCCAGTTAATGGTACATGCAGGTTGGGAACATCTGGTAGCTCCACTGCCAAATATTTCGATCACTGGTCCACAGTGACTGGTACAATGGTTGAAACCCTGTTCAATATCTCACAACTTTGTGCTCCATATCCCAATAAGCTCTGGTCACTGCCTCCAACTGTCCCAGCCTTCGTGAAGAATGTCACCATGGTGAACAACCGGCTCGCCATTGCGGCTCAGGGTCGGGACGAGCGGCCGCAAGTGGGCTGAGAATGTCCCATCCGGCCAACCAACCTAAGTTGTTGACCGTAAACATCAGCCACACTTGCGATAACTAATTATATAATCATTGAACATTTTATTAAGAGACTAGTTTCCAGAACCAGGGACTCTTCTGGGGACATTGTTTGCCCAGGGACACAGTACCTAATCAGAGAACTGTCCCCGGAAAACAGGGACATATGTTCTCCCTATTCTAAAGCCACATTGGCCATCATTTGTTCGGTTACTCTTCCACTTTGGTTCTGATATTAATTCCATTACTTTTCCTTTTATTGAGGTCGGGCGACTGGGTCTGCAGTTGCCCAGTATGGTTCTGTCAACTATTTTGAACATAATAACTAGAATGGCCTATTTCCAGTTTGTACGATTTCCTTTGCAAATTTCTTCCCCTATTTTTCCAAAAAAGAAGAAATCCAATCGTTTGGTACATAGAGAAACCCAGAAATTTCATCCTGTGCTCTGCCTCACTGCCTCTGGAGCAAACAAATGTTAGATCATTTTGAGCTGCAGGCTAAACACACAAGCACATTCGAATCACAAAATTCGCAGACCAACTTACACTCTGAATGACCATTTGAGCCTGTGTTTACTTAGCGATTAAACTTTATGGCCTTAAAAAAGACACCGATTCACCTTAGCAGAAGAATGCATTCTACTTTACACTCTTGTCCTCCAGTCTGATTTAACTCACTGTGAGCAATACCATGGGAGTGCCAAAAGGAATGCGTTAAACCGCATCGATCGGTGTGCCCAGATGTCACACTCCAAATAGAAGACTTTGACACAGGTGCAAAACAATCTTAACAATGCTGGCTGCTCTGCAGCTTCAAACAAGCACATTCCAATCTGTAAAGTTCTCCGCCAACAACAATTAAACTCAAGTGACCTCAAGCTGTGTTTACTTATTGCAATTAGGTTTTCTGGCTTTAGACCGACTGGCCATTCTGAATAATTGTTTAATTAACAAATAGACTTTTTGGCATTAAAGAGAGACACTATCACTTTACCAGCAAAAATAATGTATTTTGCAATAGCTGTTCAAAAGAGGAGGAAAAGGAACAGCCACGTTATTGTAGCCTCACACCGGTAATAATAAAACTACTGGGATTATAAAGGATAACATTAATGAGCACGTAAAAATTTATGGGCTATTCAGGTACAACAAAATTGGACTTGTACAGGATGGGTCGTGCTTTAACTAATTTAATCACATTTTTAGGAGATAGTCAGCAGATCGAGAAGAGGAATGCAAATATAATACATTTGAAATTTCAATAAAGCCTTTGATAAAGTACAAATGAGAGACTTGTTGCAAAGATTAAGGCCCATGGTTTGAAAGGTAAAGTGTTGCAATGGATAGAGGGATAGCTGAAAGATACAATGTGGAGAGTAGGAAGAAATGGATGTTTCATGCAGTCAAGATGAAGCTCTCCAATTACATAAAAGGGCATAGAGGCAAAATCATAAATAATTGCTGATACCACCAAATTAGTAGGATTGGTAAATTTAAGAAGAATGTAGGAAGACTGAATATTCACTGAAGCAGAAAAGGTTATGAGACACCCCTAATAGAAGGTGTACAAAATTGAGAGTTTTGAGAAGGTAAATAGTGAAAGATTATTTTCACCAGTTGGTGAATGAGTAACAAGGGGGTAGAAGTGAGGGACATATACTCGAAGCATAAAGAGGGAATAAGTTTAAAAGACATTTTCAGGCAAAAGATTATTAGAAAATGGAAGACATCACAAGTGACTAATGAAGCCAATTCAAATCAATGAAGATAAACACTTGAAATATTAAAAGACTATTAAAGGGGTCGAGGAAGGAACAGGAAAGCTCTGGTGTGGAGCTACCAGTGGCATAACCACATTGGGCTAAATTGCCCTCCTTCTGTGCCCTCCAATTAAATCTTTATAATTCTAATTAAAGCAAAATATTTTTAGCAACATTAAGTAATGTGCAAAAGTAATTTGGTAAAGAAGCAAAAAGGTTATGTTTCTTGGTCCTCAGTATAAAAATTCAACCCCAAAGCATACAAGGCGTATATATTTGACATTGTAGATGACGGCTATATTTAAAGTATTTATGATTTTTGTTTAAAACTCAAAAGATTGCATTTTATACCTCTAACATTGATGGAAATACAAGATGATCTGTAAAGCATGTTTAAAGCTGTGTTTCAAAGAATGAGGAACTGTAACCCATTTTGTATTTTAGTTGAGTTAATACAAGGCTTTTGCCAACTTAATATTGTCGTTGGAAGTAATGGGCTAGCCCTAGACAGACAGACGCAGAAAATACATAAATGTAAACAGTCAAATCTAACATGTCTGTCACACACCAGGCTCAGATTTTGTTATAGATGCAAAACAATCTTTAAAGAAGCCAGCAATTGACTTGGAGTCTGAAATTTACAAGTATTTAGAGCTGTCTTCTGATTGGGCTCGGCAGTTTCTAAGTAGCGACAACTACTTGGAGTTGCCTATTTCCAGCAGTGGCCTTACAAACAGGGTAAAACAGTTAAACAGCCGAGCTGCAGACCAGAGACCAACCACAAGCTGTGCCATGGAAGATCTGCTGGTGTACATATTTGTGTGCACTTTTATAAAAAAATTCACACAAGATTATTCGGAATGAAAAAAGTAGCATTTTATTTCTGTCAAAGGGAACAAAACACACATCCACGTAGTTAAAGGGGAACTGAATATGATGTAACTGCTACATAATCGGAAGAAGGGTCCTGCCGCATTCTGCTCTTGCTCAGTTTACTCTTACTGACACATTTTAATCCTTCATTATTTAATTCCCTTCAGATGTACCTTGGAAATTAAAATATTGTATAAAATAATGTCACAATGAAATAATACTCCAGCATCATTGAAAATTGCACAGGTCATTGTGATCGGCACTCAGCACTGTTTGTGCTGCTGGAAAGTGAAGACTGGAGAATCATACTGTCGATTCCGTGTGGGAAAAAGAAGAAATGACTCGACACAAAAAGTCTTACCAGGCGACCTCCAACCAGCAGCTTTAATAAAACAGGTAATGAGGGCATTGCCTAGAGTCCCCTAGCAAGTGCACATACATCCTCTCTAAGCTTAAACGAGTACACTTCCCTTTAAATGTTCAACTATAAGCAGAGCGAACCAGATGATTAAATCAGGTGTTCTCTTACAGATTACATTAATTAACAAGTCAAAGACAGCTCACACAGCTAACCTTTACAGTAAATCCCTGGTATGAAATTTAACACTCACCCCAGACTGCTTAAGGTTTTTCATGCCCCACATTGTGTATTCTCACCAGAAAATGTGGTTACAAGGTTTGATTCGTAATAGTTCCTCCTGAAAACTGAACATGTTTTACATAGGTAGTCCGACCAGGGTACTAGGAAGTCACATCATGGCACCCACCCGAAATACATATAATCCCTGGTACACTACAACACTAAATAGCTCAGTCCCAGCTTGCGTTTCGAACAGCTGTTACTTCACAGTTAAGTATTCTCCACTGTACTACTTCTCTTTACTAATGCTATGGGAATAGTGCGTTGTACCATGTGGCTAATGGTAATCTGAGTGGTTATCTTCGATGGGCTGTTGCAAATCAGGAAGTAAAAAAGCTATTAAGACCATTGTGAAGCAAGGTAATTTGTAATGCAAGCAGTAACATGCCTTCAAGTATCCACTTCCCTATCAGTACTTATTGAATTCTCTTGCACTCATGTTGCCCTTCATAAAATGTTTGCTGTGAAATGTAGAATTTAATATAATCTCAACAGGAAGTGACATGACAGGAATGTGCCAATTTGTACTTGTACTTGTGCTTGATGGACGCTATTAGCAGCTCTTAATGGCCGTCATTCAAAACCTTCCCTGTTGTTGGCGAGGAAAATTTACTGCAGCTCGTCAAACAGTAGATTTATTGCCGCTCACATCTCCTATTATTTATAGGTGAATTGGCCATTATCGATTGAAAATGAACTGCATTTTATATGTGTTGCTTCAAGTATTAATAGATCATTTTTCACATATTTAGAGTTTGCGACAGAAAAGGGGGCAAAGCAGCAGGGGATAAAGGTTCTGCTAGGCTGCGCTGATTTTACCAGTGCAGTTCACCCAAAATCGCCCAAAGCAGCGTAAAAGATCAAGAGATTTCAAGCGCAAGTTACGTCCAGCAGAAAGAGAGTTTCCACTAGTTAAAAAAACATTGCGCTGGATGCTGGCCTCGCCCATAGATCAAATTAATAAGCATGACCAGTTTCTACCAATTGCGTCTGTTTACAGCACTTCATATTAAGCTGCATTTTTTTTTTAAAAGGCGTAAATGATATTAGGCACCTTTTCAAAGTTTATTAAAAAATTAAAATTTACTAAAAAAACTGACTAGTGTACACCACTGAAACTAGTAAATGGTTGTGTCGAGTTTTGTTTTAAAGTCATTTTCAGTTATTTAAAATCAGGTTACTCACAGGTGGTGGACTAGACACTCATTAAAATGGTTATTTTTTGTGATAAACCCAATTGGACTCAACAGAAATAAATCCCCAGGTATGGTTGATATTCACCTTTGAGACAAAGACAGGAGTTGAGGAACTCAAATGCTGGGAAGGTCTTGCCTGACTGGAAACAAGCTAATCTGTAACAGTTTAACATAAAAGATATACTTAAATTTAAAGCAGTGGAAACTCAAGGTAAAACTGGTGAAAGGAAACTGGCTGAAACAAAGGAAATAATAGCTATTTGTTGAGGAGGCATGTTTGGGGATGGGGGTGGGGGGGAAGAGAAGAGAGGGGAGCTGGAGTCGGCCAGGATTGTCCTGGAATTGAAGATTCATCTCCAGGACACTGCTGAGAACAACCCAGGAGAAAAATTAGAGGCATTAAAAATAAATTCTTTCAACACTTTTGTTTGCTATAAAAATGTTGGAGTTGAAAAAGAAAAGGCTGTTTTGACTGACAGTCAATTACGTAATGAAGAGTCTGCTCACTTTCCAACTGGCATGGGAAGGCACTGTCCTGTGAGGAGAGACATGATGGGCGATCAATGGGGAAGCGTGGGCAGGACAATTGGACTGAGGAGATCATGTGATGAAACCTCCAGGATTACATCCAGCCAGAGTTGGCAACCCTGGGGGGGTGCAGAAAGAGTGCTGAGTGGTGTACCTCAGTAAACAGTTTTAGGGCGCCTAGTGTTTCTAATTTAGATTCATGACTTGAATTCAGAAGCTCAAAGTAAATGGTTTAAGATCATAGATGATACTGTTCAGAGGGAAGAGGAAGTTAAATCTGAGGAAGTAACCAACGACATGTAAAATGAGTTAGACAATACATTATACCGGTTAGCCTGACATCAGTAGTGGGGAAATTATTAAGGATGAAATAGCAGTGCATTTGGAAAGCAGTGACAGGATCAGTCCAAGTCAGCATGGATTTATGAAAGGAAATCTTCTAGAATTTTGTGAGGATGTAACTAGTAGAGTGGTGTGGACAAGGGAGAACCAGTGGATGTGGTGTATTTGGACTTTCAAAAGGCTTTTGACAAGGTCCCACACAAGAAATTGGTGTGCAAAATCAAAGCACATGGTATTGGGGGTAATATACTGACGTGGATAGAGAACTGGTTGGCAGACAGCAAGCAGAGAGTTGGGATAAATGGATCCTTTTCGGAATGGGAGGCAGTGACTAGTGGAGTGCCGTAGGGCTCAGTACTGGGACTCCAGCTCTTTACAATATACATCAATGATTTGGATGAAGGAATTGAGTGTAATATCTCCAAGTTTGCAGATGACACTAAACTGGGTGGTAGTGTGAGCTGTGAGGAGGATGCTAAGAGGCTGCAGGGTAACTTGGACAGATTAGGTGAGTGGGCAAATGCATGGCAGATGCAGTATAATGTGGATAAATGTGAGGTTATCCACTTTGGGGGCAAAAACACGAAGGCAGAATATTATCTGAATGGCGGCAGATTAGGAAAAGGGGAGGTGCAACGAGACCTGGGTGTCATGGTTCATCAGTCACTGAAAGTTGGGATGCAGGTACAGCAGGCAGTGAAGGCGGCAAATGGCATGTTGCCTTCATAGCTAGGGGATTTGAGTATCGGAACAGGGAGGTCTTACTGCAGTTGTACAGGGCCTTGGTGAGGCCTCACCTAGAATATTGTTCTGTTTTGGTCTCCTAATCGGAAGAAGGACGTTCTTGCTATTGAGGGAGTGCAGCGAAGGTTCACCAGACTGATTCCAGGGATGGCTGGACTGACATATGAGAAGAGACTGGATCAACTGGGCCTTTATACACTGGAGTTTAGAAGGATGAGAGGGGATCTCATAGAAACATAAGATTCTGACAGCACGGGACAGGTTAGATGCGGGAAGAATGTTCCCGATTTTGGGGAAGTCCAGAACCAGGGGACACAGTCTTAGGATCAGGGGTAGGCCATTTGGGACTGAGATGAGGAGAAACTTCTTCACTCAGAGTTGTTAACCTGTGGAATTCCCTGCCACAGAGAGTTGTTGATGCCAGTTCATTGGATATATTCAAGTGGGAGTTAGATATGGCCCTTACGGCTAAAGGGATCAAGGCGTATGGAGAGAAAGCGGGAAAAGGGTACTGAAGGATCAGCCATGATCTTATTGAATGGTGGTGCAGGCTCGAAGGGCCGAATGGCCTACTCCTGCACCTATTTTCTATGTTTCTATGTATTGTGCATAAGAAAAATGAACAGTACACATACTCCATGGTGTTGTTGAAATAGCTACAGACAAAGATGACATATCTAGGGGAATACACCCTGCTCAATACGTGCAGTGGCAATTAACAAAGCACACAGAATGCTGAAATATATGTGCAAAAAAGCAAAATATAAGTCAAACAAAGACACACATAAACTGCACAGTGCTCCAGTCAGGTGACGGAGTATTGTGTCCCATTCTGGTCACTGAGGCACGGAGACAAGCCCTAGAGGCGACACAGTGAAGAGCCACAAGATTGATTCTTAGTATCAGAACTGAGTCACGGGGGGGGGGGGGGGGGGGGGGGGGGTGGAGAAAGAGAGAAAATTGAGTTCTTCAACCTTGAAAAGAGAGAATCAAGATAGCAAACGGTATAGGAAAGGTAAATCTGAACAACACTTAAAATTAAACTGCGATAGTTGGACAAGAGTGCAAAGGATAAAGCTAGCAAAAAACAAATTTAAGACTAGTTTTACAAAGTACTTCTCCATACAGGTAAGCATCAGAAGGAATGGGCTTCTTGGTAAGAAAGCAGAAATCAATCAACAACTAGATAGTGTCATGAGGGTAGGCACTTCACTCTCTTTCTGGATGGATGAGCTAGAATAGGCCTTCTAAATCCCACTCTGACCTCTTTATCCTTGGTCTCCATCACATTTCCACTCTGACACCTCTGTCCTTTATTATGAGGGGCCTAAATAGAATGGCTAGGCCCCTCATCTATTTCCCTTAGCAGGGAGGTCAATAATCAGGGGGCATAGATTTAAAGTAATTGGTAAAAGGATTAGAGGGAGTTGAGGAGAAACTTTTTCACCCAGGGGGCAGTGGGGGTCTGGAACACACTGTCCGACAGGGTGGTAGAGGCAAAAACACTCATTACACTTAAAAAGGTACGTGGATATGCACTTGAAGTGCCGTAACCTGCAAGGCTACGGCTGGAAAGTGGGATTAGGCTGGCTAGCTTTTGTTCGACCAGCACAGACACGATGTGCTGAATGGCCTCCTTCTGTGCTGTAAATTTCTGTGATTCCTTGGCCTCCTGCACAGTTCTAATAAAGCTCAACAGAGGCTCGAGGCATCTTTTGATGAGGCAATTTACAGTATTCCGGACTCAGACTCAACATTGAGTTCAGCAGTTTCAGATCATAACCACTGCTCCCATTTCTTCAGACAGCAGCTGCTGGTAATGATTCGGCTGTTGGCATTTACAGCTCCTTTAGACCCACCTATTGTTTCTTCACTTGTCCTATTACCATCTTCTTTCACCTTGCACCATCATCCCTTTTGTCATTTAATCTCTCCTGCCTTCCACCCCATCAATCCATTTTGTTCTTTCATCTCCCCGCCCCCCACCACCTCCCCAACTTTCCCTGCCTCTAGACTTGCTTAATATCTGTTACATCTAACTTTTGCCAGTTCTGATGAAAGGTCAGTGACCTGAAACATTAATTCTTTCTCCCTCCACAGATGCTGTCTGACCTGCTGAGTATTTCCAGCATTTTGTTTTCATTGCAAATCTGTATCGAACCTGTTGTAATAAGGGATTCTTTTAAAAAGGACCAAGGTACCACAGAAAAGCCCATCAATCCTGCTCTCTCTTTAAAGGATGTGTTTGTATGTTGTTGTTGTCATCCTATAGTCCTAAATCAATGCATTGAGGTACATGTATGTTTTGGGGGAAAATGGGAGCGAGAGGGTTAGAAGTCTTCTTCTGATTTTAAGTAATTATTTCTACCTTGTAACACTGGAATAAGCTTGGGGCACGGAACAGCTCAATCAAAACTGTCCATGTTTAAAAAATAAATAAAGATATTGTCGATATTAACAGGAAATTTCTGTCACACATTTACATCAGCTTGACCTGAATCTTCGGCTGACAATTCTGACTATTACCTGGAAATCTAATCAGAATACCGAGATACAATTATACTTGAATAGTTGCTGCTAATCTACCACTAAATTCTGAACAGGCATGAATCTGAAGTGTAAACAAGTTTTAAAAGATTAAACTAAAATCAGAAGCTGGTACAAATTGTAATATAGCCTGCCTGAATTAGAAGCTCCTCTCCTGCAGTTAACTGCGTCAGCATTTGACTGCACCCCAGTTAATCTCTCAAGATAATTAGTGGAGGTGAAACAACTTCTCGGCCATCGCTTCTTGGCCTTTTGGCTAAGATCAAGTGTAGTATCTGTTCTTATCAGTTTAATATCCCCTATGGGGACATGATATTGAATTGTTTTTTGGACAGGGAGCTGGATCAGGGGCATGCCCCGTCCACTCCATGCACCGACCTGGTATTGCAATATTTCCAGGAACGGTGCAACTTCGCCTCTCGGCCTTTTGGCCTAAGATCAAACACATTGGCGCAAAGTGATCTTTGGCGTTAGAGTTGATCTGGAACGAAATTGGATAAAAAAAAACTTCATCAGATATCTGCATAAAAGACAGATGTCAAAATAGCTGATGTTCTCACGTGAAACTCAGAAGCCTATCTCACAGTTTCTCATACATGCTATTAATAGTTTACAGCGGACTCGTTTCTCCATTAGCCACAAGTCTGATAAAAGGAAAACAAAAATATTGGGGCTAAAATTCCGGCCTTGCCGGGTCTGTATGGAATACGTACAGACCCGGCGAGGCCCCACAAATGGCGGCTTTCAGCGCGCAATGTTCATACGCCAAAAACCGGCATTTCCGATCTGTCAAGTTTTGGGCTATTTGCCCAACTCTTGCCCAGCGAATATCCTTAAAACTCTTGCGCCTAATAAAAGCAGATGCATAGCCTAGTTTTACCAGCATAAGACTTTTAAAACATATAAAAATAAAATTTAAATACACATTGTTAAAAACCCTGTCCATTTATTTTAAACCCTATTAAAACACAAAAAAAATAAAAATTCAATAAAATGTTTTTCTTAAAATATTTAATTAACTTTAATTTCAAATAATTTTAATTGTGAGGTGTTTAAAATTTTTAATGTTGTGTTTATTTTTCTCATTGATAGCAATAAGAACGAGGAGATACGGAGTGCAGGTGACTGCACCGACTATGCGAACCTGGAGGACGGGGGCAAGCACTGAAGCACAGGAAGAGAAGGCGTCCCACTGCAATTGCAGGTGCCTCTGGGACCAAGTAATTTCGTTAAAAATTCTCAGGTCGGAGGTGTTCATCTGAAGGAAGCCTTCGACCTGAATTTCAGGCCCATTACTTTTACTTCTAAATATCCATTAAGTGTACACTTGGTTTGTGTGTATTTATTTTAAAACCCAAATTCCCCATCTTCATTTTCCATAGAAACCGGTTCTCAAAGTACACAAATATTAGACACAAAAACAGAAAATGGTGGAGATGCTTAGGTGAGTCAGTGTGTGTGGAGAGGGCAGACAAGTTAACATTTCAGGTGTCGACCCTTCAACTAGTTTCAATTTTTGCTTCAGATTTCCAGTGTCTGCGGTTCTTTGCTCCGTGTTTGATATAAATAATGAGTCTCGCAGATGCGCTTTACATTATTGCCTGCACAATTACACAATGATGGAAACTCAGCAATGCACTTAAGTGGAGTGCACTACATGTACACTTAATGTGATTTTCTGTTCAGATGTATTCCTCAGCAAAATCTATTTAGCATCTGTTTTCAGACTTCCTCTAGAATTTATTGGGGTCACAATCTTTACATCACTTATCAGCAACTAAAGATTAGAAGACTGGTCGATACCATGAATAGGTACAATTTTCAGCCAGTTAATCTGCTTAATGCAGAGATTAAATTGAATAATTGTAGCTCCGAATTAAAGCTCTTGTGGGGGAAAATATAGCAATACATTACTTGGGTCTAAACCGAAAAAGCATATGGTTTTTGCTAGATTTAATAGAATATAATATCCCATGCAGTGCTACCCATGTGGAATTGTGCTTTATTCAGTGATATGATAGGAATTTTCAAACTACAAACAGAATTGTTTTCCCCTCCAAAAGCAATGTAGGTCGTCACGACCAACAGAACAACAGTAAGTTACTTGGTCCTAAGTCACTACCAATGATCATCTGAAATTAGCCTCAAGGAGATGCACAGGAGCAACTCAGCAATTCTCCCACATCTTACCTCAGTGTAAAACTCAATTATTACTAGAGCATTCAAGATCATGTATGGTATAGGCAACAGGTATAGTCAAGGTCCCCTACTTTTCCTCAACACCTGAAAAGCGGTCCAGTGCACCAGTGGGAATTTTCTAGTTTCCTAAATTAGCCATCTTTACAATTTCTTGGAACAATATGGGTTCAAATATATTTCAGCTACTCAGTGATGGGGGGGTGGGGTCACTAACTTCATTTTAGCGGTCGGAGTTTAAATCGAATCCAAGTTCCAGAATTGAAAAATCAGTCTCTAACTCAGTAATTCCTACTTCACAAAAATATAAATTGGAATTTGACCAAGGTCTGGATTTCTCTTCAGTGTTTGCCTATAAAACATTTTGCAGACTTGATTAATGACAAATGTAATACTGGGAAAATTATTTTGTTGGGATGGGTGGTCATCTTGATCAGCATTTTCACAATGTTTTTACTCAGTTTGAAAATAATTTTGTGGTGCAGATTAAATGAGTTTAATACCCAACATGAAATTGTTGTATTTCCTGAAGGCATTGCATGACAAATAATCATTAATAGAAATCATAAAAACATTTAAGAATCTTCTCATAAGTTGAATACACCTTACTTCACAAATTAAAGTAACAGCCTGAAATCGATGTCTTAGTGGGAGATGGTGACAGCAGCACTCAGGTACCTCACGCAATGACTATTCTCAACATAAAAGCCTGGATAGTAAGTATTCATAGATAAAAACACAGGAGGGGTTTGATCTGTTAGAAACTAAGGATGCCTAAAACTGAATAAAATTTACGAATGTATAAAACTGATATGAATGCTGTGTTTTAAATCATTGTTTTGAACTGGAGAAGAGATGTCTCCTTACATGCGGGAATGCTAATTATCTGTGCTTTTCAAGTTAAAGCTTCAGTTTGTTTGTGTATCTTTAAGACAATTTGTACGAAAAGGCTTGGAATCAGAGGAAGTTTGTAGGAATGAACGTAAACACTGGCAGTTTGCTATGTCGTAAAGACCGGTTAAAGTGACAAAGCTCTGGTTTGGGCCTCATAGTTCAAAGGATAGAGGACTAGGCTTTGTATTGATTGTACACAAGAAAAGAGAGATAGAGAGCGATGAAAGGAATTCTACAGAAAAACGACTTTGAGAAGGTATAAACGATGACGTGACCAAAATTGTAAGACAAGAATTGAAACAAGAATCGAGATAAAGAATTAGAAGCCTTATTGGATATTAAGTTTTATGGGGAACCTCAATTGGTCAAAAAGTCTCATCAATATTCAGCTTCAGGCCCACCCCTAAAGGTGAGTGAGTGAGGTGAGAAAAGGGAGGGATAGAGGGGGGGGGGGGGGAAAGGGAGGGAGAGGGGGGGGGGGAGAGAGAGAGGGAGAGGGGGGGGGGGGGAGAGAGAGAGGGAGGGGGGGGGGGAAGAGAGAGAGGGAGGGGGGGGAAGAGAGAGAGGGAGGGGGGGGAAGAGAGGGAGGGGGGGGAAGAGAGGGAGGGGGGGGAAGAGAGGGAGGGAGGGGGGGGGGGAAGAGAGAGGGAGGGAGGGGGGGGGGAAGAGAGAGAGAGGGAGGGGGGGGAAGAGAGGGAGGGGGGGAAAGAGAGGGAGGGGGGGAAAGAGAGGGAGGGGGGGAAAGAGAGGGAGGGGGGGGGAAGAGAGGGAGGGGGGGGAAGAGAGGGAGGGGGGGAAAGAGAGGGAGGGGGGGAAAGAGAGGGAGGGGGGAAAAGAGAGGGAGGGGGGGAAAGAGAGGGAGGGGGGGAAAGAGAGGGAGGGGGGGAAAGAGAGGGAGGGGGGGAAAGAGAGGGAGGGGGGAAAGAGAGGGAGGGGGGGAAAGAGAGGGAGGGGGGGAAAGAGAGGGAGGGGGGAAAGAGAGGGAGGGGGGAAAGAGAGGGAGGGGGGGAAAGAGAGGGAGGGGGGGGAAAGAGAGGGAGGGGGGAAAGAGAGGGAGGGGGGAAAGAGAGGGAGGGGGGAAAGAGAGGGAGGGGGGAAAGAGAGGGAGGGGGGGGAAAGAGAGGGAGGGGGGGAAGAGAGGGAGGGGGGGGGAAGAGAGGGAGGGGGGGGAAGAGAGGGAGGGGGGGGAAGAGAGGGAGGGGGGGGGAAGAGAGGGAGGGGGGGGGAAGAGAGGGAAGAGAGGGAGGGGGGAAAGAGAGGGAGGGGGGAAAAGAGAGGGGGAGGGGGGGAAAAGGAAAAGAGAAAGAGAGAGGAAGGAGAGAGAACAAGAGAGACTCCACCACGGCAGGAAGTTTTGCCGTCGCGGGTGAGGTGTGAACACGGGGTGGGACAGGATCTGGAGGAAAACGAGGCCGCAGGTTGGGGATGGGGGGGCGGGGGGTTTCCAATAGTTCCGTTGTTACTTAAATGTTCACTTGTTATTATTACTAAAATGGTCACTTGTTATCACTTAAATGGTCACTTGTTATCATCACTTAAATGTTCAATTTCTTCTTCTAACGTTTTAGGGATTTGAGGGAAGGGTGGCTTGGTGCAGGGGGTTGGAGGAAGGGTGTTGTTCATTAGTTAATAAAAAAAAATTATTCAACAACTTTTGTGCCATCTCTCTTAGTTATATTAGTTTTCAAACGTACAGTTTTTGATGCATATTTGTTTATTCTGTTATTCTACCAGTACTTTTACTTTGCCAGTACTTGAAACTCTACTTAGGCCAGTGCAGGAAGACAACAAGGAAACCCCACGGAAATGAAACTTTTGATTAACCCTAACTGTAATTGAATGTTTGAATATCCCCAATAATAGTTCATGCATAGCGTTCATTAATGAGCTGCTGACGCAAAAGCTTAGCGGCCGTGTAACTGCCACTGGTCTTCGGGAAAGGTGAGGTGGTACCGGTGCTCGATCGCTAGGCTGATTAAGCTCCTCGAAGTCCTCGCCTGCATCCTCTCCCGCCTGTTCCTCCTCTTCATCCTCGCCAGCTGCCTCTTCTGTCTCATCTTCTTCTGGCGGTGGACCTGCAGCATGATCTGGCATTACTTGTCCTCTCTTTATAGCTAGGTTATGCAGCATGCAACACACCATAATAAACTCAGCGACCTGGTCAGGGTGGTACTGCAGGCTGCCTCCAGAATGATCCAGTCATCTGAAGCGCTGCTTTAGGACTCCAATTGTCTTTTCAACGATGTTGCGAGTCGTTATGTGACTTTAATTATACCGTTTCTGTGCTTCAGTGACAGGATTAAGCAGAAGGGTCATCAGCCAACTGGCAAGGCCATATCCTTTATCCCCCCAGCATCCAATCGTGACCTTCTGGCTGATTGACAAACAGGTCAGGGATAGCACTTTCACGTAAGATGTGCGCATCATGGATGCTGCCAGCAAATGTAGCATTCACTGTTAAAATTATTTGATTGTGGTCGATAACAAGCTGCACATTTAGTGAGTGGAACCCCTTTCTGTTATGAAACACCTCTGTGTTCTTTAAGGGTGCTTTCAGGGCAATGTGCGTGCAGTCTATTTGCTCCCTGCACCTTGGGGAAGTCTGTTATTCTCAAGAAACCCAAAGCCCTCTCGGTCTGTGCCTCCCTGGTCATTGGGAAGCTTATGAAGTCCATCCTGCGAGTGTAAAGCGCTTCAGTCACCTGTCGAATGCAGCAGTGTGTAGCGTGCTGAGAGATATAGCAGATGTCGCCAGCTGAAGCCTGAAAAGATCCCGATGCGTAAAAGGCTAGGGCAGCAGTAACCTTCACCTCAGACAGTGCGGTTCTAATGGTGCTGGAAGGCTTGAGTTGACATATCTCATCGATGATTTCCTTCCGGAATCGCAGCCTCCTAAGACAAGCATTTTCAGACAAGTTCAGGTAAGATTGCTTTTCCATGTACCTTCATTGGCTGTGCAGTCTCCTCCTCAGTCTTCGTCTCGGTCTACGTATTTCTCTGCCATCTCTTCGATTGATCCTTTCAGCAACCAATGTCTGAGCAGTTGCAATTAAAGGCAGGGAAAGCATGGCCCCATCACGATCGATAATTACATTCACTAATCTCTCTACTCTATACTCTCTAATCACTGTACTCTGCACTCTCTACGCTGTATACCAGTCAGTTTGATAGGCCCCAACAATATCACTATGTAAAAGCTATTTACAAAATAATTTCAATATATAAAAACTATTTACCAAAAATAAGTTGATAATACCTTTATATTCCCTGTCCCAATATTCTGAGTACAATTATCTTCAATTTAACTCTCTAAATAACTCTCAACTAATTCTCCACCCTTCCACCGAAGTTCAAAATGGCATCCATAGTGCCCATTTCCTTCTCTTAGGCCCAGAAAAAGCAACTATTTTTCAGCACTCTTTTGGGCCTTGCATCGGCCCAGCGAAGTGCATGCTAGGTGCCGAAACTTGGGATGGGCCTTGTATGGGCGATCATCTCGGCGATCGAAGTGGAAACTTAGGCACCTGTTTTTCCAGCGATATTTTGGGCCTAGTTTCCACTTTTTGCTCAAAATGGGCGATAGAGGTCCGTTTTGGGCGATAGATGGGCGATGTGAAGTGGAAAGTCTGGCCCAATATATCCACCGTATTGCTTTGCACTCAAACTTGGTTATTTAAAGTGACCAGAGACAGCCGTAAAGTGGCAATTTCTAACAGATCTTATCCTCACACCAAATCTTCACATCTGTAGAAAGCTTCTAGCAGGAGTTGCTGCACAGCAATCAAGAGCAGCTAATTTTGCCCCCTCATTAGTCTTGGGACATTGAGACCAATTGAAAAGCCCCCTCATTATTCACAATACAGTGCAGAGATCAGCTATCTCAACAGAGAGCAGGAATTTGACTTGGGGTATTCCTGGCCTAAATGGCTCAGTATTAATCCATCAGGTTTTGGGCTATTTATTTTGTTACAAAATTTAACAAACCTAATTTTGCCAACATGGTTTACTATGGTTCTACATGCACAAATGAGAGTGTTCCCACGTGACTCATGGGGAAACAATTACCAACTGCTAAACTCCCAAACTAAAAGTAGGTCTGGAAATAATGTTACTAAAGTTGCAAGGTAAGTTCTTTCCAACTCATTTTACCTTTCTGAAGTAGGTCAAAGCAGGTTGGATTTGTGTTAGAAGAAAACATCTGTAAGAGACAAGAGGTTAAATCCTGTTTTGTATGCACATTCAAATTAATACCCCAAGCAAAACAAGTATAATCATTTGTACTTGTTGTACAGCCAACTCCACTTGCTGGAGTCATATCTAGCACAAAAGAAGATGGCTATGGTTTTTGGGAGGCCGATCATCTCAGCCCCAGGAAATTGCTGCAGTAGTTCCTCAGGGCAGTGTCCTAGGCCCAACCATCTTCAGCTGCTTCATCAATGACCTTCCCTGCATCATAAGGTCAGAAGTGGAGATGTTCGCAGTGTTCAGTTCCATTCACAACTCCTTCGATAATGAAGTAGTCCGTGCCGCATGCAGCAAGATCTGGATGATAGTCAGGCTTGGGCTGATAAGTGGCAAGTAACATTCGCGCCACACAAGTGCCAGGTAATGACCATCTCCAACAGGAGAGTCAAACCACCGCTCCATGACATTCAATGTCATTACCTTTGCCAAGTCCCCCACCATCAACATCCTGGGGATCATCAGAAACTGAACTGGATCAGCGACATAAATACTGTGGCTGCAAGGAGCAGGTCAGAGGCTAGGTATTCTACAGCAAGTGAGCAGATAGATCATAGGGTGTGGTTTACTGTGTAGCTTGGCGGGCCTGGATGAAACACTTCTGCTCATCACTGCCCACCAGCAGTGCTGGGCACTTACTTCATAGATTCAGCCCTTCTTGCCTCCTTTCAGCTGCTGGATTTCCCAAGGCCAGGGAAACCCAGCCAACAGGAGTTAAAAATAGAATGACTGTTAAAAGGAAGCTTGGCGGCCTCATTATATTTAAATAACTAACCCACTTCCCGCGAGCAGATTGTTCGCCCGATCCTCGTTCTGCCTCTTAGAAATGAAAGTGGGTGGGTTCAAGGTACTTGGGTTGCTGTTTCAGATTTTTTGCATTTTAATCCAATGACGCCAACCCAACCATTTTTGGGAGTTAAGATTGAGCCCTATTGAGCTGAAGAGAAAAAGTGACCGTTAAAACTAAGCGGACAGACACAAAATGTAATTCGAACATGAGCATCTATATAGATTACTGCAACTGTGATTAACTTCTCACTGAATCTGAGCTGCAATGAAATTAAGAGGGCAGGTTCACTAATATTTACGTATGATAAATTAATATTAATGTCATCAGTCACTAGAGGGAGCCATCCCAGTCTGTTATTGCTCTTTCAGTGTGTGTTAGAGAAACTGCTACTAGGAAGAGTGGCAATCCAGTCTCTATCTCGGCGTTAGGGAAAGTGCTACTGGAAGTATTCCATTAAAAAAAATAATTAATTACGTCTCTGCAAAGCACTTCAAGACATTCTTCTACATTAAAGGCACTAGATAAATGTAAGCAGATGTTGGGAGTGGGCAAGCATGAGGGAGCAAATACGAGTGACAGAGTGTGAGCGAGTGAGCACCTGTGTAAGAGTGAGCGAGTGAGAGCACGTGTGCGTGCAAAAGTGAATGAATGACCCCCCTTCCAGTCTTCCTCCCCTGAAACTGGTCATGAGTACAGCCTCACAGGTGCCATTCGCCATGTGTGGACTGGGACAGCGAGTCCTGAAATGGGACAACCATCATCATCATAGGCAGTCCCTCGGAATCGAGGAAGACTTGCTTCTTTAGGTGGCTGAACAGTCCAATACGAGAGCCACAGGTGGGACAAACAGTCATTGAGGGTAAGGGAGGGTGGGACAGGTTTGCCGCACGTTCTTTCCACTGTCTGTGCTTGTTTTCTCGGCGATGAGACTCGAGACGCTCAGCGCCCTCTCGGATGCACTTCCTCCACTTATACGGTCTTTGGCCAGGGACTCCCAGGTGTCAGTGGGGATGTTGCACTTTATCAGGGAGGCTTTGAGGATGTCCTTGTAACATTTCCTCTGTCCACCTTTGGTTCGTTTGCCATGAAGGAGTTCAGAGTCGAGCGCTTGCTTTGGGAGTCTCGTGTCTGGCATGCAGACAATGTGGCCTGCCCAGCGGGGCTGATCAAGTGTGGTCAGTGCTTCAATGCTGGGGATGTTGGCCTGGTCGAGGACACTAATGTCGGTGCGTCTGTCCTCCCGGTGGATTTGTAGGATCTTGTGGAGGCATCGTTGGTGGTATTTCTCCAGCGACATGGTGTCTACTGTACATGGTCCATGTCTCAGCCACACAGGAGGGTGGGTATTACTACAGCCCTGTGGACCATGAGCTTGGTGGTAGATTTGAGGCTCAGGTGGCCGAAGGCTGCGCTGGCACACTGGAGGCTGTGTTGAATCTCATCAATGTCTGCTTTTGCTGATAAGAGGCTCCCGAGGTATGGGAAATAGTCCACGTTGTCCAGGGCCGCGCCGTGGATCTTGATGACTGCGGGGGGGGTTGCAGTGCTGTGCTGCGAGGACAGGCTGGTGGAAGACCTTGGTCTCATGGATGTTTAGCGTAAGGCTTATGCTTTTGTACATCACAGTAAATATGTCGACTATGTCCTGGAGTTCAGTCTTTGTGCGCGCTGGCGTCATCCGCGTACTGTAGCTTGACGACAGAGGTTGGGGTGGTCTTGGACCTGGCCTGGAAACGGCGAAGGTTGAACAGGTTCCCACTGGTTCTGTAGTTTAGTCCCACTCCAGTGGGGAGCTTGTTGACTGAGGTGGAGCATGGCAGCGAGGAAGATTGAGAAGAGGGTTGGGGCGATGACGTAGCCCTGTTTGATCCCAGCATCCATGCTGGCACTAACTGCTGTGTAAACAGCACTCGTTTTGTCTTTTAAGTGATGGGGCAAAGCTGGTGCTGGTGACTGGTGCAATATTTGGCCTGCAAAAAGAAATTACTCATCTCACTATAAAATTAGCCAAAGGGCATATAATTGGCTCACTGAATTTAAAAAGCAGCTCTGCCTTTCACATTGTCTGAAATGAGTACTTCACAGCACAGCAGTGCTGCAGACTGAAGTTTGCTTTCTGACAGAAGCAGTGTAGAAGTTCCTTTTTTAAACAAAAGTGAATCGTTTTGTCAGGGTTTTACAACATATTACAAGCTTTTGGTATACAAGCCTTTGTAATGCTCAGTTTTTTTTAAAAAAACTGTTGAATAAACAACTTCTACATTGGCTCTCGATGATTCTACAGTAAGGCCACTCTAAATAAAATAGACATCTTAGCATATGCCCTAGAAAAAGAATGTTCAATATTGAATTTGCAGCACGCGAGCTGATTTTACAAATAAAAAGGTACCTTACCCATTCATCTCCAAAGCGCTGGAACACTACTAACCTCTAATGGTTAGGTACAAAACAAAAAGACAAAGCAAATCAGAGGAATTAAATAAATCAAATAGGACAGAAGTAGCTGGAAACATTTCTTGCTCCGCATCATAACTTCAGTGGTAGTTTGGCGGAGGCCCTATTTGCACGGGTCAACGGGTTTTCCACCAAAGTTTGATAGAGTGGGAGAAGCCCCAGTAAATCCACCCCCAGTGTGATGAACTTTGACAATAAAAAAGTTCCCCCCGCTTTTGGGCCATTGAGCAGATAGTAGGCATCCAGGTGTGAGGGGTGTTCTGAGTCAACATCGACAAAGTCGGTATGGGTTGACTCATCCTCGAAATCGCAGGGGAAAGGACTCATCTTCACTTCGCACTTGTCCCCCACCCCCAAATACCAATTCCAGTGGAGACCAAGTACTCTCCACATTCAAATGATGTGAACTTAAATCATTCCACTTTATAGTACAGCTCCAATGAGCCAATAGAAAATTCTACTACTTTGTCAGAACTTCACATTGTAAATAAAAATCTGAAGTACCTTTATACCTAAACATAGTGAATTGAAAAGTAAATACTGTATTCAAAGTTTAATATGCATTTCCCTTTAAAAAGGTAAAGCAGTAACCACATTTTGGTTAATACTTCCAAAGGGTAATTTTGTACTAAAATTGGTAACTCTCCACAAGGCTCCATTTTTAAGTAGACCGGATGGTGAAGAAGTCATGTTTTAATAATATGGGAGCAAATCCAAAACGCATTCCTGATGAAATTGTGCATTACTCCTTGCAACAGCACACAATAAATTAGCACCATCTTCTGGACTAGTAGTGGGCACCTTCCAAATTCAGAGAATTCTGTGGGACAGACTGCAGTCAGAGTGTTACAAACTGCTGTGTCCAACAGGATATGAATAAATGTTATTTTACAAGAGATAAATCAGTACAATGAGCCTAACTGGTACAACATTATAAACGTCATGATACAGTAGTCGCCATTCTGGTACTTTTAACAAGACAAATTAAGTTTTATAGAAGTGCTGACATTATTAGTGATCTTAGTTAAGCAAGCACTTTCTGTCAGTCAGTCAGCCGGGAGTCGATGAGGGGGAAGAAAATGGGGGGGGTGGGGGGGAGGGCGGGAGAGGGGTAATTTAGATATCACAATAGGGCAGTGCACAGATTTGAGTAAAAATAAGTAGGAAGGGACAGAGTGTTTAATAGCAGCAGTGCAGCAGAGAATAAGGTCAATGCAGGGAATAATGGTTAAAATAAATTAAATTAAAGGCTCTTTATCTGAATGCACGAAGCATCCGTAACAAGATAGAAGAACTAGTAGCACAAAGAGAGATAAATGGGTTTGATTGAATAGCCATTACTGAGACTTGTTTGGAAGATGACCAAGGTTGGGAACTAAATGTTTTAGGGTATTTGACATTTCGAAAAGACAAGCATAATGGTAAAGGAGTAGGGGTAGTCCTGGTAATAAAGGATGACATAAGAAAATAAAAACAGAATGCTGGAAATCTCAGCGGGTCAGGCAGCACCTGTGGAGAGTTAATGTTTCGGCCGACGACCCTTCGTCAGAACTGCCGAATGTTCGAAAAGAACACATTCTTGAGCATTGAAAGGGGAAGGGGAAGAAAGAACAAAAGGGAAAGTCTGTGATAGGATGAAAGGCAGGAGAGATTAGAGACACAAAAGGGATGATGGCCGAATCGAAATGGTAATGGCAGAAGTTAGAAGGTTAGTGCAGATAGGGTGTGAATGGTGTAGTAATGACCAGCTGTCATTATAGACAAAGAGAAAGAAAAACATAAGATGGGGGAGTGAAAGGGAGCCAAAGATGGGCAGTGGTTCGCTCTAAAAGTATTGAACCAGAAGGCTGTAAAATGCCTAAACGAAACATGAGGCGCTGTTCCTCGAGCTTGCGTTGAGCTTTATTGGAACAGTGCAGGAATCCAAGGATGGAGATATCAGAGTGGGTGTGGAGTGAAGAATTAAAGTGACAGGCGACCGGAAGCTCAGGGTCACACTTACGGACTAAATGGAGGTGTTCAGCAAAGCGGTCACCCAATCTACGCTTGGTCGCTCCAATGTAGAGGAGACCACATCGTGAGCAGCAAATACAGTATATTAAATTGAATGTACAAGTAAATTGCTGTTTCACCTGGAAGGAGTATTTGGAGCCCTGGATAGTGGGAAAGGAGGAGGTAAAAGGGCAGGTGTTGCATCTCCTGCACTTGCACGGGAAGGTGCCGTGGGAAGGGGGTTCTGGGGGTGACTGTGGAATAGACCAGGGTGTCACGGAGGGAGCGATCCCTTCGGAACACAGAGGGGAGGGGAGAGGAAGGGAAGATGTGATTGGTGGTGGGATTGGTGGTGGGATCATACTGGAGGTGGCGGAAATGGCGGAGGATGATCTGTTGAACGTGGAGGCTGGTAGGGTGAAAGTTGAGGACAAGGGAAATCCTGTCGTGGTTCTGGGAGAGAGGGGAAGGGGTGAGAGTAGGGGTGCGGGAAATAGAACGGACACAGTCGAGGTTCATGTTAACCATGGCGGAGGGGAATCCTCGATTGAGGAAAAAGGAAAACATATGAGGCACTAGTGTGAAAGATGGCGTCGTCAGAGCAGATGCGATGGAGGCAGAGAAACTGGGAGAATGGAATGGAGTCCTTACAGGATGCAGGGTGGGAAGAAGTGTAGTCCAGGTCACTATGGGAGTCAGTGGGCTTATAGTGGATACTGGAGGGGGGGGGGGGGGTGGAGGCCCGATATCCAGGTCGAGGGCACCGCCTCTGGGGATGATCGGAACACCTCCAGCGACAGACTACCTCCTCCTCGACGACGACCGGGTCCCCCCTCTCCCACGTCGGCGACTCGCCTCCTCTCCTCCTTCAGTGACGACTGGAGCTCTCCTTCTCCACGGGTGACCTGGCCTCCTCTCCACCTCTAATACGTGGCGAGTACCATGGCTATGACCCCCCTGCTCTCCCACCCTGAACCCCAGTGGACCACTGACCCTCCCAATGCCTGCCCCCAACCACCTACCACCAAGGGCGCTACCCAGCGCTGAGCCTGCGGCCAACATTTCGCCGCAGGCAACTAAGCCCATATAGCAGTGTCTGGTCTCCAGTCGTCTTGGACCCCCTTGCCACTGGATCAAGACCTCGCTCAACTAAGCCCGTGTGGTAGCCGATGTGCAACGACCACCCCACGTTAAAAGAACTCATGCACAGGCATCTTCCACTCCGTTAACATGAAGTTCGGGACCTGGAACGTCAGGACTCTCATGGACAACGCCAACAGCGACAGGCCGGAACGTCACACCGCCATAATTGCCCGGGAACTTAGACGCTTCAATATTGACATCGCCACCCTAAGCGAGACCTGGCGGGCAGGGGAAGGCCAGCTCAAAGAACAAGGTGGAGGTTACACCTTCTTCTGGAAAGGGAAACCAGAGGAAGAATGCCGCCTCCACAGAGTCGGCTTCACCACCAAAAATGAGCTGGTTGACCACCTCAAAGACTCCTCTTGCAGGACTAACGAATGGCTCATCACTCTTCGACTCACCCTATCCCAGACCAAGGGGGCCACAGTCATCATTGCATACGCCCCGACACTTGATGCAACTGATGAGGCCAAAGAGGGTTTTTACGCCAAACTTGAAAAATCCCTGTCCTGCGTCCCCGCGGGCAACAAACTGATCCTCCTTGGGGACTTCAATGCCAGGGTTGGCAAGGACACAGACATTTGGGACGGCGTGATTGGCAGAGAGGGGGTAGGGAAAACCAACTCCAATGGTACCCTACTCCTGACAAAATGTCGAGAGCACAAACTTGTCATCACCAACACCATGTTCCGCCAGAGGGACAAATACAAGGCATCGCGGCAACACCCTCGCTCCAAGCACTGGCACCTGCTTGACTATGTCATCGTCCGAGCCAGGGATCGCAAGGATGTGTGCGTCACATGCGCCATGACAGGAGCCGATGACTGTTGGATGGACCACCGCCTAATCCGATCCATCATTGACATCAACATAGCCCCAAAGCGGAGGGGGCAGCAGAAGCAGTGCCACAAAAAAGTCAATGCTGGAGCACTTAAGGACCCAGCTAAGAGAGCCCTATACAGCCAGCACCTCACAACTAACCTGGCATGCCTTGACAACCCCGAGACCCAGAATGCCCACAGCGCTTGGTCTGCCCACCGGGCCTCCATAACTAGTGCCTTCAAAGAGACATTCGGTTACTCAACCAGGAAGCACCAGGACTGATTTGATGAGAATGATCAGGAGATCCAAGAGCTAACAGTTCACAAGCGCAGTGCTTTTCTGAGCCTTAAACAACAACCCAATGCGGGCACAGCAAAACAGCATTACAGACGGCTCAAGGCTGAGGTCCAACAAAAAACCCAGGACCTAAAGAACAGGCGGTGGAAGAAGAAAGCACAGGAGATACAGTAGCTGGCCGACAACCATGATGTGCGAAGATTCTTCATCGCAGTCAAGGCCACCTATGGGCCAAACACCCAAAACCCCACACCCCACTGCTGGCCAAAAACGGGGAAACATTCATCAAGATCACCGAGGCAGTCAGGGCCCACTGGAAGGAGCACTTCGAAGATCTCCTCAATCGAGACTCTGCCTTTGACTCGAGTGTTCTCAACTCTCAACTCAACAGCATGCTACCCACCACCACCTCAGTGAGACCCCAACATTGCACAAGGTAGAAAAAGCTGTAAGACAGCTCAAAAACAACAAGGCTACGGGTGCGGACGGAATCCCTGCTGAAGCATTGAAGTATGGCGGAGAGGCACTACTGGCACAAATACACGACCTCATCTCTCTCATCTGGAGGGAGGAGAGCATGCCGGGGGATCTGAGAGATGCAGTAATCGTGACCATCTTTTTAAAAAAAAGACGACAAGTCTGACTGCGGCAACCACTGGGAAAGTCGTCGCCAGAGTCCTCCTCAACCGTCTTCTTCCCATGGCCACGGAGCTCCTCCTGGAGTCATATTGCGGATTTCGTCCCCTACGGAGCACAACGGACATGATTTTTGCAGCGCGACAGCTACAGGAAAAATGCAGAGAACAGCACCCTCTTATACATGGCCTTCTTTGACCTTACAAAGGCCTTTGACACTCAACGCGAGGGTCAATGGAGTGTCCTCCTCCGTTTCGGATGCCCCCAAAAGTTTGTCACCATCCTCCGCCTGCTCCACGACGACATGCAGGCCGTGATCCTTTCCAACGGATCTATCACAGACCCAATTCACTTCCGGACCGGGGTCAAACAGGGCTGCGTCATCGCCCCAACCCTCGTCTCAATCGTTCTCACTGCCATGCTCCACCTCAGTCAACAAGCTCCCCGCTGGAGTGGAACTAAACTACAGAACTAGTGGGAATCTGTTCAGCCTGCGCCGTCTCCAGGCCAGATTCAAGACCACCCCAACCTCTGTCGTCGAGCTACAATACGCGGAATACGCCTGCATCTGCGCACATGTAGAGGCCGCACAGAACACAGTCAACATATTTACTGAGGCGTACGAAAGCATGGGCCTTACGCTAAACATCTGTAAGACAAAGGTCCTCCACCACGCAGCACTGCCCCCCCAGTCATCAAGATCCATGGCGCGGCCCTGGACCACTTCCCATATCTCGGGAGCCTCCCATCAACAAGAGCAGGCATCGACGAGATCCAACACCGCCTCCGGTGCACCAGTGCAGCCTTTGGTCGCCTGAGGAAAAGAGTGTTTGAAGACCAGGCCCTCAAAACTGTCACCAAGCTCATGGTCTACAGGGCTGTAGTAATAGCTGCCCTCCTGTTTGGTTCAGAGACATGGACCATGTACAGTAGACACCTCAAGTTGCTGGAGAAATATCACCAACGATGTCTTCACAAGATCCTACAAATCCCCTGGGAGGACAGGCGCACCAACATCAGCGTCCTCATTCAGGCTAACATCCCCAGCATTGAAGCACTGACCACACTTGATCAGCTCCGCTGGGTAGGCCACATAGTCCGCATGCCAGACATGAGACTCCCAAAGTGCTCTTCTCAGAGCTCCTTCATGGCAAACGAGCCAAAGGTGGGCAGCAGAAACGCTACAAGGACACCCTCAAAGCCTCCCTGATAAAGTACAATATCCCCACTGACACCTGGGAGTCCCTGGCCCAAAGACTTCCCTAAGTGGAGGAAGTGCATCCGAGAGGGCGCTGAGCACCTCAAGTCTCAACACCGAGAGCATGCAGAAATCATGCGCAGGCAGCGGAAAGAGCGAGCGGCAAACCAGTCCCACCCACCCCTTCCCTCAACGACTATCCGTCCCACCTGTGACAGAGTCTGTGGCGCTCGTATTGGACTGTTGAGTCACCAAAGAACTCACTTCAGGAGTGGAAGCAAGTCTTCCTCGATTCCGAGGGACTGTCTATGAGGAGTGGATACTGGTCAAAAGTCTATCCCCAGAAATGGAGACAGAGAAGCCGAGAAAGGGAAGAGTTGGAGATGGACCATGTGAAGGTGAGGGAAGGGTGGAAATTGGATGCAAAGTGAATGAAATTTTCAAGTTCAGGGTGAGAGCAGGAAACGGCCCCAATACAGTCAATGTACCGAAAAAAAGGAGGCAAGGGAGGGGACTCGAGTACAAACGGAACAAAATGTTCCACATATCCCATGAAAAGGCAGGCATTGTGTGTGTGTGATTGACAGCCGCTCCAGCCAATCACCAAACACACTCTTTAACTGACAGTCACTCCATCCAATCAAAACTGGTTTTATTTATTTTTTTAATTTAATTAAATAAACCCTCCTCTCTCCCAGGCCCAGCTAATACCGAGCCATGGATGTTTCTGGACCAGAGAGGTCCAACCTGTATTGTGACGGGATTAATTGGCAAGCTCATAGTAAAGGATCCTCTGGGGCAGAGTGACCATAATATTATAGAATTTCACATTATGTTTGAGTGTGACTTGCCGAGGTCCGAAACTAGAGTCTTAAACTTAAATCAAGCTAATTACATAGGTATGAAGGGAGAGTTGGCTAAGGTAGATTGGAAAAATAGATTAAAAGGTATGGCAGTAGATAAGCAGTGGCTAGCATTTAAAGAAATATTTCATAATTCTCAACAAAAATACATTCCATTGAGAAACAAAAACTCCACAGGAAAAGTGATCCATCCGTGGCTAACTAAAGAAGTTAATGATTGCAATATTATAAGCTTTTTTCAATCTAATGCTAAGAATAGTAGTAGGCCAGAGGATTAGGAGAGTTTCAGAAACCAGCAAAGAATGAACAAAATGTTGATAAAAAGGGAAAAAACAGACAATGAGAGAAAACTAGCAAGAAATATGCAAACAGATTGTAAGAGCTTCCGCAAGTATGTAAAGAGTAGCAGCAAAAGTAAACATTGATTGCTTAGAGGCAGAGTCAGGATAGTTTATTATGGGGAATAAGGAAATGGCAAAAACGTTAAATATTTTCTATCTATCTTCACAGTAGAAGACGTAAAAAGCATACCTAAAATGGTGGGGGACCAAGGGTCTAATGAGAGTGAGGAATTTAATGTAATTAATGTAAGTACAGAAAAAGTACTAGAGAAACTAATAGGACTAAAAGCTGACAAATCCCCTGGACCAGACGGCTTACATTCTAGGGTTCCAGAAGAGGTGGCTGCAGAGATAGTGGATGCATTGGTTTTGATCTTTCAAAATTCCTTAGATTCTAGAATGGTCCCAGCGGATTGGAAGGTAGCAAATGTAACACTGCTTTTCAAGAAAGGAGGGAGAGAAAACAGAGAACTACAGGCCAGTTAGCCTGACATTAGTTGTTGGGAAAATGCTGGAGTCCATTGTTAAGGAAGTGGTATCAGGGCACTTAGATAATCATAACATGATTAGGAGTTTTATGAAAGGGAAATGTTTTTTTTGAGGTTGTAACTAGCAGGGTAGATAAAGGGGAACACGTGGATGTGGTACATTTGGATTTTCAAAAAGGCATTCGATAAGATGCCACATAAAAGGTTATTACACAAGATAAGGGCTCATGGGATTGGAGGTAATGTATTAGCATAGATAGCTAACTGACAGGAAAGAGAGTAGGAATAATCAGTTCTTTTTCAGATTTGCAGGCAATAACTAGTGGGATGTCACAAGAATCAATGCTGGGGCTTCAGCTATTTAGAATCTATATTAATGACCTAGATGAAGGGACCAAGTGTAATGTATCCAACTTTGCTGACAATATAAAGCTAGCTGGGACAGTTAGCTGCGAGAACAAAAGCATCTGCAAAATGATATAGATGGACTAAGTGAGTGGGCAGTAAGTGACAGATGGCGTATAATGTAGACAAATGTGAGGTTATTCACCTTGGTAGGAAGAATAGAAAAACAGGATTTTTTTTAAATGGCGAGAAACTTTTAAATGTTAGTGTGCAGAGAGATTTGGGGGTCCTTGTGCAAGGAACACAAAAAGCTAGCATGCAAGTGCAGCAAGCAATAAGGAAGGCAAATGGCATGTTGTCCTTTATTGCAAGGGGGTTGGAGTATAAGCTAAGGAAGTCTTGCTACTATTGTACAGGGCTTTGGAGTACTGTACAGAGTTTTGGTCTCCTTTTCTAAAGGAAATATACTTGCCTTGGAGATGGTGCAACGAAGGTTACACTAAATTGATTCCTGGGATGAGGGGACTGTCTTATGATGAGAGATTGTGTAGAATGGGCCTATACTCTGGAGTTTAGAAGAATGAGAGTTGATCTCATTGAAACATATAAAATTCTGAAGGGGATTAACAGGGAAAATGCTGAAGTTGTTTCTCCTAGTGGATTATCTAGAACTAGGGGCAGTCTCAGGATAAGGGGAAGGCCATTTAAGACAAAGTTGAGGAGGAATTTCTTCACTTAGAGTTGTGAATCTTTGGAATTCTCTTTCCCAAAGGGCTGTGGATGCTGAGTCTCTGAATATATTCAAGGCTGAGATAGATAGATTTTTTGGAGCCTAGGGGAATCAAGGGACATGGAAATCAGGCAGGAAAGTGGATCTGAAGTCTTTGATCAGCCATGATCTTATTGAATGATGCAGCAGGCTCGAGGGATCGTATGGCCTACTCCTGCTCAGATTTCTTATGTTCGTGAGGGTTAAGGGGGAAGTGGTACAGCGGGGAGTCGGTGAGGGGGGAAGTCAGTGAGGGGTGAGGTGGAATTTTACAGCAGGGAGTCAGTGAGGGGTGAGGGGGAATGTTACAGCAGGGAGTCAGTGAGGGGCGAGGGAAGCGTTACAGCAGGGAGTCAGTGAGGGGCGAGGGAAGTGTTACAGCTGGGAGTCAGTGAGGGGTGAGGGGGAATGTTACAGCAGGGAGTCAGTGAGGGGCAAGGGAAGTGTTACAGCGGGGAGTCAGTGAGGGGTGAGGGGAAATGTTACAGCAGGGAGTCAGTGAGGGGCGAGGGAAGTGTTACAGCAGGGAGTCAGTGAGGGGCGAGGGGGAATGTTACATCAGGGAGTCAGTGAGGGGCGAGGGAAGTGTTACAGCAGGGAGTCAGTGAGGGGCGAGGGAAGTGTTACAGCTGGGAGTCAGTGAGGGGTGAGGGGGAATGTTACAGCAGGGAGTCAGTGAGGGGCAAAGGAAGTGTTACAGCGGGGAGTCAGTGAGGGGCGAGGGAAGTGTTACAGCAGGGAGTCAGTGAGGGGCGAGGGAAGTGTTACAGCAGGGAGTCAGTGAGGGGCGAGGGGGAATGTTACAGCGGGGAGTCAGTGAGGGGCGAGGGAAGTGTTACAGCAGGGAGTCAGTGAGGGGCGAGGGAAGTGTTACAGCAGGGAGTCAGTGAGGGGCAAAGGGGAATGTTACAGCAGGGAGTCAGTGAGGGGCAAAGGGGAATGTTACAGCAGGGAGTCAGTGAGGAAAGTAAACATGCTGCTTGTCATGCATCATGGGTCCTAATTATGGAAGTATCACAATGGAGAGTTAAGTGGTGTCAAATCTCTACATTTATCTATAAAGATTAGTGCTTGGTTTTTGATTTTTTGAGAGAAGCATTGGTCTCCTGAACATTGCTGCCTTACACATTTCTACGAAAAAGCATTTTGTACAATTAAAGATCAATCCATGTGTATTTGATAGTTCAGCTGGTACAGCAGAGGACTGTAGGGGTACTGTATAAAAACCAAAAATCCAAGCATGGAAATACAGGGCTGAGAAAGTTCAGTTTGAATTGCTGAATCATTGATGTGGAACGAAAACAAGTGTTAAATTGCAGCTTTACTAGAGTAACTGGATTTGCAGCCAAGTTATTTTTTTTCAAATAACTGGACAAAGGTCAAATGCTACTGTGTAATCCAAGGAATTTCAAATCAACCACACAATTTTGCGCTGATTGTACGAATACAGATCCACCAGGAAAATTAGGAAAGAGTACTTGCAAAAGTGGGCAGTTTGGTAGCCTTACCCAATTTGGCATCCCTAAACCAAAAGGCAATAATGCCGTACCTACATAAACCCAACACACTACGTGAATGAAGGGGCAACAATTGCTCAGTTAAGATTGGTCAGCATCAACCTTTTCAGAGCCAACATTGTATATGTGAACATTTGCACTGAGCACAAATACCTATGGAAGAATTGGAATTTTTCAGGTGACATGGTTACATAAACAAATTAAAAACTAACAGCTCAGCTCATACAAGCCTGGACTTGCTAATGCAAATTAATTATTTTGGAGATGCTGTACAATGAGAAGCAGGTTGAGAGTTACATTTAGCACTCAAGGGGGAAAATTAGCTAGGGTGTGGGTGGCATAAAAGATTGGAACACCATCCCTTTACCTCCAGGCCCTGGGTTCAAATTTGGTCCAGGCTAACAAAACCATTGAGTCAGCTGTAAGAATTCAACCCAGTTCCTTGCAGGTGTGAATCGTCAGCCCAATAGGTTACAAACTAGCAGAGAATTAACCCCCCACAAACTCCCTAAAAAAAAGGGGTGGCTTGAGAGAGAAATGGAAAAATTCTGAAAAATGACAGCAGAGGGCACTCTGAGGTTAGTGTTAGGGTGCACTGCTTTATGGCAGAGCAGAGCATGCTCAACTCCACTATCTCTGACTTGGATTTGATACTGAAATTGGGAGCCATAAAGCGATTAGAAAAATGTTATTCTTCAGTTTTACTTTGATGAACATGGCTTAAAAGAAAACCAGAAATTAAATGAACACTGTAACGAGCCCAAGAACATTAAACTAGCTAATAATCAAAGCAAATGTAAACTGTTACTAAAAAGATTTACACTAGATCTAAATTATTGCTCATCTACTTTAGCATGTCAGCTTACCATCCATTTCTGTACACAGGCTGGAGTCTGCTTTAAAACAAGACAGCGGTCGATCAGGAAACTCATTATAAAAAGGAAATGTGTAAATAATATTTGCATAACAAACTCTTCTGTTTTAAGTAGTGATGGAATACACATAAATCAATAACTTTTGGACCAAAATATATGAATATACCAAATTATTTGATTTTTTTTATTGTTACTACTATCCATGCACGATAAACCACAAATGTCTTTAAATTCAGCAAGCGAGAGAATGGCTCACATGTGTATGGCCACTTGGAGTAGATATTGAAGTGTCGCTGATGTTTGTGCAGCACAATTCACTGCCCTCTTGAGAACAGAGGAGAATACTAAGGGGACCTGAGCAAAAGGGACCCAAAGCTTTACCCATCTTTTATAAAATTCTATTCCCTATTTTCAGAAAGCAATGACGGTTTGTTGTCAGAATGGCTCCACAGACACCATGCCCAAATGATCATGAACCTTGAACCTCCATTTAACCACACTAGATCCAGTCCTCACTTAACATATACACTACCAGCAGGGATCAGTGAACAGCAATCAGAACTGGGAGGCCCAGCCAATTTTTTCACTCTCCAGAATCCGGGGCAGGGGCCAGTTGTTGCATTGTAGCATTTTTTCCTTCGCAATCTGAAATAAGCTAACTCAACAGATCAGCCTTGGGACCTTCTTGGCCTGCATAGCTCAGCTACTGGTTGCATAAATCTATGGGGAGCGGGAGAAGTGAAGGGAAGACGAGAAGCTAAAGCATTTTGAGGTTGAGAGATTGTTTTTCTTCGAGCAATATTGATTACGGTAACTGGAGCCGGATTAAGAATTTGCGATGCCCTGGGCACCAAGAACATTCAAAGCCCATCTGCCACCCCTTTACAATTAAAAAAAAAACAAATGTGTAGTAAAATGCATGAAGATATAGGCCCGGGCAATCTTTACACACTGCATTAATAATAAAACAAGTCATATCACAATATACTAAGCTTAAATGAAAGACATTTGCACCAGGCTGCTGGGACTAGCTCCATATCTGGCTGGGGCCCGTGCATTAATCTGCCCTCGATGGTAACCTGGTGGTTACGGTACTGGACTACCAAACGAGGGATTAAGTTCAAGTTCCATGGCAAATTGTGAAACTGAACCTAGCAATTCTGGTAATTTGTGGGCTGGCACAAGAAAAAGTGATCAAGAAAGCTGTAGGATTGTCATAAAAACTCAATTTGTTCACCAACGTCCTTCAGGGAAAGGATCTACTACCCCAACCTGCTCTGGTCAGTAAATGACTCATTGGCATCACAGCAACCTTCTAGAAATGTGGGTTAGTTGAAAGCACAATTTAACCAAGATTTAAAAGTTTTGAAAACAATCAAATATCAGTGTCTAGTTATGTGACATTTTTAGATTACACTGCATCTAAAAAGTTTATATTCTGACTCAAGAAGTTTGAAGTTGAAACAGCGAAGTACATAAAGAACCAATTTAAAACCAAGGTCACGATATGGTACAAGTTTAAAGATGGAAACCACAATACAGTATGGGGCCAATACATAGTGATCTGGGGCCCTGCTCCACCGCACACAACTAAGGACAAATGAGTTGACCTCAAGAACAAGCCAGTTAAATACACTTCTGCTGCTGACACATTGCTTATAAAGTGCTGGAAATACCAATGGAGACCAGAATATATCAGTCACTAGAAGACCAAAGGACTGCTGGCTATTTGGAGAGAACTAGATTTTTGGGGTTGGTTGGAAAGGTGATGGTGCTGGGAGTGGCATTGCAGGGTGGGAGAAAGGGGGCAGAGGAGCTTGAATGTTTTAAAAAAAAAGAAACCTCCAGTCACATTATTAGAAGCAGGAAGAGCGAGCGCTCCCCTCCCCTTTGTCATCTTGCACAAGTTTGGGTATGTCATGAGAAGACCTCCTTTTAGAAACTGGAGTCAAATGCAGCTCCTCCTGGAATTGCAATTCTTTTCATAATGTTCAGAGCAAGCCAAATTCAGCTTATGGCCTTTCAGAAGTCTGCTTTTGGTAGAGCGAAGGCAATTCTCAGCAGCTGAATACGTGGTCACATTACCAAAGCCTCAGAGGGAAATGTAGAACACTACAGATCAATAGTCTCACCAGCTCCAGTTTATTCAAATGGCAAACTTGTCTTGAGTTTTCTAATGAACAGTAATCTTGATTAGGATTATTAAAAGTAATGTGAAAGTGAAGACTTGCACATTACCGTTTATTGCAAATGACTGAAAATTGGAAAATTACACTTAACCTATGTATAGCAAGCTCGAGGGGCTGGATGATCTGTTCCTATACCCTTTCTTTACATCACTGAATGCTTAAGTATTTTATTTAAATAAAAGTTGTGTCAGGGAGCACTCCTCCGTTCCCATTGTACAAGCTGCATCATTAACTTCGTGATCTGTAGGACTGAGTAGAGGCCAGTAGTATCAGCCGGGAGACGACATTAGACAGCACCATGAACTACTGTCGCACTTCTTTTAAAATCCAGTTTTAGTATTACTGGTGGAAGCCTCCAACTCTCACTGTAGATGGTGCAGGATGTTGGGGGATGGGGGAAGAAAGAGGATAATACCCTGCCACTAAAGTATACTTTCTCTGCAGATGTGCGTTATTGATGCTGTAAGTTTGGGGAAGTCTCTATAGAATAAATTTACCTCTATACTGGGAACAAACAAGGTGAATTTCTACAACAATTGTTCAGAAACACTATTGACTTTAATAGGAACTGAACACTTCTAATTATTAATATTGGAATACCTTTAATTCTACACACGATTTTGATTCAACATTTTGGCTGCAACAGACATGAACAGAAATAAAACAATGCAAATACATAGCAGCAGGTCCATCAGCATCCAAAAAGACAAATTAACATTTCCGGTAGACATCCTTTGGAGGTCAGACTCCAGGCTCTGTCTGAAATGTTGTTAGCCTATCTTTAATTGGATGCTAACTGATCCACTATTTCAGCATTTGCAGTTTTCTCCTTCTATTCTCAACTATTGCACATGTTGCATATAGATCAAAATATTTAGTTAGGAAGCCTTTCTTAGAGACACATTGAGTTAATTTTCCCAAGTACATGGCAACGGAGAGGAACTTCGTTGGAAAATCATGGGTAGTTCACATTACTTTTGCTGGCAGCGGGCAAGGTTTCGCACCACCAGTGCCCATTTATAAAGCAATTTCCTGTCCCCCTCCTCCCCCTATTCAATCTGACTGAAGGATTGAATTGGGGGGGGGGCGGGAGTGCATTGCCTACACTTATTTCAGTCATGCAACAAAACATCTGCATCTATAAGAAGCTAAGATTTATTAAGTACCTGTACCACAAATCTAAACAGGGGATTTCAGAGCAAAGAACCAAACCGTTATAATGTTTAGAGCATCTACAAAATTATAGCAAAGAAAAAATGAAAAATTACACAGTGTGTGAAAAATACTGCACCTTTAATCAATACTCCTGCAAGTTTTAACACCATATTTTAAACAAAGGCAGTCGTGATACAGTTATTTACATTGAAGTTTGTTAACCTTTCAACACAACATTTTGAATACTAACTACATTTTAACTCCGTAAACGTTTCACTTCTTTCAGACCCAAAAATGTGCATAGACATTGGCTTCCCGAGACAGCTACAATAAACATTTCCCACTCCCCTTCATCTATAAACTGAACTTGTTTGGGGAGAAGTAAAAAAAAACTATAGGCAGCCAGAAATTCTGCATATAAATACTGGTATGCCTTTCCTGTGCAAATTTTGCCAATTTAAGCAAATGGGGATGTCATGGTGCTCAGTGTTTTTATCAATACATTTTACAGAATAGTTTATACACTGATAGCCATGCTAGACCTTTTGAATATTGTACATTAATAGAAGTAACAAAACCTTAAAGCATATTATATATATATATATTTAAATACTCTATTAACATCTAAATAGTTGTAAATCTACACAATCCAGTACTCCAGGTGCACAATTGTCTATTTGGCAAGAAAACTGCACATGCAGGTTTGAGTCCCATTTCTTAACTGCAATTCCAAGACTTAATCCTTTAAAACTTCCATCCTTTGTAGTCACCATTATAGAGGTCCACACAGCCCTTACTGACCAGAATTATACAGATGCCTCGCTTCATTACACTATATACACTTCCATTAATATCACTGGAGATGCCTGTTGAAAGCTAGTGCTCCATATGAACTAGAACCCACTGGTCAAGCGATCCACACATTTAATGAGCATCCCCTAAACTTTGGTTGCAATTATTTTGCTTTATAAAATTTCTCTACATATTTGTACAGTTCAACTACTTCACTGCTGAAGTAGCTACACGTTGTTCATTAAGCAATGGAAAGGAACTAAAGATCAATGAAAAAAAGAAAAAAATATGCCTTAAATAGTCAGTTATATCATGCAGTGCATCATACTCTTCCAGAGCAACATTTTGATTGTGGTTTTTGAGAGCTGGGAATGAGCAGACATAGTTCACAACTCAGGATAATCAATGACCTTCTGAGGAACTGAAATTTGAATATGGAATTTCCTTGATCACAGTTCTTCAGGGACCTTCGGCTAAAGAAAACAAAACAATTGTCCATCAAATAACTTCATTGCCCTCATACATCCAGAAGCATCAGTCTTCTACAAAAGCCATAAAAGTCATGATGATTGAAGGTCTACTTGGACTTGAAAAGCCAACCACAGCAAATTAAAGCGGCTCAATAACCGCCCACACATGCAAAATATGGATAACCACATATAGGGGAAATAAACGATGAATCCCAAATCTAACTGACTGCATTTCAAAATAAAAATATTAATTAATGCTATCTACAGAATGGTCTCACTGTGGATGTGCCAAGTACATCACACAGGGGAAATCCAAGGATGAGCTTATATCCAACTACAACTATATTGGGAAAATCCTCAGATTTCAGGCTTGAATAAAGTGACCAGAGGGGGAAAAAAACTGGAATTTAAAAAAAAGCAAAGGAACTTTGAACTTGCATGGCAATGGGAAAGAAACTGTCCTCAGTCACCAGCATCTCTCAAGAGATGACATCTAAGTCAATGATTGCTTGCTAAATGAAGGGACACTACAAATGCAGGAATCTCAAAACCCAACCCATGCTTGCTTGCTTGATGATTGTCAGTTAAATAAGCCCTTAAGAGTTTATCTGCACTTTTGGGAACATATTGTATAAGAGATCTGGCTAAGTTTTGCAGCTATGCAGCTACATTTTAGATCCGATAATGTGAAAGGTTCTGCAGACTCCAAGCAATAGGTTCATAGAGCAAGGCCATTCACACTTGCTGCTTCTTGATGATTACTACAAGCTTGCTTTGTCAATAACATGAGGGAGG
Organism: Pristiophorus japonicus; assembly: GCF_044704955.1. Classification (NCBI taxonomy): domain Eukaryota; kingdom Metazoa; phylum Chordata; class Chondrichthyes; family Pristiophoridae; genus Pristiophorus; species Pristiophorus japonicus. The sequence continues at coordinate 106,191,903 of NC_091985.1, read as the reverse complement.
TTAAGATATTTGGAACAAATGATTGCTTGGTGAGTCAAGCATTTTCTATATAGGCTTCCACATATGCAACACAAAGTAGATTGTTGCCCTCTTTTCAGAATCTTTAATGATGTGCACAACAAAAATTAATCTTGAATTCTGTTCACTATTAAAAAATGAATGTGCAACTGTTACGATCCTTAGTCTGAAGCTAATTTAAAAAGTTGATGCAAAATCTTTTAGTGCCATTACATTGCTCAGTGCATACAGTCTATACTCTGTACAACTTACAAACCTTGCATGGATATCCAGAGGACCACAATGTTTGCATAACCTAACTGTACATTTATTGCTAGGAAGTGATTATAAAGTCAGATCAAATGGAGAAACCTAGATTGCATTTGTAACCATTTTAGTCACAGCATAAGGCACCATTAACAGGAATCTGGTGAGGCATCAGTCAATTTTTAAAACAACTCAAAAACACACAAAGTAATGCCACCTGTATTTTTCCTCAATTTTCACATCACAAGATGAAGGAACATGAAGCTTAGTATACTGCTCTTAGCCACAAGTATGAAATGACTGGAAAAAAAAATAAAGTTCAGTGAGTTAATAGCTTAAATCTTGTAATCCAACTGACCGGTGATGAATGTTCCAGTGACTTTTTTTCTGACGAATGAGTGCTTTTTTTGGGTCCATCTTGCTGAATAGGGAATGTCCTACCACTGCACAGTTCAGGGCTGACTGAATATCTCCCACTCATGGCCCTTCCAGAGTGTCTGCCAGCCATTGGTCTAGAAATGTGTGTGGTGACACAATCTTCACTGATTGGTGGAATTCTATCATTGCTGAAGTACCTATAGAGGTAGTCCTCCCCTGGAAAAGAGATTGTTTTTCCTCTTTTAGAACTGAAGTTAAAGGACATTTGTATAATAAACAAGTTACACAATATACAAGTCGGAGGTGAATATATTTTTCTTCTAGCTCATTTGGATTCCTTTTACAGTGCATGCTGCATTCTTTTAAAATCAACATTTGGATAGGGTAGGTAGGCTGCAGCCTTGCACATGTTTGAAGTGAAGAACTTTGCGTGGGGAGCAGCATGTCAGTTTGAAGGTGGCACCAACCAAAAGCCACTCACTTTTCCCCAGAAAGGGACATTTAGAAGCAGAGATTCTCTTCTTCCTACTTGGATGCCAACAGCCATAATATTATTGATAACTAGAGTGGAGAAGGGCAGGAGGAAAAAAGGTCAATGGCTGACTTATAGGTCAGGCATGCATGTCAAATATGATTAGGGAAGGACGAGGCAATTTCAGAAGAGCCTTTTTAAAACTGATTTACTCAGTTTCCCCCAAGGCCAATTGGATAAATTTTCAATTGAAAAACAAGGTAACTTCCATGAAATACTCCTTATATAGGAACAGATTTTCAGTAGAAATAACAGTGAGGCCAACAACATTGAGTTATTTATATGGAAATCCGACAGCAACTGCACATGCAGTTAAATGTGGAAATCAGGAAGTTGTTTTCTGAGATGCCCAGTAACGGTATCTTGAGACACTCACCATTGAAATACATAGAACGGTGTGAAATTACTGTACTTACCCAATGAACTAAAGTAGTCAGGAAAAGTTAGGGGTTTTCCACGCTCTCTGGCACTGAAAATTAACATTTACAGGTGTGGAGTCTTGTTTTTGCAGATTTTAATTATTGTTGGAGACTTATTTATTTATTTATTTATTTTTTTTTTTTTTTAAAAAGACTTTTTCTTTGTCTCTTATCTCTCAATCCAATCTTTCTTTCCCTCTCCGTACTTGATTTGACATTGAATACAATATTCTAACTAACATTTCCTGTTCAGATTCTGCGCTGCTCATCAACGATTCTTCAATCTGATTGGTTATGGAGACACAGTTGCTTGCCCTGCTAGAGGGCGCTGTGCTTTTTTGATGGTTTGCATCAAAAGTGAAGAAGCCCCTAAAAAGTCTGTTGGCAAATGCAAACATACCGAACATAGGAGGAGAGACTGGATCGACTGGGCCTGTATTTATTGGAGTTTCGAAGAATGAGAGGGGATCTCAGAAACATATAAAATTCTGACGGGACTGGACAGGTTAAATGCAGGAAGAATGTTCCCAATGTTGGGGAAGTCCAGAACCAGGGGTCACAGTCTAAGGATAAGGGATAAGCCATTTAGGACCAAGATGAGGAGAAACTTCTTCACTCAGAATTGTTAACCTCTGGAATTCTCTACCGCAGAGAGTTGTTGATGCCAGTTTGTTAGATATATTCACGAGGGAGTTAGATATGGTACTTACGGCTAAAGGGATCAAGGGATATGGAGAGAAAGCAGGAAAGGGGTACTGAGGTGAATGATCAGCCATGATCTTATTGAATGGTGGTGCAGGTTCGAAGGGCCTACTCCTGCACCTATTTTCTATGTTTGTGTGTGTCTATGAATGTTCCTACGCCGTTGACTGCAAAATAGGGCCCATTATATTGGTTTGTTGGAGTGACAGGAGCAGAATATATACAGGCACAATCTTAATATAAAAAGAGTAATGTATCTTGAATAAATATGTTGCACCCTCCAAGGCCCTTGATACACAAAAAATGAATAATGAGCAGTAAATATTAAACAAGCCATTCTATATATTGTGCAATTTGCCACTATGGCGAGCAAAAATAAATTTTAATACATGACCATCTGAATACTCCTTAAATTCTGTAAACAAATGAAGTAAACAGGTCAAAAATAACCACAGTTTTTGACAAACCTTTCCTTCCTTCCACTCGGGGCCTGGGACAAGCTTCGACTGCACCCATCCAGCTCCCACTCACGGGCATCGACAGAGGTCGAGGTCTTCCTATTAATAACATCACATTTTTTAATTTGAGTACTTGGCTTCCCGAAAACGTCAACATCCTGCACAAATTCTAAGATGAGGTTTGAATTACAATTTAAAAAATGTTCAAATATGAAATGATTAGAGTTTAAGAAAAATAAGAATCCGACATGAAATGATCCAGGGAATAACTTTAAAAGCTGACTTTCATTTTGTTTCGGAAAGCGGTCTCAGATAATGGAACCCAAGTGCAAGACCAGAGTTCAAGCAGCTTTGATACAAATCTTCAGAATTCATTGCGACCTTGGAACTCTCTCCCACACACAGCATATGACATACTTCTTTGTTACGGTTTTTACATTTCATTTTGGCAAGTGTTCAGCTGGTGATGTACCGCACACATTAGGTCCAGAGTTTAAAAAAAAAAGTCTATTACTAAAGAAAGGCTTGCATTTATATACCACCTTCCACAACCTCAGGACATCCCAAAGTGCTTTATCGCCAATTAAATACTTTTGAGGTGCAGTCACCTTGCACACAGCAGGATAGTGTGTCAAATTTGCTAAAACCAGACCCCAACCAACACGCATGCGCCGATTTCCATTTTAACCATAGCGGGGCATCTGAGTTACCTGCTTTGGAGAGGTCGGTCTGTAATTGTAATATTTAAATAATGCTCTGTCGCTGGTATTTTGGGTGTGATTTGAAATTAAAATCTCCTGCACAGGTTTCCCAAGGTTGGGGAAGCCTGGCAGCTAAAGAGAGACAGGAGCAGTTGGAACCAGCCTTAACCATAGTTGCCTTTTATAGCACTATGTGCAGTAAAGAGCAGGAGTTGCTCCCACTGGCCCCTCAAGCAAATCTACTGCCAAGATCAGCCAACGTACCCTCCAAACCCACGATCTATCCTGGTCCTCCCTCCAGATTGCCAGTCCGACACCCCCAATCTTCCCCAGTTGTTCGGTCTGTCCAATGGTTTCCACCACCGTAGACGCCCCCCTGCCATAAAACACCAGGCCCATAGTTTCCACAGACTGGTTTTGAATTTACCCCACTTCATGCACAGACCCCACCCTCTGGTTTTTACTGTTCTGGACAAGGTGAAATAACTTCTCATGGTCTACATTATCTAGTTTTCTTAGAATCCTAAAAACAGCAATCCTATCACATCTCAATTGTCTCTCTTCCAGTGAGAACATGTCCAATTTACACAACTGCTACTCATAATCCAATCCTTCCATCATTCTGGTTGCTTTCTTCTGTATCCTTTCAATAGGTGCAATATGATTTTTGTACTGCGGCGACCAGAACAGTGTTCAAAAAGTGTGGCTGCATCAATGATTTATAGTGGTAGGATTCCCTCAGTATTTTGGCTCAATATTGACCTTAAAATACAACCCAACGTCGGATTTGCTTTACTGATTGCCACCAAGTATTATTGCTATTGACAATAAATTGAAGCTATCAGGACACCACTGATCTCATTTTCCATGCACATTATTTTCTTCCCATTTAATTAACAGTTCCTTCCTGGATTTTATTGCCCCCATGTGAAGTACTTGCATTTCTCTACTGTGAATTTCATCTTCCACCTGTCTGTCAATTCCCAAGTATATTCAAATTTTCCTATTCTGTTCAGCTTTGGACTCTTGCACCTTAGTTTGTTTTGTATCATCTGCAAATTTAGTCACTGTGCTCGTGACTCCTAATTCCAGATCATTTATGATATTAAACAAAGAGGACCCAAAACAAGGCCCCTGCAAGACCCCACTGGCAACATTCTTCCAGGCTAATGACAATCCCTGTACCATTACCCCCTGGGTTTTGTCAAACAATCACGTATCTATTTAAAAATATTTTCACTGATCCCGCTTTCTTTATTTTCAGTACCAGTCTCTCCAGAGGAACTGCATCATAGGCCTTACTGAAATCCAAGTATACCACATGCACTGTATACCCTGATCAAGCTCCTTTGTACACCAAGTACACCACATGCACTGCTATACCCTGATCAAGCTCCTTTGTCACACCCTCAAAAGAAAAGTGGTCTTTAAGCTTTGCTGTTGTTGCTTTAAGGTATTATCTGAACCCCATATTGAGGATTCTGTCAGAGACAGTCTGTGCAGATGACCACAACCTTTACAAACACAAGGATAGACTGTTCAATGAGTCAGGAATATATACCTCTAAATGTATTGGAATTTTGGAAACTCAAACCAAAAGGTGGAAAAAATATCAACTACTTAATTTCAGAAGGCACAATAGGAAAACAAACCATATAACTGTGTCTTGTCCCGCATTCTGGTGGGCATAGGCACTTCAAATGCATATGGAGGCAACTGATCATATTCTGCAATGGTAAACCGCCGTCTCTGGTATTCTTGATCAAGGAAAGAATTGGGCGACTCCGAACCCTTTGGTACAGGCCTGATTGGTCCATGCTTGCTGGCCTCCTCATAATCCAGGTCACCTTGGTCATTCCTAATGTTAGGAGAAAGCATTATTTGAACATCATTTTGGATCCATGGTCCATAAACAAATCCTGAAACAAAATGGTCACCGAGCAATAAAATTAAGTGAAAAGGAAGAACATGCATTTATAAGTGCACCTGATGGTGTCTCCCAGAAATCACAAGTGCTTTATACATAACAAATTACATTTTGTAATTACTCTAGTGTGGGTAAACACAGCAACCATTGTGTGTTTGTACAGACGATCTTCAGACTCAAGTGAGTGAAATGAATGGAGCCAAGCTAACACTTGGTACTTTAAGATCAAGAAGTAAGTTTTCAAACTGAAGTATGCAAGATCTCCAGACTTGTCTGTTTAGGGCTGGTATAGTGCTGCGTCATGAGCAATGTCTCAAGAATGTTGTATTCTGTTTTTAAAAAAAAAAAATTATTTCACAAATGTTCCCTTATGGCAATAAAAAAAAAACCTCGACAATAGTAATATTTTCCTTTGGGTGGCAGACACCATTTTTCAGAAATTAGGGCAGGGGAAAGACTGTCAATAGTTGCAGAAAGTTCTTGCAGCAAATTTTGAAAGCGATTGAAACCAAGCTAAACTAATGGGAAATTCCCTACACTTAGAAACTAAGAGTATCTGCACAGTGACAGATGTACTGGCAACGTCAAAACAGATTGATTTAAATTATTTACTATCATGCTGATTGTGGGGTTAGACCCAAAGTGCCACATTAAATTTATAAGATTATAATGCAAGGCTACCTGCCATACAGCAATTATTACAGATGTGTTCTAATCAAAATTAGAAAGATATATTACATCAGGTAACACATAGCTTAGCCAATCAGCATAGGCAGCTGGTTTAACCACTAGTTCTGTGACACTTTTACGACAATTATGTCCATTAAACAACCAGAGCTCATTGTGTCTGAAATTTTACAGCTGTGCTAAATAATTGTTAGATAGTTTTCCATTTTTAAAAGTATTCCATTAAATATACGACTCAGATCCAAACTTTCAATGTTAAGTGTTTCTCGAAAGCTTTTACATTCATCCTTTCACTAATTTTCCATGATCCCTAGCTTTACAATTTTCCATTTAAAATTCTATTCTCAAGCTACCCAAACCATTTTCATGAATGAGAGAAAGAGAAAGAAAGGAGCGCGCGCGCCCGAGAGAGAGAGAGCGAGCGAGCGCGCGCGCCCGAGAGAGAGAGAGAGAGAGCGAGCGCGCGCGCCCGAGAGAGAGAGAGAGAGAGCGAGCGCGCGCGCCCGAGAGAGAGCGAGAGAGCCCGAGAGAGAGCGCGCGCGCCCGAGAGAGAGAGCGCGCGCGCCCGAGAGAGAGAGCGCGCGCGCCCGAGAGAGAGAGCGCGCGCGCCCGAGAGAGAGAGCGCGCGCGCCCGAGAGAGAGAGCGCGCGCGCCCGAGAGAGAGAGCGCGCGCGCCCGAGAGAGAGAGCGCGCGCGCCCGAGAGAGAGAGCGCGCGCGCCCGAGAGAGAGAGCGCGCGCGCCCGAGAGAGAGAGCGCGCGCGCCCGAGAGAGAGAGCGCGCGCGCCCGAGAGAGAGAGCGCGCGCGCCCGAGAGAGAGAGCGCGCGCGCCCGAGAGAGAGAGCGCGCGCGCCCGAGAGAGAGAGCGCGCGCGCCCGAGAGAGAGAGCGCGCGCGCCCGAGAGAGAGAGCGCGCGCGCCCGAGAGAGAGAGCGCGCGCGCCCGAGAGAGAGAGAGCGCGCGCCCGAGAGAGAGAGAGCGCGCGCCCGAGAGAGAGAGAGCGCGCGCCCGAGAGAGAGAGAGCGCGCGAGAGCGAGAGCGAGAGAGAGCGAGAGCGAGAGCGAGAGAGCGAGCGCGCGAGAGAGTTAGAGAGCGAGCGCGCGAGAGAGTTAGAGAGCGAGCGCGCGAGAGAGTTAGAGAGCGAGCGCGCGAGAGAGTTAGAGAGCGAGCGCGCGAGAGAGTTAGAGAGCGAGCGCGCGAGAGAGTTAGAGAGCGAGCGCGCGAGAGAGTTAGAGAGCGAGCGCGCGAGAGAGTTAGAGAGCGAGCGCGCGAGAGAGTTAGAGAGCGAGCGCGCGAGAGAGTTAGAGAGCGAGCGCGCGAGAGAGTTAGAGAGCGAGCGCGCGAGAGAGTTAGAGAGCGAGCGAGAGAGCGAGCGCGCGAGAGAGCGAGCGCGCGAGAGAGAGAGAGCTAGCGCGCGAGAGAGAGAGAGAGAGAGAGAGAGAGAGAGAGAGAGAGAGAGCGCTAGCGCGAGAGAGAGAGAGAGAGAGAGCAAGCGCGCGCGAAACAAAGAAGAAAGACTTGCATTTATAGAGCACCATTCATGACCACCGGACAACCCAAGTTGCTTTACAGTCAATGAAGTACTTTTTTTTTGTAATGTAGGAAACGTGGCAGCCAATTTGTGCACAGCAAGCTTCCACAAACAGCAATGGATAATCTGTTTTTGTTATGTTGATTGAGGGATAAATATTGGCCAGGAAACTGAGGATAACTTCCCTGCTCTTCTTCGAAATAGTACCAGGAGATCTTTTACGTCCACCTGAGAGCACAGACAGGGCCATGGTTGAACGTCTAATGCGAAAGATGGCACCTCAGACAGTGCAGCCCTCCCTCAGTACTGCACTGGAGTGTCAGCCGAGATTTTTGCACTCAAATGTCTGGAGTGGGACTTGAACCCACAACCTTCTGACTCTGAGGCAAGGGTGCTACCAACTGAGCCACTGGCTGACACTATAATTATTATATAGAATCTGCAGCACAGAAACAGGCCATTCAGCCCAACTGGTCTATGCCAATATTTACACTCCATATGAGTCTCCTCTCACTAATGACCTCATCCCACCCTACCTCCATGTCCTTCTATTCCCTTCTCCCCCAATTATGCATCAAGCTTCCCCTTAAATGTGTCAATGCTATCTGTTTCAACCATTCCATGAGACAGTGAGCTCTACATTCTCATCACTCTTTATATTAAAAAAAAATCTTCTAAATTCTTTAAAGTTATCGGTTAGTGGCCATCTTACATTTATGGCCCCTTATTCTGGACTCACTGACAAGTGGAATCAGTTTTTAGATTAGTCTTCTCTATTCCCTCCCCAAAAAAGCCCTAGTCTGCTCAATCTTTCCCGATAGTTGTATCCTTTTCAATTCTGGCAACATCCTTGTAAATCTTTTCTGCATGTTCTCCATTGTTTCAATATCCTGTTTGTAGTATGGATTTTAGACCTGCACACAGTACTTTAAGTATGCCCCAGCCAGGGTCTTATGTACATTTAACATGAACCTATTTCTCTAGATCTGTAGCCTAGTACTTTGCACTCCTTATGGCCTTAACAACTTGTGTTGCTACTTCTAATTATTTATGTATCTGTACTCCCAGATTTCTTCATTCCTTTCGCCCATTTTGTTTCTTACCTTCCAAGGAATAAGTGCCTTATTTCTTCCTATCAAAATGAACCACCTCACACTTGACTATATTGAATTTCATTTCCATATCTGCCCACTCTGCAAATGTATTCCTGTTTCCTGTATTTTGATGCAGTCTTCCACATGATTAGCTATATCCCTAATTTAGTATAATCTGCAAATTTCAGCACTATACTTCCAATGTCAGTTCAATCATTAAGTATTTAGTAAAACAGCAGTGATCCAGCACGGATCCCTGTGGGACACCACTTCTCATTTTCGACTTTCTGCCAGGCTGAGAAACTTCCCTTAACTCTTACCTTCGGGTTTCTATTTTGTAGTCATCTTTCATTCCATTCTGCTAAACTGGCCAGAGTCCACACACCTGGACCATTGTTATCAGTCTCTCGCTTTTCTTCTTCTTCGGCAGTCCCTCGAAGTCAAAGATGATTTGCTTCCACATAAAAATGAGTTCTCAGGTGACTGATGAGTCCAATGCGGGACCTCCAGTCTCCGTCACAGGTGGAACAGACGGTTGTTGGAGGGACAGGTGAGTGGGGTGCTTGCGTTGTCGTGCGCTCCCTTCCGCTTGCTCCCGGTGAAGAGACTCTAGGTGCCTTCCCGGATGCTTCTCCTCCATTTTGATTGGTCTTGGGCCAGGAATTCCCAGATGTCGGTGGGCTTTGATGGTGTCCTTGAAGCGTTTTCTCTGCCCACCTGGGGCTCGCTTGCCATGTCAGAGCTCTCTGAGTAGAGCACTTGTTTTGAGAGTCTAGTATCGGGCATGCAGACGACGTGGCCTGTCCATTGGAGCTGATCGAGTGTGGTCAATGCATCGATGCTGGGGATGTTGGCCCGAGTGAGAACAGACGTTGGTGCGCCTATCCTGCCAATAGATTCGCAGGATCTTGTGGAGGCAGCATTGGTGGTACTTCTCCAGTGCTTTGAGGTGCCTGTTGTACATAGTCCATGTCTCTGAAGCATATAGGAGGGCAGGTATCACTACTGCTCTGTAGACCATGAGCTTAGTGCCGGGTTTGAGGCCCTGGTCTTCAAATATTCTCTTCCTCAGGCGACCAAAAGATGCATTGGCACACCAAAGGCGGTGCTGGACCTCGTTGTCGACGTCTGCCCTGGTTGACAGTAGGCTCCCGAGGTATGGAAAATGGTCCACGTTGTCCAAGGCCTCGTCGTGGATTTTGATAATCAGGGGGGTAGTACTGTATAGTGGGGGCAGGTTGGGAGAGGATCTTTGTCTTACGGATGTTTAGTGTAAGGCCCATACTCTCGTACGCTTCGGTGGTGTTAACGATGGTTTGGAGTTCGACCTCAGAGTGTGCGCAAACGCAAGCTTCATCTGCATATTGTAATTCAATGACAGAGGATGGGATGACCTTGAATCTGGACTAGAGGTGATGGAGGTTGAACAGTTTCCCGTTTGTTCTGTAGATTAGCTCCACTCCAGCGGGGAGCTTATTGAGGGCGAGATGGAGCATTGCAGCAAGGGGGGGGGGGGGGGGGGGGGGAAGAAAAAAAAAAAAGAAAAAAAAAAAATCGAGAAAAGGCATTGGTGCGATGACACAGCCTTGCTTGACCCCGGTCCGCACATGTATTGGGTCTGTGGTGGATCTGTTGGTCAGGATCACGGCTTGCATGTCATTGTGAAGCGGTGGAGGATCATGAACATTTGAAGGCAGCCAAATTTGAGGAGAACACTCTATAACCCCTCCCGGTTGACAATGTCAAAGGCCTGTGTGAGGTCAAAGGCGGCCATGTACAGCGGTTGGTGCTGTTCCCTGCATTATCTTGTATTTGACGCGCGGTGACATTGTGCCGCTTAGTGGGCAGAATCCGCATTGGAACTCTGGAAGGAGTTCAGTCACTGGAGAAGGTGATCGAGGAGGATTCTTGCGATGACTTTCCCTGTGGCAGACAGCAGGGAAACTCCTCTGTAATTACTGCAATCGGACTTTTCATCTTTCTTGAAGATGGTCATGATTACAGCGTTTGAGATCCCCTGGCATGCTCTCCTCCTTCCAAATAAGAGAAATTAGTTCATGGATTCGCCCTCAGTGGGGTAGGACCTTGCATGCTTGGGCCATAGGTGGTCTTGACTGTGCTAAAGAATCCACACACGTCATCAGCTAGTTGCTGGATCTCCTGTGCTTTTTCCACCCACCATCTGTTCTTTAGGTCACGAGTTTTATGCTGGACCTCAGCTTGCAGACGTCGAAAGAGCTGCTTTCTTGATCGCGAGTTGTGTTGCTCTTTCCAGTTCAAGAATGCCTTGCGCTTGCGGCTTATCAGCTCCTGGATCTCCTGGTCATTCTCGTTGGTTGGTTGTGAGGTGCTGGCTGAATAGGGCTTTCTTAGCAGGGTCTTTGAGTGCTCCAGGGTTGATTTTCCTGCGGCATTGTTCCTGTTTCCGCCGCTGTTTTGGGGCTACATTGATGGAGATAACAGAGCGGATTAGGCGGTGGTCTGTCCAGCAGTCGACAGCTCCTGTCATGGCGCGGGTGATGTGGACGTCCTTGCAGTCCCTCGCTCAGACGATGACTCAGTCTCAGATGCCAGTGCTTGGAGCGAGGGTGTTGCCATGAGGCTTTGTACTTGTCTCTCTGACGGAACAAGGTGTTGGTTATGACAAGACCATGTTCTAAGCATTTCGTCAGGAGGAGGGTACCATTGGTGTTGACTTTCCCTAACCCCTCTGCCGATCACACCTCCCCAGAGGTCTGTGTCCTTTCCAACTCTGGCGTTAAGCTGATCCTCCTCGGCGATTTTGTTGCTCGTTGGGACTCTGGACAGGGATTATTCAAGGCTGGAATAGAATTCCTCTTTGGCCTAGTCTGTAGCTTCCAGTGTTGGAGCATACGCACTGATGACCCCTGCGGGATAAACGTATGCCTCATGACCCTTCAGCTCACCCTCGCCCGGAACCAGTGTGCTCTGGTCATCAGTGCGTACGCCCCAACACTGGAGTACGTTATCAGTCTCTAAAGCAGCATCTTTTGACTGTCCATGTATACCACATCCACTGCATGGTCCTCGTTTACTCTTTAAACTTAATTGGATTCTTCAAGAATTCAATTAAGTTTACTTAACAGAACCTTTCTTACAGAATTTGTTTTCAAAAAAATTATATTCTCAAGTCTTGAGGCATTTGATGCAATTAACATTCTTAAATCAGACATGCATCATGTAAATGCATATGCTTTTCAAGGACTTATGAAGAGGATCCCCAAGTTAAAAGATTGCTCCGCACTGGTAATCTTGTCATGCACCACAGTATTTTACAATTGTGACTTGCATGAGCACCGATCCTATCTCTGTTGCAGTGCTGTTCAACAGAATATCGTTGACTAGCCACAGGTGTGGCTATGGCAACACCATATAATACATGCAAGTGCACTCTCATATTTACTTAAAGCATCATTCAATGCAAAACTGCAGTCTTGCTCCTTCACCGCCGATGTTTGGGATTCTGGTATGACAACACATCTTAGCGCTGCTTCTAGGTTTTTGTCTAGCAGTTGCGAGCGGCACTTGGACGTCAATAATTGTCGAGTATATTGAGTCGCATAACCGTATAGGACGCTGAGCTGAACATGGAATGCAGCTTGGCGATGGCCGTTCTGAAAACCAGATATTCATCCTTAGTTTGGCATTTTGCCACATCTCAGCACAAAGTCGATCTCATTCATGTATCCATTTTGGAGAGTCTCGACCAGTCATGGCAGATGCATCATCACTGGTTACTGAGACCAGATTGTCCAAGTTCAGCTCAAACCTTTCCATGACAAGTTTCGCAGCAGCCAAAATGTCAGGTATGTGTGCAAGGTGTTTCAGTCCCATAGCGCCAACAGCTCTTCTCCCAGTTCAAAGTCTTGCTTAACAAATTATAAAATCATACTCAGAACACTAACTGAACAGTGCTGCGAATGTCTCCGAACTCATCAAGCGCAAGTGAAAGTACAAGACAATATTCGATGCTGCTAGACAGATCCATCAAATGGCAACTAAACGTTCTAATGATAACTGCAGAATCTAATTTCTGATTTTCGGTTCTTAGTTCTCCGGTAAAGTGTTCAGGATTGCCACCATCTCCATCAGAAAGCAGTTTATTTTCACACCCAAATCCAAACAATTATTTTTAAACTGGCCAAATTTGTACGTTTTGAACACGAGAGAAATAGCTTTAGAAGCATTTTCAGCTGATTAAGTTTAGTTCCAGTTGAGAAATTTCATGTACTCTTTCCATTTCCTACAAAATCGATTGGATATTTTCTCTCGCGTTGAATTTTTGAAATTTTCTTCAAATTATGCACCATATGCTCAGGAAACAACTTTGTGCACAAAACGCAAAGTGTCTTCTCATCACTTATCAGAACGGCAAACAGAATTTCCCATTCATAGTGAAATTTTTGTCCAACATTCACCCATTCTCGACCCTGGTTGACTGGATGCTCCACTGGCCCATCAATCAGCTCTCCTCAACTGTGTGCGTTTTCCATTTTTTGGGGGACAAATCTATCCTTTATTTGTTTTTCTTTTACGAGACCCGCCAGTGCTCTCCATCCAGAATGGATGCTGCTTTCCCTTTGCACGAAATGCCTGTTGGAGCCGCATGTTATTGGCTGTTACCACCTTCTGTTGGTCTTAAGCAGTTATTCTGATTGGTTGAGCAGACCACAAACCCAGCTTCTCTCTCCATACAATGTTGCTGGTGTTTCCATGATGTTGACGTTTAATATTTTCAGGTGTCACACACCATTTTAGCAAATAAGCAAAATGCAGTAACCAAAGAAGTAAGGCATTCACAATGATCAAAAAACACTCTCATTCTCTGCTTTTCATCTGACCATTTTACAAACAGGCACACAACAAAGGTTAAAGTACACATGCATGCGCCCAGCGAATGAGTATCGAAATCACATGCGAGTGTCCATTATTCATTTTTTATTTACCACCTCTGGATTCATAATGTGTCATATGCTAAAGTACCAGACAACACTGCTCCATTGAAACAACCTCCAGCATCAAGTGCTATGCTCTTCTACTTTTGCCTGTGTATCTCTTCTTTGCTCTGCCAGCAGCAGCAGAGCCACCAATCAACCTGCCCAGAACTCTGGAATTTATTTTCTAAACTCCGCTGCCTCACAATATCTCGCCCCACCTTCGAAATCAACATCTGTTGTCACGTTCCTCAGCTCTTCTCCAAATTGCTGCTTTGGAGGTAATTTTCAACTTGCCGCCGGAGCGTGAAACCAACGCAGTGGGCTGGGCACCAGTTCTCGGAACCGCACGTTTCAATCAGTAGAACGAAACATTGGGCAGTTTCTAAAGTGGGCCCGGCCCATAACACCGATTAACTTCAAATTACCACCTCCACCGCACCCAATCTGCCTCGAGAACATTTGTAACATTTCCTACTTAAAGGTACTATACAAGTGCAAGCTGCTGAAACAAATTACAGAACAGAAGTGCCAATTACAATTGAAAATGCCGAGTGCTTTTTTAAAATTTCACATTCTGCACTGCTTAAAACAGACTTGTTAAACATTATTTCAAGGAAAATAGTTATTACCATGCTGCAGACAGCAGCAGATCTTGGGATTAATTGATTGGGAAAAAAAACTGACTATACAGGGAAAAGTGTTCAACTTTGCTGCAGCAATTATTACAGCTTTGTTGCCTACAATAAAACACAATGTTCCTATCAAAAAGGACAAATCCACCTGGTTTATAATTGCACAGATGCTGAAAGATTACATGTGTTTTTATTTTTTGTTCTATCCGACTGAACCAGATTACCCCGTCCTACTCTCATTTTTGGTTTACACCTTACAAAAAAAAACCATCTTCCATGAAACCAGACAGAACTCAAGTCAGATAAGTGGAGCTCCACACAGGTCAACGCACAGAGTATCATCTTGCTTGCTGGCTGGCCTGAGGCTTCATTACACAATACGTAACTTAATATATCTCTTCCATAGAAACTAGCCTATGGAAGGAATTGACAGACTGTAATCTCTGCTGGAGACACAAGGGTGACTGGCATGCTCGTACTAGAGTTGCCTAAAGGTAAATCGTTTCAGACAGATAATTCACTTATTAGAATCAGCAGTGTTTTTGAATTCCAAATTCACACCAGATTACCAATTCTCTGGGAGTTTTGTTGAGGACAGCTTTTGATGGGAGAAATTTGGTCCACAAAATTGAACTTGTGCTCTTTGACTGGCAGATACAAACTGGGTTGCATATTATAGATAACTTAATTTTCCTCCCCCCACCCACACTTCCCGAATGCAGCAAATGGGATGTGACAAACGTCCAACTCCCCAAGTAGTTTTTCCCACAAGTGTTGGCAAGGTTTTAAACAAGGGAGGGCTTTCATGGGTGTGCATGTCCTGTCCTCACCCCACAATCATGTGTGCAATTTCTAGTAAAGAGGGTTGGGGAAAGGTGAAGAAAGAGAGAAACTAAATTTTAGTCAATTTTCTGTTCACTCTTCTGACTAAGGATGCCAAGACCAATATTGCACTACCACAGTCAGAAGAGTGAATATGTAGCATAGACCAGAAATCAAATTTGTGACTTTCCTATTTGTACAGCTTGGTGCTCACCATTTTCAACATCATCACATAACAGTTCCCACTTCCCAGCAATACTGAAGACAATGATGCAAGCAGGGCCTGTCGACGAAGAATGATACAGCACAGGAGGCTAATTTGCCAATCGTGCCTGTGCCAACTCTTTATGGTAGAGTGATCCAATTAGTCCCACTGCCCTGTCCTTCCATATAACCATGTAAATTTTATCCCTTCAAGTATTTATCCAATTCCCCATTAAACGTTACGACTGAACCTGCTTCCACCATCCCTTCAGGCAGTGCATTCTAGACCACAATAATTCGCTGCATAAAAAAAATGTTTCTTCACGTCGTCGCTGGTCCTTTTGCCAATCACCTTAAATCTGTGTCCTCTGGTTACCGACCCTTCTACCACTGGAAACAGTTTCTCCTTATTTACTCTATCAAAACTGTTCAGGATTTTGAACACCTCTATCACATCTCCCCTTAACCTTCTCTGCTCCAAGTAGAACAACTCCAATTTCTCCACATAACCTAGTACCATTCGAGTGAATCTCTTCTGTACCCTCTCTAAGGCCTCGACTTCCTTCCTAAACTGGTGCCCATAATTGAACACCATACTCCAGTTGAGACCACTGTGTTTTATAAAGGTTTAGCAAAACATCTTTTCTTTTGTACTTTATGCCTCTATTAAAGCCAAGGGTCCCATATGTTTTTTTTCTGAACAAAAAAACCCGGCCTTCTCAACTTGTCCTGCCACCTTCAAAGATTTGTGTACATATAACCGCAGGTCTCGGTTCCTGCACCCCCTTTAAAATTGTACCAGTTAATTTATATTACCTCATATTTTCTACCAAAATGCATCACTTCATACTTTGCTACGTTAAATTTCATTTGCTATGTGCCCGACCATTTCGATGTCCTCCTGAAGTCTAACTATTCTCATCGTTTACTACATTTGAATTTTGTCTCACCTGATAACTTTTAAATTATGCTCAGTCTACCCAAGTCCGGGTCATTAATATTTATCAAAACGAGCAGTGTCCCCAATACCGACCTCCGGGGACCACTGTACACTTCCCTCCAGTCTGAAAACAATAGTTTTCCACTACTCTCCGCTTTATTTCCATTAGCCATCAACGTGGCCACTGCCCATTTAATCCCATAGGTTTTAATTTTGCTAATAGGTCTAATATGTGGTACTTTATCAAATGTCTTTTGAAAGTCAATATGCACAACATCAACTGCACTAACCTCATCAATCTTCTCAGTTACATCAAAGAACTCGATCAAGTTAGTCAAACACGACTTGGTCTATAACAAATCCATGCTGACTTTAATTTATTAGCCCATACATTGTCTCAAAGTTTCCCCACCACCGTGTACAATAATTGCCTGGTTTATTCTTCTTTTTTGAGCAGGGGTGTAACACTTGCAATCCTGCCACCACCCCCATATCCAAGGAGGATTGAAAGATTGTGGCTAGAGGCTCTGCAATTTCCAGCCTTGCTTCCCCTCAGTAACTTAGGAGACATCCCATTCAGACCGTGTGACTTTTCCACTCTCGACAACTGGCAACCTTTTCAGAACGTCCTCTCTATTTTTATCCTATTTCAATATCGCTAGTACCTCCTCCTTTACTGCTCCATTGGCAGCATCCTCTTCTTTAGTGAAGACAGATGCAAAGTACTCATTTAGTACCTCAGACATGCCATCTCTGCCTCTGCAGGAAGATGTCCCTTTTGGTCCATAATCTGCCCCACCTTTTCTTTGACTACCCTTTTACTATTTATATATTTATAAAAGACTTTTGGGTTTACTTTTATGATGGCTGCTAATCTATTTTCATACACTTTGCCCCTCTCATTCCCTTTTTAGATCTCCTCTGTTCAGCTTGGTTTTCTACTGTATTATGAGTACAGGTACAAAGTCTGAAATCCAGCAACCTCGGGACCAAGACTGTGCCGGTTTTCAGACATCGCTGTTGGCGCTCCTCGCCGCTACTCGCTACCCGCCGATTCTCACTGCCACCCGGCACTGCGTTTTTTAAAAAAATGGTTTTCTTGTCCCGTCGCCCGATGTCGCCACCTTGGCCTCCTCAAAAATGTCTGGTTTTTGTACAATTTCAATTTTCGGACAGCCGGATTTGAGACGTTGTACCTGTATTACATTTGTCACAAGTCTCCTTTTTCGGTTTCATTTTAATCAATGTAACTGTAATCATCCAAGGAGTTCTAGCTTTGGATGCTCTTCCTTTCTCTCTCGTGGGAATGTGTTCACTCTATACCCAAACCATTTCCTCTTTGAAGGCATCCCATTGTTCAATTACTGTTTCGTTTACCAATTTTTGATTCCAATCCACTTGGGTCAGATCTCTTCAACTCACTGAAATTAGGGATTACTTCCTCATACTGATCAAGAAAGTTCTCGTACACATTTCATGAATCCCTCCCCCTCTTGGCTCTTAACACGTTACTATCCCAATCTATATTAGGATAATTGAAGTCCCACATTATCACTACTCTGTCATCCTTGTATCTCTCTAATTTCTCTACATTGGTGCTCCTCTATCTCCTTCCCACTATTTGGTGGCTTATACTATACCCAGTAATGTAATAGCTCCCCTTTACTGTTCCTTAATTCTAACCAAATAGATTCTGTCTTTGAACCTTCAACTACACCATTACTCTCGAGTGCTGTAATAGTTTATTTGATCAATACTGCCATCCCTCATTTTGTTTTCCCCCCTATCCTAAATACCTTGTGGCCAGGAATATTAAGTTCCGAAATCTCCCCTTATTTGAGCCAGATCTCTGTTATAGTCACTATATCATAGTCTCATGTGGCAACTTGTGCCTGCAGCTCACCAACCTTATTTCCATGCCACGTGCATTTAAGCACATGCACACCAAATCCATCTTGGACTGTTTTTCATTTACTCCTCATCTAATTCCTCCCATTTCTGAACTATCCATTACTCTAGTGCTATTTACCTCGCCCAGCATCTGTGTAGCTAGTTTCTCTTTTCTAATGTTTCAGTCTAGATGTCCTCCCTGTGCCATCCCCCACAGCACTAGTTAAATTCCTCACAAGGACATTGGTTCCAGCTCTGTTGAGGTGCAACTTGTTCATCTTGAACAAATCCCTTCTGCCCCAGAACTGATCCCAATGACAGATCAAGGCATATCTCCAGAGCTAACTCTCAAAAGTCCATCAACAGGGCCCAAACTGCAGATCACTGTGTAAACCTGCAGTCGGAGTCCCTACAGATAAATTTTAGCAGTGTCACGAAAAAATCTTGTGAAACAAGCTATTTCTAGGTTAAAATAATTTTATAGGCTAAAAAAAAATTAAGTAGGCGGTTTGGTAGTGTGTGTTGTAATATAACTACATCTCCTCGATGCTCAGGTAATGCTTTCAAGGTATCGGTGTGATTGGGGCCAAAAACTCAAGAGTGACTCACTTCGAGTTACGTCAACGAAGTATGAATATAAGCTGAGTATCACACCATGTGTAACATTTATCCAACCGAAGGAGTGTGAAGCAACAAAGGGAGGAGAGGAAAACAAAACTTATCGCCACGAGGCTTCCACTTTGCCGATAAGTGCCATTTTCAAATTATCTAGCATACAAGAGCACAAGAACATAAGAAATAGGAGCAGGAGTAGGCCATTTGGCCCCTCAAACCTGCTCCACCATTCAATAAGATCATGGCGGATCTGACCATGGACTCAGCTCCACTTCCCTGCCCGCTCCCCATAACCCTTTATTCCCTTATCGCTCAAAAATCTGTCTATCTCCGCCTTAAATATATTCAATGACCCAGCCTCCAGAGCTCTCTGGGGCAGAGAATGTCATGGATTTACAACCCTCAGAAGAAATTCCTCCTCATCTCATTTTTAAATGGGCGGCCCCTTATTCTGAGACTACGTCCCCTAGTTTTAGTTTCCCCGATGAGTGGAAATATCCTCTCTGCATCCATCTTGTCGAGCCCCCTCGTTATCCTATATGTTTCAATAGATCAACTCTCATTCTTCTGAACTCCAATGTGTATAGGCCAAACCTAGCTTCATAAGTCAATCCCCTCATCTCAGGAATCAACCTAGTGAATCTTCTCTGAACTGCCTTCAGTGCAAGTACATCCTTCCTTAAATATGGAGACCAAATGTACACAGCACCCCAGGTGTGGCCTCACCAATACCCTGTACAGTTGTAGCAGGACTTCTCGGCTTTTATACTCCATCCCCCTTGCAATAAAGGCCAACATTCCATTTGCTTTACCTGCATCCTAACTTTGTGTTTCATGCACAGGGACCCCCAGGTCGGTCTCTATTGCAGCACTTTGCAATTTTTCTCCATTTAAATTATAATTTGCTTTTCTATTATTTCTACCAAAGTGGATAACCTCACATTTTTCCACATTATACTCCATCTGCCAAATTTTTGCCCACTTACTTAGCCTGTCTATATCCCTTTGCAGATTTTGTGTGTCCTCCTCACAATGTGCTTTCCCACCCATCTTTGTATCATCAGCAAACTTGGCTACATTGCACTCTGTCCCCTCATCCAAGTCATTAATATAGATTGTAAATAGTTGAGGACCCAGCACCAACCCCTGCGGCACCCCACTAGTCACTATTTGCCAACCAGAAAATGACACATTTATCCCGATTCTCTGTTTTCTGTTAGTGAGCCAATCCTCTATCCATGCTAATATATTACCCCCAACCCCGCGAGCTTTCATCTTGTGCAATAACCTTTTATGTGGCACCTTATCGAATGCCTTCTGGAAATTCAAATACACCACATCCACTGGTTCCCCCTTATCCACGCTGCTTGTTACATCCTCAAAGAACTCCAGCAAATTTGTCAAACATGATTTCCTTTTCATCAAACCATGTTGACACTGCTTTATTGAATCATGCTTTTCCAAATGTCCCGCTACTGCTTCCTTAATAATGGATTCCAGCATTTTCCCAATGACAAATGTTAGGCTAACTGGTCTATAGTTTCCTGCTTTTTGTCTGCCGCCTCTTTTTTTTTTTAAAAAAGAAAAGATAGGGGCATTACATTTGCGGTTTTCCAATCCGGGGAATTTTGGTAGATTACAACCAATGCAACCACATTCTCTGCTTCCACTTCTCTTGACCCTAGGATGTAAAGCCATCAGGTCCAGGGGACTTGTCCACCTTTAGTCCCATTATTTTACCTAGTACTACTTCATTAGTGATAGTGATAGTATTAAGTTCCTCCCTGCCTATAGCCCCTTGATTATCCACTATTGGGATGTTTTTAGTGTTTTCTACCGTGAAGACAAATGCAAAATATTTGTTCAACGTCTTTGCCATTTCCCTGTTCTCCATATCTATTGTACAAGGGTGAAAGTAGTCTTTCTAACTCAAAACATAAGTGCTTTCATTTACTACTGCACTGCATCACCAGGTCAAAGTTCAAATTCTAGTTTCACGTCAGGGTTACAAGATAAATTTTACCCCAAGAGAACTTTCTATTCTGGTTTACACTCTACTGTAAAAGGAGGAAAGGATCAAGCTCAAATCCAGGTCAGGTTTTAACATGAAGAAGTCAGTAGCATTTTTTAGCCACGATAAAGTGATTAAAGTGAGTGTTAGGTATCCAAATGGTTAACTGGTAGTATCTGATTATTGGAGTTCGTACTGGGCCTATTTTCTCATGGCAATTCCAAATTCTCTACTAACACTCAGCCTCAAATGTTGAAATGTTCATTCTCCCTGTGTAGACCCATTACAGTTTTAGGTGCCAGCTTTAACGATACAAGAAGCCTTTTGTTCCGAGATTTCATGGGGTTTTCATACCGTGGAGTATATGGAACAGCTGGTGGTGGTGGGATGTACAGATCCTTAATAGCAGGCTTTTCTTTCTTTTGGGACATCTCCATCGTACTGGCTGTTGACGGAGTTGCGGTCTGTGAAGGGCTGGTCTAGAGAGAAAAACAAAGGCTTGCTAAACTATTCAAAGGCAAGACTCATTTTATATGTGGTGGTGGTGGTGGGGGGGGGAGGGGTTGGGATGGGGGTGGAAAGAGAGAAATAAGGGAGCATAATCAAATGCGATCAATACCATGGAGCTTATTCCACGTCAGTTCCTGACTGGATGACAGCCAAGGACAGGAAGTATTTCACAGCTTCCTCCACATCTGTTGGACAGTTCCAGCTTTCAAACATTTGCTTTTTCTTCAGAACAGGGCAACATTTCTACAAGTTTCTGCTGCTGATTATGTGAAATTAGATTAATTTTAAACCATAATATTTCTACACTGTACTATTGGATTAAAAATAAAATGGTGCATTCCCCTAAAAGATCAGTTCTAGAAATGCTACTTTAAAAAGCAGCTTCACAATGCTGCAGCATCTTTATTAGAAATAAACCCTCGTGCTCAAAAAATAAACCTGCATTTATGTAGCGTCTTTCGCGACTTTGGGGCATCCCAAAGCACGTTACAGCCAATGAAGCACTTTTTCAGTATAGTCACTATTGTACTGTAGGAAATGTGGCAGCCAATTTGCATACAGCAGTTCCAACAAACAGTAACGAAATAAATTACTAGATCATAATTTAGTTGATCTTGCAATATCACACAATATTGAGAAAAAGTACTGGCACCTTTAAATAGCCACCAATGAGAATGGGTCTGTAAACACTTAAGCAGTACCTTTATTACCTGCACAGCTGGTGGTTTCCAACGCATGTTCTTCAGAGGAGCAGGAGTAAAGTTGCATGTGTTTGCTGGCCGTTTTTTCAGCAAAAGTACCACACCTGCAGGGTCTTCACGAAGTTTTCCAACAAGATTTTTCAATTGCCAGCCAACCTTTTAACACACAGTGGAACCAGATCTAAATTACTCAACAATCTGAGTTTCTTGGTTGTTTTAATAGATGCCAATTTTCTGTAAAAAGCCCTAAACATTTAGCCCTATTATGCAAAAACATGAAAAATTACTTCTCAAAAATTGGATGGCACAGACATGGTTTTTAGAAAACAGAGTTTGAAATGATTAGCACCGTATTAACCTATTTACTCATTTAATCCATTCCTGGTATAATTTTGCATGACAAAACTGAAAAAGAACTAAGAACAACCTGAACCCCAAATTGTGTTGAAGTGCCAGCACTGACAAAGCTTTTAGTTCAGTAGCATTTTGAGGTACTGATACACAAAGTCCTTGCAGATTCACTGGGATGCATCTGCTTCACCCATACATTGAATAAAGAATGCTAATAGATTTAAAAGCACAAAATCCTATTTGAAAAGTTTCTGTACTTTGTTTAGTACCAAAGAGCGCTAGAAATGATTACAGAAGTAGTTTTGCTCTTGACAAGTTCTTGAATTACATTTGCAAATCTTCAACTCGACAAGATTGCCACTCATGATCTCATTTTATCTCAGCTGTTCATACAGGCCTAGGAAACAAAATGCTTCAACATGGGTTCTGAAACAATTAATCTAGATTGCAATATGTGGATAAGTTAGTGAAGGAATAATTTTGTAAATTTCCTTTATGGTCAAAATATTTGGATAACAGCCAAATTTGAGGATTCAAAAAAATGTCGCCACTTTTTAAAACTATATTTTTATTGAAGAAATTTTAAAAAGCAGACGGACAATGCAGTGCATGCAGTATACATGGACTTTAAGGCAGCTTTCAATAAGGTTTAAAAAAAATGTTCCTGGGATGTGGGCGTCGCTGGCAAGGCCCATCCCTAATTGCCCGAGGGTAATGAGGAGCCACTGCAGTCCTTGTGGTAAAGGTACTCCTACAGTGCTGTTAGGGAGGGAGTTCCAGGATTTTGTCCCAGCGACGATGGAGGAACGCCGATATATTTCGAAGTCAGGACGGTGTGTAACTTGGAGGGGAACGTGCAGGTGGTGGTGTTCCCATGCGTCTGCTGCCCTTGTCCTTCGAGGTGGTAGAGGTCACAGATTTGGGAGGCGCTGCCGAAGAAGCCTTGGCGAGTTGCTGCAGTGCTGTTTATAGATGCTACACACTGTAGACATGTTGCACCAGGTAGTGCAGGGAATGAATGCTTAAGGTGGTGGGTGGGGTGCCAATTAAGTGGGCTGCTTTGTGCTGGATGGTGTCGAGCTTCTGGAGTATTGTTGGAACTGCATTCATCCAGAAGTGGAGCGTATTCCATCACACTCCTGACTTGTGCCCTGTAGATGATTGAAAGGCTGCGGGCAGTTAGGAGGCGAGACACTCTCCGCAGAATACCCAGCCTCTCATCTGCTCATGTAGCCATAGTATTTATGTGGCTGGTCCAATTAAGTTTCTGGTCGTTGGAATGCCCAGGATGTTGCTGGTGGGGGATTTGGTGATGATAATGCTGTTGAATGTCAAGGGATGGTGGTTAGACTCTCGCTTGTTGGAGATAGTCATTGCCTGGCACTTGTGTGGCACAAATGTTACTTGCCACTTATGAGCCCAAGCCTAAATGTTATCCAGGTCTTGCTGCATGCGGGTATGGATTGCTTCATTTTTTTGAGGAGTTGCGAATGGAATTGTGCAATTATCAGCGACCATCCCCATCTCTGACCTTATGATGGAGGAAAGATCATTGATGAAGCAACTGAAGATTGGTTGGGTCCAGGACACTGCCCTGAGGAACTTCTGCAGTGATGTCCTGGGACTGAGATGATTGACCTCCAACAACCACAACCATCTTCCTTTGTGTTCGGATACTAGAGAGTTTCCTCCTGATTCCTATTGACTTTAATTTTACTAGGGATCCTTTTTGCCACACTGTCAAATGCTGCCTTGATGTCAAGAGCAGTCACTCTTGCCTCACCTCTGGAATTCAGCTCCTTTGTCCATGTTTGGGCCAAGGCTGCAATAAGATCTGGAGCTGAGTGGTTCTGGCAGAACCCAAACTGAGCAGGTTATTAGTGAGTAAGTACTGCTTGATAACACGATCGACAACACCCTCCATCAGTCTGCTTACAATTGAGTAGACTGATGGGAGGGGCAGTTGGCCAGATTGAATTTGTCCTGCTTTTTGTGGACAGGATATGTCTGGGCAGTTTTCCACATTGTCTGGTAGATGCCAATTTTGTAGCTGTAGCTTGGCAAATGAAGAAAAAAAAAACAAACAAGGGCAATGCAGTGGATACAGTATACATGGACTTTAAGAAGGCCTTCAATAAGGTACAAATGTCAGGGCATGTGAAGGCACAGGCAAGGTAGCAGAATTAATTGAAAAAAGGCTACAACAGAAAATAGAAGGTAGGAACTAAGGGAAGTTTCTCCTACTGGCAGAAAGTGGAGAAACTATTTCTACTTGTGGGCAAGTCCAGAACAAGGGACCAAAATGAGAGAAACCACTGACTGATCAGATTTAGGAGAATTTATTTATGTGGAGCGTGGAAACTGCTGCCACATGGAGTGGTTGCTTTTTTGGGGGACAAGGATCGCTTGATGCATACATAAGGGAGAAGAGATTAGAGGGATATGGGGGCAGGGTGGGAGGAAATACTTAGAACAGGAGGAGGCTCGTGTGGAGTATAAACACCGACACAGAATAATTGGCCTGAACTGCCCGTTGATGTGCGGCAGATTCTACGTCATTTACTCTCTGTATTCTACTCGTATCAATTTCGAATTCTTTGAATGCAGAACGTGCACATAGGTCAACGTGTTGTTTCAGGAATGCCAATTTCTAGTGACACCATGTTCATGCATAACTGCTCCCAAGCCAACTTTTGCTCATACCACAATACAGTAATTTGGATAGCTTGCCTCTCAATAGGAACAGCAAATGTCCAAGGGAAAATACAAATTTCTGGATCAGAGCAGGGGAACTACAGTCAAGCAAACATTATAAAGCTCAGGTGAGCAGAGAGTCAAATTGAGTTGTGTGTACGAGTTTCAGGAGCCCATTTCCCACTCTTTTGCTGTGTGTTTCAGCACTACAGGCAATGGAGGTAATGATTGTGGGAGCACTCGACAACCACACCAGTTAAAACTTCTTGCAAATCCATTGCCCCAAACAAATCAGCTGAAGAGAGATCATGGACTAGCAAATCAACAACTTTTATTTATATAGTGCCTTTAATGTAGTTAAATATCCCACAGCATGTCACAGGAATATTATGAGACAAAACATTTGACATGGAGCCATACAAGGACAAATTAGGGCAGGTGACCATAAGGTTGGTCAAAGAGGTGGGTTTTAAGGAGCGGAGGAAAGAGAGGTAGTGAGTCGGAGAGGCTTAGGCGAGTAATTCCACAGCTTAGGGCCTAGGCAACAGAAGGCATGACTACCAATGATTATAATCAGGGTTGCTCAAGAGGGCAGAATTAGAGAAGCGCATATATCTACAGCGGAGGGGGGTTGCTGAAGGAGATTGCAGAAATGGGGAGGGGCCAGGCCATGGAGGGATTTGAAAACAAGGATGAGAATTTTGAAATCGAGGTGTTGCTTAACCGGGAACCAATGTAGGTCAGCGAGCACAGGGGTTATGGGTGAGCGGGACTTGGTACGTTAGGACGTGGGCGACCGAGTTTTGGATCATCTCCAGTTTACAAAGGGTAGAAGTGCGTTGGAATAGGCAAGTCGAGAGGTAACAAAGGCATAGATGAGGGTTTCAGCAGGAGTTGAGCTGAGGCAAGGGTGGAGATGGGCGATGCTACCGAGGTAGAAATAGACGGTTTGAGTTATGCCGCCAAAATCTAATTTCAGGGTCAAATATGATACTAAGGTTACGAAGTGTGGCTCAGCCTCAGAGAAGTTGGGGAGAGGGATGGAGTCAGTGCCTAGGGAACGGAGTTGGTGGCAGGGGCCGAAAACAATGGCTTTGGTCTTCCCAATATTTAATTGGAGAAAATTTCTGCTCACCCAAATTGGATGTCGGACAAGCAGTCTGACAATTTAGAGACCGTGGAGGGGTCGAGAGAAGTGGTAGTGAGGAAGAGCTGGGCATCATCAGCATGCATGTGGAAATGGACGTTGTCGCCAAGGGGTAACATGTAGATGAGAAATAGGAGGAGGCCAAGGATGGCTTATGCTCTGGTGACAGAAATTTTACACAACCCTTTCAGAAATCAAAAGGAGACCTGTGCTTTGGGATTCATTCATTGTACTCTACTCTAATGCTATTCAGATAGAAAAACTATCACAACACTGAAAACACTATGACCATGAATTATTCAGACAGCTCATTACCCGTGCATCTTCAGTTTACCAGCTGATCTGAAGAGTAAGCTTAAATGCAGAGCCATTCAGCTGTTGTCAGTTTCAACAGGTCTAAATAAAGGTTTCAGTCATCTGCACAGTACTTACCACAGTCTGCTGATTCACCTGAATCACCTCATCACCAGCATGAATCTTTCGTGATCTATCAGCAGGCGACTGCAAAATAAAGGGAAAAAAATTAAACACAACTACCTATTCACGACTGACACCTTGATGCAGTGAGGTTACTCCTGTGCCACAAAAATTACAAGTACTGTCAGCAAGCCAGAATTCTCAAGTCCCCCTTCTATGTTTAACTTCACTGATTTGCAGTTCAGTTCATCACAATTATTAACAGGTGTACATCCCAGTGCAGCTTTGAAGACAACTGGTGATAAGTTCAGGCTTTATCCTATTAATGGCCATTCTGTGCCAAGTCACTGGTTACCTGACAGACATTCTAGGCTTATTGGTACCAGACAGAAATTATTGCTGGAGAGCAGAGTTTAAGTCATGTTATTTTGGAGTAATGTAACCAGATAGCCTTTACAAATGTTCAATTTCACAACAAAACATTTGCTTTTGGAAAGTTTAAAACCTTAATAAAATGTGGCACTTCAAAGATACTGAATAATCTATGATTCCCAAACAGCTTAATTGATATTGTTATGCCAAAATAAGTCAGCTCTCTACTCAATAGCTTTTCAATTGCAATACATGGGTAAGAGCTTACAGACCAATTCACAGCGGCATTCTTATTTCTACCAAGTTCCATCACTTTCGTGGTAAGTTTAGACCAGCGTCGGCAAAGCCTGGTATCAGGGCCCACCTCACCACACTTGGCAAAAGGCCTGAACTGTCTGCACAGAAAAGGAACTAACAAAGGCAGACTAGCTTGGGGCCCAGCAGCCACAAGTATTGCTAAGAGAGAATCTGAACCATATAGACAGAAAGATCCCTAGTTCAATCTCTAGCCTGTGCTGTTTTAAGTGATCTCAGCTGGATGATGGTAGGATGCTGCAATTGGATCAAGTGCCCCAGCGATGGGGGGTAGAAGAACGAACGATTTACATTTATATAACGCCTTTCATGACCACCAGACATCTCAAAGCGCTTTACAGCCAATGAAGTACTTTTGTAGCCACTGTTGTAATATGGGAAATGCAGTCGCCAATTTGCACACAGCAAGCTCCCACAAACAGCAATGTGATAATGACCAGATAATGTGTTATGTTGATTGAAGGATAAATATTGGCCAGGACATCGGGGATAACTCCCCTGCTCTTCTTCAAAATAGTGCCATGGGATCTTTTACATCCACCTGAGAGAGTAGATGGGGCCTTGGTTTAATGTCTCACCTGGAACATGAAAAGCCAGGGATTGTGCTCATGACCTGCATCCAATGAACCCGATTGTGAAAAGTGCACTTGTGGATATTATCTTTGGCTGGGTGTCAGAAAGAGAGGTAGAAAGGACACCCTGTAATTTCATTATAAATGGGTACATGAATTGTTTCTCTCTCTCTCTCTCATGCTCTCCATCCTCAAACTCACTCAGGGCCAGAAATTCTAAAAGTTCCAACAATACAAATCATTACAAACATTAAAAATTTAAATACCATACTATCATTGAAATACTGGATGGCAAAATAAAAATTGAAAAACCAGGACTGGTATTGTACATGGAGAAAACTGACATTGCTGTGTACATTAAACTAGTTTTTAAATATATAACCCAGAACTGGCATGGTTTTCAAATAATTGCAGTTACGACTGTGCTGTGAAGCTTTTAAAGAAGCTAGTTTTTGCAGCAATGTTACTGGGTTACAGTCTTCCTCTTGGCCAAGAACCAACAGAGGGATCAGTTACAACAAAAACCTGCACATGGTTTCAGATTCTGCAGTAAGAGCAGAAAAACATTCCTGGCTCAGCAAGAACATCTGGGCTGAGATCATGAACACAAAAGTTACAAGACATACAGACAGCAGGCAAAGACAGAAGCATCACTGCAACACAAAATTACCTGCATCTGCAAGAATAAACTTAACCAGCACTTAAAGAATCCCACATAGGTTTCAGCTACCAGACCCACCTTACTTCTATCTTGAGTCAATCTACTTTCATGTTGACCAGGCAGGTGAAACCTACCCATCACTCAGTGGCATCATTTGAAGGGCATCTTTCATATTTTAAGCGATCACATTTTTTTGTGGTGAACATGGTTTTGATGCCAATCAATCACCAGGTGTATGCAAGTACTTCTACATGCCGTACATGCCTACTGTAAAATGAATTATTCCCCACCTCCAAAATATGCTTTTGGAAATTCGTCAACCCAGCATATATTTGGAGGTCTTGAATCCAGAGGCCATACAGTCTGCTCTGAATGCAAAATTCTTCTTGGTCATTGTTCATGTTGCTTCATAGGATTAGACAATTCAAATTTAACATAAACAATGACAATTATCAGCAGTAGACTATATTGGAATGCTAGCACCTCCAAACCTACCACGAGATTTAGCCACATGTGTTATCTGCACTCCTATAGTCCTGCATTGTAATAAGTAGTCTTTGAGTAAAGCTCATGGTACAATATTTTGGAGAAAAGATAGAACCTCTCCCAATAAGCGCACACACTTACTTTAATATTACAATCACGATTAGGTGATTACTTTGAAAATAAAAGCAGTTAGCAACTGCATTTAACCAGCGGCAATGTTCATGCCGCTGGTAGGAATTAGCGATGACTTTAATATGGCCAAGTTCATTTGTCATTTAGGCAAAAAAAAAGAGACAGGGCTGACAGTACACACAGACCAAACAGGTAGTTAGCTAACTTAAAAGATGCTTCAGAAGACATTTCTACAGTTTGATCAAAATGACCTTTTGGATTCTCTTAACTGCAGGACATTGGTCACTGCAAGTGCTGTTAATTACACAACATTATGAACTAACCACTTCTCTGTGGCCACCGTGACTGGTCTCTAGGTGAGAGTGTTGAAATGTTGACTTAGTAATGAGAATAATGTAGTAAATACACAACCTTTTCTTTTTCATTTCCAACTCATCCAAGATCAAAATCAGTCTAATAAACAGAAGCAATGTGGCCATACATTTACACAGCTTGCCCTTACTGGCATGATTATTCACTGAACACCAAAGGGATGGCTGTTTAATAGGACACATGACAACTAATTATGCACATGCCCTTACAACCCATTCTTACCAATCATAAGTCTAGACATCATGCACAAAAACTTAAAATTGAAGTCCAAGTTTAAAAGGCGATCAAAAAGAAAAAAACTAATTCAGAGAAAAAACTCCCATTTTCCTTCCCTTGTTAAGATTCTCTTACCTCTTATTCTTCACCTCCCCAATTAAAAATAAAATCCTGGATAATATTTCAGTCACAGATGTACACAAGGGTAGCCCAAGATGGCTTATTTTCCTCTTTTTTTCCCTTTAATAAAAGGGAAGCAGCTAATCGCCACCAATTTGCCTTCACCCCAAAGCCACAATCAAGAACCAACAACCTCAACAAAACTTACCTGCCCGACAGCTATTAACACTCCTAAAATACATACTAATTACTGCAGTGGTAATGTTGACAAGCAACTAACAGGCAGCCTATGAATTACCTGACTGTATAGTACAGGTTTGGATCAAAATCTCAGCTTAATACAGAATTTATCTCCATAGTGCATCTTATAATACATTTCATAAAGTTACACCAGCTTCAATGTTCTCTAATACCAGACCTATATATATCTGGGCTGTACAGAGTGTGGATGTGCACCAGAGGACTGGAGAGTGGTCAATGGAGACAGCGCTAATCCGGGTAATTAAAGGCCAGTTAACATAACATATGTGGTAGAGTCTAAAATTAAGGGTGATTTCAGCACGAATTTCAAAAAGGGACAAACGTGCTCAACAGATCTCATTCTACACTTGCCTGGATGAGTGCAGATCCAACACTCAAGAAGCTCGATACAAGCCAGGAGAAAGCAGCCCTCTTGATCAGCACCCCATCCACCAACATTCAACCCCCCGCCACCTGGCACACCGTGGCTGCAGTGTGTACAAGATGCACTGTAGCAACTAGCCAAAGCTTCTTGAGCAGCACCTCCCAAACCTGCGACCCTACCACCTAGAAAGTAGCAGGGACATGGGAACACCATCACCTCCAAGTTATACACCATCCTGAATTGGAAATATATTGCCATTCTTTCATCAACACTGGGTCAAATCCTGGAACTCTCCAATGGCGCTGTGGGACTACCCTCACCACACAGACTGCAGACGGCTCACCACCTTCTCAAGGGCAATACATGCTGGCCTTGCCAGTGACGCCATAATTAGAATTATTTAATTAACTGAATTTAAATTCCCCAGCTGCCATGGTGGGATTTGAACTTTTGTCTCCGGATCACTAGTCCAGGCCTCTGGATTACTAGTCCAGGCCTCTGGATTACTAGTCCAGGCCTCTGGATTACTAGTCCAGTAACATAACCACAATGCTACCATTCCTATAAAGCCCCTGGAAATGTTTTTACATTAAAAGTGCCATGTTGCTGTTATTTAATAAATTATTTGACAAGATACCACATAGGTAGTGTCATAGGGCTCAGATTCCAGCATCTGCAGTATTTTGCTTTTGTATTGTGTAGGGTCACAGGATTCAGTTCTGTGGCCACTTTGGTTTACATTGTATATCAAAGACTTGAATATAGACCTAGAGGGAGTGGTGTGAAAATATACAAATTGTACCAAAATAGGAGGCAGAGTTCATTAAAAAAAATTAAAACTTGAAAAAAAAAGACAACCAAAGAAAGCTGCAACGGGATAAGATAATGGAGGAATGGACTAATAACTGGCAGATAAACATTGGTCAGCAAATGTGAGATTATGCATTTTGTAAAAAAAAAAAAGCAGCAGTAATTAAACTCTATCAAAGTAGTGTTAGTCTTGTGGAATAGTAGTGTGGTTAGGAGTACAGGTTCACAGAACATTAAATGCAGCATCTCGGGCTGGTAAGACTTAAAACCTACAATTACATTTGTGCTTTTTAAAAAAAATCACGATGTATAAAATATTAAAAAAACAAGTAGATACAATGGCAAATGAAATTTAATGCAGAAAAGTGCAAAGTGATACATTTTGGTAGGAAGAACAAGGAGAGGCAATATAAATTAAAGGATACAATCCCAAAGGGGTGCATGAACAGAGAGACCAAGGGGTATATGTACACAAATCGTTGAAGGTGGCAAGGCTGGTTGAGAAAGTGGTTAAAAAAGCATACAGGATCCTGGGCTTCATAAATAGAGGCATAGGAGTACAAAAAAGCAAGGAAGTCATGATGAACCTTTATAACACACTGGTTCGGCCTCAACTGGAGTATTGTATCCAATTCTGGGCACCGCACTTTAGGAAGGATGTGAAGGCCTTAGAGGGGGTGCAGAAAAGATTTACAAGAATGGTTCCAGAGACGAGGGACTCCAGTTACGTGAATAGACTGGAGAAGCTGGGGTTATTCTCCTCAGTGCAGTGAAGATCAAGAGGAGATTTGATAGATGTGTTCAAAATCAGGAGGGGTCTAGACAGAATAGATAGAGAGAAACTATTTCCATTGGCGGAACGGTCGAGAACCAGAGGACACAGATTTAAGGTGATTGGAAGAACCAAAAGGAGACATGAAGAAAAAAAAAATGTACGCAGCGAGTGGTTAGGATTTGGAATGCACTGCCTGAAAAGGGTGGTGGAAGCAGATTCAATCCAAGCTTTCAAAATGGAATTGAATAAGTACCTGAGGAAAAGAATTTGCAAGGCTACAGGGAAAGGGAGGGGGAGTGGCACTTGAAGTGCGCTAGCACTGGCTCGAGGGGCTGAATGGTTACAGCACAGAAGGAGGCCATTCTATGATTCTATTTTTTCCTGAAGGGGAATAATATTTTGAAGTGTTGAGATAATTCTATGATGAACCTATATAAAACCATACTGTTTACAGTATTGGGCATACATGGCACTCAACTGGCTTAACCAAACATTCGAGCTACTACATCATCATCATCGACGTCCCTCGGAATCGAGGAAGACTTGCTTCCACTCTTATGAATTCTTAGGTGGCTGTACAGTCCAATACGAAAACCAGAGTCTCTGTCACAGGTGAGACAGACAGTGGTTGAAGGGAAGGGTGGGCAGGGAGCCTGGTTTGCCGCACGCTCCTTCCGCTGCCTGCGCTTGATTTCTGCATGCTCTCAGCGATGATACTCGAGGAGCTCAGCGCCCTCCCAGATGCACTTCCTCCACTTAGGGCAGTCTTTGGCCAAGAACTCCCAGGTGTCAGTGGGGATGTCGCACTTTATCAATGAGGCTTTGAGGATGTCCTTGTAACGTTTCTGCTGCCCACCTTTGGCTCGTTTGCCGTGGACAAGTTCAGAGTAAAGCACTTGCTTTGGGAGTCTCGTGTCTGGCATGCGAGCTATGTGGCTTGCCCAGCGGAGCTGATCAAGTGTGGTCAGTGCTTCAAGGCTGGGGATGTTGGCCTGGATGAGGACACTAATGTTGGTGCATCTGTCCTCCCAGGGAATTTGTAGGATCTTGCGGAGACATCATTGGTGGGATTTCTCCAGCGACTCGAGGTGTCTACTGTACATGGTCTGCGTCTCTGAGCCATACAGCAGGGCAGGTATTACTACAGTCCTGTAGACCATGAGCTTGGTGACAGTTTTGATGGTGTGGTCTTCAAACACACTTTTCCTCAGACGGCCGAAGTTTGCACTGGCGCACTGGAGGCGGTGTTGGATCTTGTCGCCAATGCCTGCTTTTGTTGATAGGAGGCTGCCGAGA
Organism: Pristiophorus japonicus; assembly: GCF_044704955.1. Lineage (NCBI taxonomy): Eukaryota > Metazoa > Chordata > Chondrichthyes > Pristiophoridae > Pristiophorus > Pristiophorus japonicus. The sequence continues at coordinate 106,158,569 of NC_091985.1, read as the reverse complement.
TAAGGGAAGTGGTCCACATTGTCCACGGCTGCACCTTGGATCTTGATGTTTGGGGGGGCAGTGCTGTGCGGCGAGGACAGGCTGGTGGAGGACCTTTGTCTTACTGATGTTTAGCGTAAGGCCCATGCTTTCATATGCCTCAGTAAATACGTCGACTATGTCCTGGAGTTCAGCCTCTGTATGTGCGCAGACGCAGGCATCATCCGCATACTGTAGCTCAATGACAGAGGTTGGGGTGGTTTTGGACCTGGCCTGGAGGCGGCGAAGGTGGAACAGCTTCCGACTGGTTCTGTAGTTTCGTTCCACTCCAGCGGGGAGCTTGTCAACTGTGAGGTGGAGCATGGCAGCGAGGAAGACTGAGAAGAGGGTTGGGGCGATGACGCAGCCCTGCTCGACCCAGTCCGGACGTGGATTGGGTCTGTGGTGGATCCGTTGGTAAGGGTCACGACCTGCATCCAAAAACACATCAAGCTCTACCAGGCTTTGCTTTCCTCTGCCAAAAGTGCCTGCTACTCCAGGAAGGGCAAAAATAAACCCCAACTCCTTGTCTCTATTACCTCTTTAAATCCCTCTCACTGCCCTGACACAAAGTGCGAGAAGCTCTGATTGTTTTGTCACCGAGACAGAGACCATCCGTTCAGCTGCCAATGCTGCGTTCACTCCTTTCCATTGCTCACCAAGCCAAAGATCCCCCTAGTTCCTACCCAACCCGAGCCGTGAAACCCCATCTCTCTGTAGTTGCTCCTCTATCTCCCTCTAATCCATGAAACTGACGGAGGTGTTTCTCTGAGCCCATTCCAACGAAAATACTGGCCACTCAATTTCCCTTCCTGGTCCTCATGCTAGCTGCAAGTACTTCCCTCCTATCAGGCACTTTCACCCTCCCTTTCAAAATCATCGTCACTCCTCTCCTCCAAAAACCCACCCTCAACCCCACTGTCCTCATTAATTATTGGCCTATCTCCAGCCTCCCTATCTTCGCCAAAGGCCACTGAATATGCTGTCGCTATCCAGTTCCTTACCTCAGCTCACCTGCTGCTGAAACCCACATCCATGCCTCCTCACTTTTTGCTCATACCTCTGAAGCACCCTTGGGATATTTTTCTACATTGAAAACGCTAAATGCAAGCTGTGATTGCACGTGTTTGCACAAATAATTTTTATTTCACTTGTGTTTAGCTATGAGAGATTAGGTGCAGCACTGATGCAAGCTTTTCTACATGGAGTTAATTTAAAAACTATAAAAATTTTATGCAATGCATGTAGGAATATTCAGTAATAAACTAATTACAATTTTACACATTCTAAAGTAGTATTTCCCTTAAAATACTGCTTTTATGAAATAGATAAACTATCTTTATTTTCGCATGCAAGATTAAAGGATACACTAGTGCTCTCACCTTTACCTCAGATACTGTATATGGCTATTACACTGGCTAAACACCTCTGTCACTCAACCCATTAATGCATTCAGGTTCCTGGTTAAAAACCTAGAATCACAGATTTACTATTTGAAGCTGAAATTATAAGCAAATTTCTTACTCACGTTTTCTGTTGTACCAGTTACAACATGTAATCCATCATAGGTTGATTTAATATACATGCCCTAGAAAAAAAGAAAAAACTATTAGAATGAAAACCAGCAATGGGATTACCCCGTTTACTCAACTCAAGTGTAGTTCTGAAATCTTGTCTCCACATTCAGAATCTAATATTATGTTCAGAGCTACATTCTGAGGCATTAAATACCAAATTTTCAAATAGGTGTCTGTAGCCACCAGCGAAGGGAGGAGAAATAACAGGATTAAACAGGAGAAACAAATTAGCTCCACCTGCAGAGTCAAGAGTGCATTTATCTGCAGCAGTACAATTCTGAAGCTGCAGCAGCACAACTTTCTCTCATTCTCACCAAGCACCATGACCGCCTGACAAGACACCAACAATAAGTTGCATCTGCACAGCCCAGTTGTGCAGCATCAAAGCACAATATTTCAGCCTTGCACTTCTCCACATGCGAAGTCCCCAATATTATCTATGAAAAACACATACTGTTCAATAGGAAAATCTGAGCATCATCTTTGGAGCACCTTTTACCTGCCAGTAATTGAACAAAAATAGCAGGGAGGCGGAGCGGCGAGAGGCCTACTAAAGGCCCAGCAGCGTCGTGAGGCGGAGCAGCGAGAGGCCGACTAAAGGCTCAGCAGCAAGCTACTGCAAGGAGAAAGGGCAAAAAAATAAAAATAAATCGAAAGGTGACATCACAGCCAAGGGGGTAAATGATTGGCGAGTAGTTTTTCCTTATCTTTTTCTTTTCAGTAAGTAACCTTTGGCATAGTTGCCAAATTAAATTAATCTAAGGGTTACGGCATGGCAGGAAAGCCCAGTCCCATGTCATGCTTCTCCTGTGCTATGTGGGAAATCGGGGACGCTTCCAGTGTCGCTGACTACGATTATGTGTGCGGGAAGTGTATCCAGCTGCAGCTCCTGACAGATCGCATTGTGGCACTGGAACTGCACATGAATTCACCATAGAGCATCCGCGATGCTGAAGATGTCGTGAATAGCACGTTTAGTGAGTTGGTCACAGCGCAGGTAAAGGTTACAAAGGCAGATAGGGAATGGGTGACCATCAAGCAGAACATGGAATAAGAATGCAGTGCAAGAGTCCCATGCGGTCATCTACCTCCAAAACAGATATACAGTTTTGGGTACTGTTGGGGGCAATGGCTCAACAGGGGAAGGCAGCAGCAGCCAAGTTCATGGCACCGTGTGTGGCCCGGAAAAGAATGGGAGCGCTTTAGTGGTAGGGGATTCTATTGTAAGGGGAATAGATAGGCGTTTCTGCGATCGCAACAGAGACTCCAGGATGGTATGTTGCCTCCCTGGGGCAAAGGTCAAGGATGTCTCATAGAAACATAGAAAATAGGTGCAAGAGTAGGCCATTCAGCCCTTCGAGCCTGCACCACCATTCACTGAGATCATGGCTGATCATTCCTTCAGTACCCCTTTCCTGCTTTCTCTCCATACCCCTTGATCCCTTTAGCCGTAAGGGCCATATCTAACTCCCTCTTGAATATATCCAATGAACTGGCATCAACAACACTCTGCTGCAGGGAATTCCACAGGTTAACAACTCAGTGACGTTTCTCCTCATCTCAGTCCTAAATGGCCTACCCCTTATCCTAAGACTGTGTCCCCTGGTTCTGGACTTCCCCAACATCGGGAACATTCTTCCCGCATCTAACCTGTCCAGTCCCATCAGAATCTATATGTTTCTATGAGATCCCCTCTCATCCTTCTAAACTCCAGTGTATAAAGGCCCAGTTGATCCAGTCTCTCCTTATGTCAGTCCATCCATCCCTGGTATCAGTCTGGTGAATCTTCGCTGCACTCCCTCAATACCAAGAATGTCCTTCCTCAGATTAGGAGACCAAAACTGAACACAATATTCCAGGTGAGGCCTCACCAAGGCCCTGTACAACTGCTCCTATTCTCAAATCCCCTAGGTATGAAGGCCAACATACCATTTGCCTTCTTCACTGCCTGCTGTACCTGCATGCCAACTTTCAATGACTGATGAACCATGACACCCAGGTCTCGCTGCACCTCCCCTTTTCCTAATCTGCCACCATTCAGATAATATTCTGCCTTTGTGTTTTTGCCACCAAAGTGGATAACCTCACGTTTATCCACATTATACTGCATCTGCCATGCATTTGCTCACTCACCTAACCTGTCCAATTCACCCTGCAGCCTCTTAACATCCTCCTCACAGCTCACACCGCCACCCAGTTTAGTGTCATCTGCAAACTTGGAGATATTACACTCAATGCCATCATCTAAATCATTAATGTATATTGTCGAGAGCTGGGGTCCCAGCACTGAGCCCTGCGGCACTCCACTAGTCACAGCCTTACATTCTGAAAAGAACCCGTTTATTCCAACTCTCTGCCAACCAGTTCTCTATCCACGTCAGTACATTACCCCCAACACCATGTGCTTTGATTTTGCACACTAATCTCGTGTGTGGGACCTTGTCAAAAGCCTTTTGAAAGTCCAAATACATCACCTCCACTGGTTCTCCCTTGTCCAATCTACTAGTTACATCCTCAAAAAATTCCAGAAGATTTGTCAAGCATGATTTCCCCTTCATAAATCCTTGCTGACTTGGGCCAATCCTGTCACTGCTTTCCAAATGCGCTGCTATTTCATCCTTAATAATTGATTCCAACATTTTCCCCACTACTGATGTCAGGCTAACTGGTCTATAATTACCCGTTCTCTCTCTCCCTCCTTTTGTTAAAAAGTGGTGTTACATTAGCTACCCTCCAGTCCATAGGAACTGATCCAGAGTCGATAGACTGTTGGAAAATGATCACCAATGCATCCACTATTTCTAGGGCTTCTTCCTCAAGTACTCTGGGATGTAGACTATTGGGCCCCAGGGATTTATCGGCCTTCAATCCCATCAATTTCCCGCTTAATAAGGATATCCTTCAGTTCCTCCTTCTCACTAGATCATCGGTCCCCTAGTACATCCGGAAGGTTATTTGTGTCTTCCTTCGTGAAAACAGAACCAAAGTATTTGTTCAATTGGTCTGCCATTTCTTTGTTCCCCATTATAAATTCACCTGATTCTGACTGCAAGGGACCTACGTTTGTCTTCACTAATCTTTTTCTCTTCACATATCTGTAGAAGCTTTTGCAGTCAGTTTTTATGTTCCTGGCAAGCTTCCTCTCGTACTCTATTTTCCCCCTCTTAATTAAACCCTTTGTCCTCCTCTGCTGAATTCTCAATTTCTCCCAGTCCTCAGGTTTGCTGCTTTTTCTGGCTAATTTATATGCCTCTTCCTTGGATTTAACACTATCCTTAATTTCCCTTGTTCGCCACGGTTGAGCCAACTTCCCGGTTTTATTTTTACTCCAGACAGGGATGTACAATTGTTGAAGTTCATCCATGTGATCTTTAAAGGTTTGGCACTGCCTATCCACCATCAACCCTTTAAGTATCATTTGCCAGTCTAATCTAGCCAATTTGCGCCTCATACCATCAAAGTTACCTTTCCTTAAGTTCAGGACCCTAGTCTCTGAATTAACTGTGTCACCCTCCATCTTAAAGAATTCTACCATATTATGGTCACTCTTCCCCAACGGGCCTCACACAACAAGATTGCTAATTAGTCACTTCTCATTACACATCACCCAGTCGAGGATGGTCAGCTCTCTAGTTGGTTCCTCGACATATTGGTATAGAAAACCAACCCTAATACACTCCAGGAAATCCTCCTCCACCACATTGCGATCAGTTAGGCTAGCCCAATCAATATGTAGATTGAAGTCGCCCATGATAAATGCTGTACCTTTATTGCATGCATCCCTCATTTCTTGTTTGATGCTGACCCCAACCTCACTACTACTGTTTGGTGGTCTGTACACAACTCCCACTAGCGTTTTCTGCCCTTTGGTATTCCGCAGCTCCACCCATACCGATTCCACATCATCCAAGCTAATGTCCTTCCTTACAATTGCGTTAATTTCCTCTTTAACCAGCAACGCCACCCCGCCTCCTTTTCCTTTCTGTCTATCCTTCCTAAATGCTGAATACCCTTGGATGTTGAATTCTCAGCCTTGATCACCCTGGAGCCATGTCGCCGTGATGCCAATCACATCGTATCCGTTAACTGCTATCTGCGCAGTTAATTCGTCCACCTTATTCCGAATACTCCTCGCATTGAGGCACAGAACCTTCAGGCTTGTCTTTTTAAACACACTTGCCCCTTTAGAATTTTGCTATAATGTGGCCCTTTTTGTTTTTTGCCTTGGGTTTCTCTGCCCTCCACTTTTACTTTTCTTCTTTCTATATTTTGCTTCTGCCCCCATTCTACTTCCCTCTGTTTCCCTGCATAGGTTCCCATCCCCCTGCAATATTAGTTTAACTCCTCCCCAACAGCACTAGCAAACACTCCCCCTCGGACATTGGTTCCGGTCCTGCCCAGGTACAGACCGTCCGGTTTGTACTGGTCCCACCCTCGAGGGTGAACAGACAGTTGTCGTGGTGCATATTGGTACCAACGATACAGGTAAAAAACGGGATGAGGTCCTACAAGCTGAATTTAGGGAGCTAGTAGTTAAATTAAAAAGTAGGACCTCAAAAGGTAGTAATCTCAGGATTGCTGCCTGTGCCACGTGCTAGTCAGAGTAGAAATAGCAGGATCGCTCAGATGAATATGTGGCTTGAGGAGTGGTGCAGGAGGGAGGGGTTCAAATTCCTGGGACACTGGAACCGGTTCTGGGGGAGGTGGGACTAGTACAAACCGGACGGTCTGCACCTGGGCAGGACCAGAACCAATGTCCTAGGGGGGAGTGTCTGCTAGTGCTGTTGGGGAAGGGTTAAACTAATATGGCAGGGGGATGGGAATCTATGCAGGGAGACAGAGGGAAGTAAAATGGGAGCAGAAGCAAAAAGATAGAAAGAAAAAAAGTAAAAGTAAAAGTGGAGGGCAGAGAAATCGAAGGCAAAAATCAAAAAGGGCCACATTACAGTAAAATTCTAAAAAAGGGACAAAGTGTATTAAAAAGATAAGCCTGAAGACTCTGTGCCTCAATGCAAGGAGTATTCATAATAAGCTGGACGAATTAACTGCGCAGGCAGCTATTAACGAATATGATGTGATTCGGATTATGGAGACATGGCTCCAGGGTGACCAAGACTGGGAACTTAACAACCAGGGATATTCAACAGTCAGGAAGGATAGACAGAAAAGGAAAAGGAGGCAGGGTAGCGTTGCTGGTTAAAGAGAAAATTAACACAATAGTAAAGAAGGACATTCGCTTGGATGATGTGGAATCCGTATGGATAAAGCTGTGGAATACCAAAGGGCAGAAAACACTAGTGGGAGTTGTGTACAGATCACCAAACAGTAGTAGTGAGGTTGGGGACAGCATCAAACAAGAAATTAGGAATGTGTGCAATAAAGGTACGGCAGTAATCATGGGCGACTTTAATCTACATATAGATTGGGCTAACCAAACTGGTAACAATACGGTGGAGGAGGATTTCCTGGAGTGTATTAGGGATGGTTTTCTATACCAATATGTCGAGGAACCAACTAGAGGGCTGGCCATCCTCGACTGGGTGATGTGTAATGAGAAAGGACTAATTAGCAATCTTGTTGTGTGGGGCTCCTTGGGGAAGAGTGGCCATAATATGGTCGAATTCTTTATTAAGATGGAGAGTGACAGTTAATTCAGAGACTAGGGTCCTGAACTTAAGGAAAGGTAACTGCGATGGTATGAGACATGAATTGGCTAGAATAGACTGGCGAATGATACTTGAAGGGTTGACGGTAGATAGGCAATGGCAAACATTTAAAGATCACATGGATGAATGTCAATAATTGTACATCCCTGTTTGGAGTAAAAATAAAAGGGGGAAGGTGGCTCAACCGTGCCTAAAAAGCGAAATTAGAGATAGTGTTAAATCCAAGGAAAAGGCATATAAATTGCCCAGAAAAAGCAGTAAACTTGAGGAGTGGGAGAAATTTAGAATTCAGCAGAGGAGGACAAAGGGTTTAATTTGAAGGGGGCAAGAGAATACGAGAGGAAGCTTGCTGGGAACATAAAAACTGACTGCAAAAGCTTCTATAGCTATGTGAAGATAAAAGATTAGTGAAGACAAACATAGGTCCCTTGCAGTCAGAATCAGGTGAATTTATAATGGGGAACAAAGAAATGGCAGACCAATTGAACAAACACTTTGGTTCGGTCTTCACAACGGAAGACACAAATAACCTTCTGGAAATACTAGGGGACCAAGGGTCTATCGAGAAGGAGAAACTGAAGGAAATCCTTATTAGGCAGGAAATTGTGAGGGAAATTGATGGGATTGAAGGCCGATAAATCCCCAGGGCCCCGATAGTCTGCATCCCAGAGTACTTAAGGAAGTGGCCTTAGAAATAGTAGATGCATTGGTGATCATTTTCTGACAGTCTATCGACTCTGGATCAGTTCCTATGGACTGGAGGATAGCTAACGTAACACCACTTTTTTAAAAAAGGGAGAGAGAAAACAGGGAATTATAGACCGGTTAGCCGGACATCAGTCGTGGGGAAAATGTTGGAATCAATTATTAAAGATGAAATAGCAGCGCATTTGGAAAGCAGTGACAGGATCGGTCCAAGTCAGCATGGATTTATGAAAGGGAAATCATGCTTGACAAAGCTTCTAGAATTTTTTGAGGATATAACTAGTCAAGTGGACAAGGGCGAACCAGTGAATGTGGTGTATTTGGACTTTCAAAAGGCTTTTGACAAGGTCCCACACAAGAGATTAGTGTGCAAAAATTAAAGCTCATGGTATTGGGGGTAATGTATTGACGTGGATAGAGAACTGGTTGGCAGACAGGAAGGAGAGAGTCGGGATAAACGGGTCCTTTTCAGAATGGCAGGCAGTGACTAGTGGGGTGCCGCAGGGCTCAGTGCTGGGACCCCAGCTATTTACAATATACATCAATGATTTATATGAAGGAATTGAGTGTAATATCTCCATGTTTGCAGATGACACTAAGCTGGGTGGCAGTGTGAGCTGTGAGGAGGATGCTAAGAGGCTGCAGGGTGACTTGGACAGGTTAGGTGAGTGGGCAAATGCATGGCAGATGCAGTATAATGTGGATAAATGTGAGGTTATCCATTTTGATGGCAAAAACAGGAAGGCAGAATACTACCTGAATGGCGACAGATTAGGAAAAGTGGAGGTTCAACGAGACCTGGGTGTCATGGTACATCAGTCATTGAAAGTTGGCATGCAAGTACAGCAGGCCGTGAAGGCATCAAATGGCATGTTAGCCTTCAAAGCTAGGGGATTTGAGTATAGCAGGAGGGAGGTCTTGCTGCAGTTGTACAGGGCCTTGGTGAGGTCTCACCTGGAATATAGTGTTCAGTTTTGGTCTCCTAATCTGAGGAAGGACATTCTTACTATTGAGGGAGTGCAGCAAAGGTTCACCAGATTGATTCCCGAGATGGCAGCACTGACATATGAGGAGAGACTGGATTGACTCGGTCTGTATTCACTGGAGTTAAGAATGAGAGGGGATCTGATAGAAACATATAAAATTTTGACGGGATTGGACAGGTTAGAGGCAGGAAGAATGTTCCTGATGTTGGGGAAGTCCACAACCAGGGGTTACAGTCTAAGGAAAAGGGGTAAGCCATTTAGTATCGAGATGAGGAGAAATTTCTTCACTCAAGAGTTGTTAATCTGTGGAATTCCCTGCCGCAGAGAGCTGTTGAGGTCAGTTCATTGGATATATTCAAGAAGGAGTTAGATATGGCCCTTACGGCTAAAGGGATCAAGGGATATGGAGAGAAAGCAGGAAAGGGGTACTGAGGTGAATGATCAGCAATGATCTTATTGAATGGTGGTGCAGGCTCGAAGGGCTGAATGATCTATTTCTGCACCTATTTTCTATGTTTCTATCAGAACCAGCTTCTTTAAGCACAGAACTGCTTGCAGGGGACTGCTTTTGGAGGGTGGGTCTGGGGGTTAGGCCAGTCTTTGCACTGATATTCAGATTTAAAAAAAACAAAAGCTTCCATTAACCACCCCCCTTGCCTCATCAAATCATGGTATAGTCAGACTCAGCAAGTGTACCACATGTTCAAATGCACCCGTGGCTTCATTGGGACATTTTTCAATCAGGATCGCTGCTCAAACAAAAATCAAATTCAGTCATCTATTCTATTACTTATTAGATGGCTACTGTAGATGAGATCGCCAAGAACAATATCACTATTAGAAAACTGCAACCAACTAAAATAAACTGGACTAGAGCCAGTTTGATGCAACAAAAATTACCAAAGTTGTGCTGCTTTAAAAAAAACAGCTACATTTAAGGTTTAGAGTGTGTCTTCCAATTCATTACTGTATTAATATATTATATTTACACTAATTTAGCAGCCAAAGGAAAAGACTAAGCTTTTGCTGCTTTGATGTCCAGGATATCTGATGTCCCCGATTTCCTGAGGACCTACATCATTGTTTGTGAAGTCCTCGGCAAAACATTTCTGCTGCTACAATTGGAACAGAGACAAGAAAATGATGTGAATTGTACACTCAACTAAATATTAGACTAAAGCTTTTGGTTTTCAAACCTTTATACTCTTCCCCTTTGGAGAATAGTGTGAAGTAGTGGAAAGATTTGCAGGCTGATTAAGAGTCTGAACGCACCTTCCATGGCTATAACCATCTTTATACTGGTCGATAGAGTGGTTAGTTCTATACAGCAGGAGGGTTCTCATACACCAACATCCACCAGCCGCATGAATCCCACTGAACGTCAACTGGAGCTTCGGTTTGCTCACTGGGACTGTCTGGAGTGGTTTCAAACCCTGCACCATCTGACTCAGAGGGGAGAACCAAGGCAAAGGCTCACTCCAGAATCTGGTATTGGACAGAAAGGGAACTGGGGTTACTTAAGGGTGGCCAGTTGTGGGGGGGGCGGGTGAACAAGAGGAGATCTGAAAAGTTTCTCAACTGCAAACAAGTTTAAGCTGTGCATCCACAGGCTACATGCTCGAATTCAGAAGCACTTTTGGTGTGCTTGCTTGTTGCTGCAGCTGCTTTGCATATTCAGGTCTTGTTCTGCAGCATTTTGTAGACTAGGCTAGTCATATTACAGTAGTAGAACTGTTCTAGCAACGACTTTTTGGATTATATTGCTAATTTTTTTTTCCTCTGAAGTCCATAATGCCAAAGTCAGGCACAATCCTTTCACCATGATATTTTTTTCATTTATCCAGTCTTCAGCTGGTCGGGAAGTCTGGCCTTCCATTCAATGCTTTGTCGAGTATTAAGTCCCTTTCTTCTGTAGGGCGTGGTCACTAAATGGGTCTGGGCTTTTACCACTGCTTGGTTAACCAAAAGAGAAATGTCTCATTCAGATTTTCATTCTGAGCAAGCACGACAAATTGATTCAAAATGAATCCTTCAAGGTATTTGAGTCAACAGTACAATCTGTAACAACAAAATGCTGATTATACAGAGGAACAGGAATGGTCCATTCAGCCCTGGAGCCTTTTCTGCCATTCAATTACATTATGGCTAATCTGTACCTCAACTCCATTTATGTGGCTTTGATCCATGTCCTTTGATTCCCCAACATAATAACAAGAACTAGGAGGAATAGTTCATATGGCCCCTCGAGCCTGCTTTGCCATTCATCAAGATCATGGCTGATCATCTACATCAAGTCCACTTTCCTGCCCGATCCCTATATGTTTAATAGTAGTGTTTAATAAAAATGCATCGATCCCAGCTTTAAAAATTCCAATTGATCCATCATCCACAGGCTTTTGGGAGAGAGAATTGCAGATTTCCACTACCCTTTGTATAAAAATGTGCTTCCTGATTTCATTCCTGAATGGCTTAGCTCTAATATTATGATTATGCCCCATTGCTCTGGATTCCTCCACCAGAAGAAATAGCCCCTCTGTATCTACTCTATCCAATCGTTTTATCATTTTAGATATCATAATTAGATCACCCCTTAGTCTTCTATACCCCAAGGAATACAAGTCTAGTTTATGCAACCTGTCCTCAGAATTTGACCCTTTTATCATTGTGGTGAATCTCCGCTGCACCCCCTCCAAGGCCAACATATCCTTCCTAAGGCACAATGCTCAGAGCTGGCCACAATACTACAGATGCCGTCTAACCAGAGCTTTATGCAATTGTAGCGTAACTTCCACCCTTTCTTTTTATTCCAGCCCCCTTGAGATAAAGGCTAACATTCTATTAGCTTTTTAAATTATTTATTGTATCTGTCCACTAGCTTTTAGTGATTTATGTACACGGACCGTGAAATCTCTCTGCTCCTCCAGAGTTCCTAGCTTCATGCTGTTTAGAAAATACTCTGGTCTAACTTTCTTGGGTCCAAAGTGGTTGACCCCACACTTCCCAACATTGAACACCATCTGCAGTTTTGCCCACTCACTTAATCGATCAATGACCCTTTGCAACTTTCCCCTCTCATCTACACTATTTAGTGTGCCACCCAACTTGGTGTCTTCAGCAAGCTTGGACATATGGCTCTCTATTCTTTCTTCTAGGTCAATGATAAATAAATCAAGAGAAAAGCTGTGTCCCCAGTATAGATCCCAGCGGGGACACAAGTCACAACCTGCCAATTTGACATTATCCTACCTCCCAAGGACCCATATTTCCCCTTACAATGCTCTTATTTTTAATAAATATTTTAGAGTGTTATTAATTAGCTTTGATAGCTCTTGCAAGTTTAAGTTTATACTTTTTCTGCAACTCTTAATTTCTTCGTTGTTTAAAAAAAATAGCTCACCCAGTTTGCTGAATTTCATAGAAACATAGAAAGTAGTTGCAGGAGTAGGCCATTCGGCCCTTCGAGCCTGCACCACCATTCAATATGATCATGGTTGATCATGCACTTCAGTACCCCATTCCTACTTTCTCTCCAGACCCCTTGATCCCTTTAGTCATAAGGGCCACCATCTAACTCCCTTTTGAATATACCCAACGAACTGGCCTCAACAACTTTGTGGTAGAGAATTCCACAGGTTCACAATTCTGAGAGTGAAGAAGTTTCTCCTTATCTCGGTCCTAAATAGCTTACTCCCTTATCCTTAGACTGTGACCCCTGGTTCTGGACAACCCCAACATCATTCTTCCTGCATCTAACCTGTCCAATCCCGTCAGAATTTTATATGTTTCTATGAGATCCCCTCTCATTCTTCTAAATTCCAGTGAATATAAGTCTAGTCGATCCAGTCCTTCTTCAAATGTCAGTCCTGCCATCCTGGGAATCAGTCCGGTGAGCCTTTGCTGCACTCCCTCAATAGCAAGAATGTCCTTCCTCAGATTAGGAGACCAAAACTGCACACAATACTCAAGGTGTGGTCTCACCAAGGCCCTGTACAACTGCAGTAAGACCTCCCTGCTCCTATACTCAAATCCCCTCGCTATGAAGGCCAGCATGCCATTTGCTTTCTTTACTGCCTGCTGTACCTGCATGCCAACCTTCAATGACTGATGTACCATGACAACCAGGTCTCATTGCACTTCCCCTTTTACGAATGTCACCATTCAGATAATAATCTGCCTTCCTGTTTTTGCCACACTTATCCACATTATACTGCATCTGCCATGCATTTGCTCATTCACCTAACCCGTCCAAGATCCTCTGCAGCCTCCTCGCAGCTCGCACTTAGTGTCATCTGCAAGCTTGGAGATATTACATTCAATTCCTTCGTCTAAATCATTAATGTATATTTTAAATAGCTGAGGTCCCAGCACTGAGCCCTGTGGCACCCCACTAGTCACCGCCTGCCATTCTGAAAAGGACCCGTTTATTCCTACACTTTGCTTCCTGTCTGCCAACCAGTTCTCTATCCACGTCAATACATTACCCCCAATACCATGTGCTTTGATTTTGCACACTAATCGCTTGTGTGGGACTTTGTCAACAGCCTTTTGAAAGTCCAAATACACCACATCCACTGGTTCTCCCTTGTCCACTCTACTAGTTACATCCTCAAAACACTTGTAGATTTCTCAAGCATGATTTCCCTTTCAGAAATCCATGCTGACTTGGACCGATCCTGTCACTGCTTTCCAAATGTGCTGCTATTACATCTTTACTGATTAATTCCAGCGTTTTCTCCACCACCGATGTCAGGCTAACCGGTCTATAATTCTGTGTTTTCTCTCTCCCTCCTTTTTTAAAAAAAAAAAGTGGGGTTACATTAGCTACCATCCAATCCATCGGAACTGAACCAGAGTCCATGGAATGTTGGAAAATGACCACCAATGCATCTACTATTTCTAGGGCCACTTCCTTAAGTACTCTGGGATGCAGACTATCAGGTCCGGGGGATTTATCAGCCTTCAGCCCCTTCAATTTCCCCAACACCATTTCCTGACTAAGGATATCCCTCAGTTCCCCCTTCTTGCTAGACCCTCGGTTCCCTAGTATTTTCGGGAAGTTATTCGTGTCTTCCTTAGTGAAGACAGAACCAAAGTATTTGTTCAATTGGTCTGTCATTTTCTTGTTCCCCATTATGAATGCTCCTGAATCTGACTGCAAGGGACCTACGTTTGTCTTCACTAATCATTTTCTCTTCACATATCTATAGAAGCTTTTGCAGTCAGTTTTTAATGTTCCCTGCAAGCTTACACTCATACTCTATTTTTCCCCCTCCTAATTAAACCCATAGTCCTCCTATGCTGAATTTAAATTTCTCCTAGTCCTCAGGTTTGCTGCTTTTTCTGGCCAATTGGTATGCCTCTTCCTTGCATTTAACACTTGCTCTAATTTCCCTTGTTAGCCACAGTTGAGCCACCTTCCCTTTTTTATTCTTACGCCACAGAGGGATGTACAATTCTTGTAGTTCATCCATGTGATATTTATATGTCTGCCATTGTCTATCCACTGTCAACCCTTTAAGTATCATTCTCCAGTTTATCCTAGCCAATTCACGTCTCATACCATTGAAGTTTCCTTTCTTTAAATTCAGGACCAGAGTCTCGGAATTAACTGCGTCACTCTTAATCTTAATAAAGAATTCTACCATATTATGGTCACTCTTCCCCAAGGGGCCTTGCACGACCAGATTGCTCATTAATCCTCTCTCGTTACACAAGACCCAGTCTAGGATGGCCCACTCTCTAGTTGGTTCCTCGACATATTGGTCTAGAAAACCATCCCTTATAGACTCCAGGAAATTCTTGTCCACAGTATTGCTACCAGTTTGGTTAAACCAATCAATATGTAGATTAAAGTCACCCATGGTAACTGTTGTACCCTTATTGCACACTTATCTAATTTCCTGCTTGATGCCATCCCCAACCTCCCGACTACTGTTCGGTGGTCTGTACACAACTCCCACTAACATTTTCTGCCCTTTGGTATTTTGCAGCTCTACCCATATAGATTCTACATCATCCATGCTAATGTCCTTCCTTACTATTGCATTAATCTCCCCTTTAACCAGTAACGCTACCCCACCTCCTTTTTCTTCCTGTCTGTCCTTCCTGAATTTTGAATACCCCTGGATGTTGAGCTCCCAGCCTTGGTTACCTTGGAGCCATGTCTCCGTAATCCCAATTACATTATATCCGTTAACAGCTATCTACACAGCCAATGCATCCACCTTATTACGAATGCTCCTCGCATTGAGACTCAGAGCTTTCAAGCTTGTTTTTTTTTAACAAAAAACACTGTCCTTTTAGAATTATGCTGTAATGTGGCCCTTTTTGATTTCTCGGCCCTCCACTCTTGCTTCTACCCCCTTTTTACTTCCCTGTGCCTCCCTGCATAGATCCCCTTGCCATTTTAGTTTAAACCCTCCCCAACAGCACTAGCAAACACTGTCTAGGACATCAGTTCCGATCCTGCCCAGGTGTAGACCGTCCAGTTTGTACTGGTCCCACCTCCCCCAGAAATGGTTCCAATGTCCCAGGAATTTGAATCCCTCCCCATTGCACCATTCCTCAAGCCAAGAATTCATCTGAGCTATCGTGCAATTCCTACTCTGACTAGCATGTGGCATGTAGCAATCCTGAGATTACTACCTTTGAGGTCCTACTTTTTAAAATTTAACTCCTAGCTCCCTAAATTCAGCTTGTAGGACCACATCCCGTTTTTTACCTATATCCTTGGTACCTATATATACCCCCCCCCCAGAATGCGCTGCAGTTGCTCAGAGACATCCTTGACCCTTGCACCAGGGAGGCAACATACCATCCTGGAGCCTCTTTTACGGCAGCAGAAACACCTATTTATTCCCCTTACAATAGAATCCCCGATCACTATAGCTCCCCCACTCTTTTTCCTGCCCTCCTGTGCAGCAGAGCCACCCCTGGTGCCATGGACTTGGCTGCTGTTGCTGCCTTCCCCTGATGAGCCATCTCTTCCAACAGTACCCAAGGTGGTCTATCTGTTTTGGAGGGAGATGACTGCAGGGGACCCCTGCACTACCTTCCTACTCCTGCTCTGCCTGATGGTCACCCATTCCCTATCTGGTTGTGTAACCTTTACCTGCGGTGTGACCAACTCACTAAACGTGCTATTCACGACATCCTCAGCATCGCGGATGCTCCAGAGTGAATCCATGTGCAACTCCAGTGCCGCAATGCAGTCTGTCAGGAGCTGCAGCTGGATACACTTCATGCACATAGTCGTCAGGGACACTGGAAGCATCCCCGACATCCCACAGAGCACAGGAGAAGCATGACATGGGTCTGGGCTCTCCTGCCATGGCTTAACCCTTAAATTAACCTAACTGATAACGCCAAAGGTTTCTTACTGATCAGAAAAGAAAAAGAAAAAGATTAAATACTCACCAATCCACCAGTCAGTCAATCACTTATCCTCTTGGCTGTGATGTCACGCTTCAATTTCTTTTTACTTCTTTGTTTACCTTCTGCCCCTGCACCAGCTGGCCTCCTCCGATTGGTCCCCTTTATATGGGCCTCGCGGCTCCTGATCTGCTCCACTCCTCCGACTCCCGCTCTTTTTAAACTGCCCGCCCCTCCGAATCCGATCCTCGTCAGAAGTGAATTCCTCGCCTACCTCCGGTCCTCCTGGCCTCCCGAACTCACGCTCTCGGACTCTCCCGAACTCACGCTCTCGGACTCTCCCGAACTTGAACTCACGGACTCTCCATTTTACCTCGCATTTGTGCAAGCCTTATCTTTTACTGTCTCTTACCTAGTTTGTTGGCCATGGTTGTTTAACTGCACAAGTGCAGATTTTGCCTTTTCGGGTTATGTACTGGTTTTGTATTGTACCAAAAACTTCCATGAAAACTTCAGTTTGTAGCTTTACCCATTAACTGCTCAGACCATTTCCTGTCCATTTATTTCACATCCCATCAAAGTTTGCCTTACTTAAATGTAAAACTTTGGTTTGTGATTCTTGCTTCTCCCTCTGAAACCCACCATCAAATTCACGTTTACTACGGTCATCAATGTTCCCTAATTTTTTTTCATGCGCGGTCCCTTTAAACTGGGAAGCAGCTTGCGAGTAGTCTGCACGGGACCTACCGATTGACACGCAGCCACACACCTTAGGGGGAACAATGGCCACTATTTGTTTCCTTAGTCAGATAGTTAACTAATTCTGGTTCATTACTTAACACTAATTCTAGTATGGTCTTATCCCGTTTTAGTTCTAAATCATTGTTTCAAAAAACTGGCCCAAATACTCAAATGCATTTAAAAAAATCTTTTATTCTATTATTTCCACCTGGGACACCCTCCCCCTCCCCCATTGTTACAAAGCTAGGTGGGAATGGAAGTTGTGAGGAGGATACAAAAATACTTCAAAGGGATTATAGACAGGCTAAATGAGTGGGTAAGAACATGGCAAATGGAATATAATGTGGAGAAATGTGAAGTTATCCACTTTGGTAGTAAAAATAGAAAAGCACAGTTCTTTTTAAAATGGTGAGAAATTGGGAAATGTTGGTGTTCAGAGGGACCTGGGTGACCTTGTACACAAAAATTTAACATGCAGGTACAGCAAGCAATTAAGAAAGCAAATGGTATATTACAAGAGGGATTTGAGTACAAGAGTAAAGACATCTTAATGCAATTAAATAGGGCCTTAGTGAGACCACACCTGGTGTATGGGGTACAGTTTTGGTCTGCTGACCATAGAGGGAATGCAATGAGGTTCACCAGACCGATTCCTGGGGTGGGGGGCGGGGAAGAATTGTCCTACAAGGAGAGATTGAGTAGACTAGGCCTATATGCTCTAGAGTTTAGAAGAATGAGAGGTGGTATTGTTGGAACATACAAAATTCTTACAGGGCTTGACAGGGTAGATGCAGGGAGAATGTTTCCCCTGACTGGGGTGTCTAGAACAAGGGGGTCATAGTCTCAGAATAAGGGGTCAGCCATTTAGGACTGAGATGGAGAAATTTCTTCAGAGGATTGTGAATTTTTGGAATTTTCTACCAGAGGGCTGTGGAGGCTCAGTTGTTGAGTATATTCAAGACAGAGATCGATAGATTTTTGGATATTAAGTGAATCAAGGGATATAGGGATATTGCAGGCATGTAGAGTTGAGGTAGATGATCAGCCATGATCTTATTGAATGGCAGAGCAGACTCGAGGGGCCAAATGGTCGTCTCCTATTTCTTATGTTCTTAAGTTCTTGTTGATTTAAAGTCCTTGCTACAGTTCTATTTATCCTTTCCACTAGGACCTTGATCCCAGCCCAGTTCTGACATGGATCACAGTTGCTTCTGCCCCCACCCTTTCCAGCCAGGTCGAGATATCCCTTATCCTGGTATCAGATAGGCAGCTTCCCCTTCTGGACTCTCGATCTTGTGAAAAGGATACCCTCTGCACCTCTAAATTATCAAAGCCCCCATAACTACAACCTTTCTATTCAGCTGTTCATCCCTTTGGACTGCCTCACTGCTCCATGGTGCCTTGGTTCGTATTCTATCCGCCCCCCCCACCCCCACCGCCTTCTTCCCCATAGGTAGCAAGTACTTGTGGAACAGGACCAATTTCTGTGGTTCATCACATCAGAGTAGGAGAAGCACACACTGCTTGTTCTGTACCCCTCTAAGTGATGTGACTGGAGTAAACTATCCAGGCATTACTCCCACTTCCTTTTGTGTCAGTGTCTCTAATTCGCACTTCAGCTCAATGACTGAGCTGAAGTGATTCAAGACAGACGTTTCCCATAGGTGTCATCATCCGGAGCAGTCTGTGTCCACAAATTCCCATATTCTGCAGTCTCAATACACTACCATTACCTGCTCTAAAATGTAATTATTTTACAGCAGTTATTTATTCATCTCGAGTGCTGATTAGCTTTTAATACTAAATTGTGATCAGATGGATTTAAATGTGATTTCCATTAGTTACTTGTATTTTACAGTTTAGTATATTTAGTCTATTAAGTCTATTAACTAGATTGTTTTTTGCCCTCAGCTCTTTAGGTAATCATTTTTTTTTTTTAAAGTTTAGTAGCCCCTTAACTACTATATAGTTAAATATTAAAGCATGAATAAATAACTGAACACTTGGCTTTTACTTGGCTGGGTCAGAGAGAAATTTCCCAGATTTTATTCACCCAAATTGGCCTGGGGTTTTTTAAACCGAGTATTTTACCTCTCACAGGAGATCACATGGTTTGGGGTAGGGTGGAGTGTATATGTTGTGATACACAAGGTATTGCAATTGCGTGGGACAGGCTTGACGGACCAGATCGTCTTCACCTGTCCGTCATTTTTCGTATTCCTCAGGCTTCAACACTTATTCCTCTGCGCTAGTTATGACACAACTTTTCAAACTCATTTGTTTCAGAGCAGTCACCGCTCTGATTAACCCACTCTTGTTAAATGCTCTTACTGAATCTTTTCCACGCTGTCCCTCACCCAACCTAATGAATAATAGCTACCCATCACTAGACCTAACAAGGATATATTGCATTGAAGTTTCAATTTATTAAGAGTTATAGGATTCATTGGTACATTTTATTCAATATTCTC
Source organism: Pristiophorus japonicus (assembly GCF_044704955.1). NCBI lineage: Eukaryota > Metazoa > Chordata > Chondrichthyes > Pristiophoridae > Pristiophorus > Pristiophorus japonicus. Next base: position 106,139,034 of record NC_091985.1, on the reverse strand, counting down.
CACTCAGTTAGCCCATACAGAACATTTAAAAGCTTCTCCTCAAATACAAGAAAACATGAATATTCAAAGAATTATTTCCTTGTGTCCAAACTGGCAAGCCCAGACAGGTTCCTTCACAATAAACATGCATTACGAGGGATTAAATATTAAGCTGCCTTATTTCAGGTTTATGGCACACTCAATGTATCAGCTGTGGCTCAGTGGGTAGCACACTCGCCTCTGAGCCAGGACTGGAGCACATCATCATCATCATCATCATAGGCAGTCCCTCGGGATCGAGGAAGACTTGCTTCCACTCTAAAAATTAGTTCTTAGATGACTAAATAGTCCAATACGAGAACCACAGTCCCCGTCACAGATGGGACAGACCATCGTTGAGGAAAAGGGTGGGTGGGACTGGTTTGCCACACGTTCTTTCCGCTGCCTGCGCTTGGTTTCTGCATGCTCTCGGCGATGAGACTCGAGGTGCTCAGCGCCCTTCACGATGCTCTTCCTCCACTTAAAGCAGTCTTTGGCCAGGGACTCTCAGGTGTCGGTGGGGATGTTACATTTTATCAAGGAGGCTTTGAGGATGGCCCTGTAATGTTTTCTCTGTCCACCTTTGGCTCGTTTGCCGTGAAGGAGTTCCGAGTAGAGCCTTTGCTTTGGGAGTCCTGTGTCAGGCATGCAAACAATGTGGCCTGCCCCGCGGAGCTGATAGAGTGTGGTCAGTGCTTCAATGCTGGGGATGTTGACCTGGTTGAGGACGCTAACATTGGTGCGTCTGTCCTCCCAGGGGATTTGCAGGATCTTGTGAAGACAGCATTGGTGGTATTTCTCCAGGTGGCTACTGTCTCAGCCATACAGGAGGGCGGGTATTACCACAGCCCTGTTGACCATCTTCACTGAGGCGTACGAAAGCATGGGCCTTACGCTAAACATCTGTAAGACAAAGGTCCTCCACCAACCTGTCCCTGCTGCACAGCACTGCCCCGCAGTCATCAAGATCCACGGCGCGGCCATGGACAACGTGGACCATTTCCCATATCTCGGGAGCCTCTTAACAAGGGCAGACATTGACAGAGCACATAAATCTAGGCTGACACTCCAGTGCAGTGTTGAGGGAGGGCTGCACTGTCGGAGGTGTTGTCTTTCGGATGAGACGTGAAGCCGAGGTCCCGTCTGCTCTCTCAGGTGGACGCAAAAGATCCCAAGGCGCTATTTTAAAGAAAAGCTGGGGAGTTATCCCCGGTGTCTTTGCCAATATTTATCCCTCAATCAACATTAACTAAACAGTTTAACTGGTCATTATCACATTGCTGTTTGTGGGAGCTTGCTGTGCGCAAATTGGCTGCCGCGGTTTCCAAATTAAAAAACAGTGACTACACTCCAAAGGTACTTAATTGGCTGTAATATGCTTTCAGACATCCGGTGGTCATGAAAGATGTTAGATAAATGCAAGTCTTTTTATTATGGTTACAGTGCACAAGATCAAGATTATGTCCAAGAATCCTTACTACAATTTTAAATTTGGGAGCCAAGCATATTAGTCTTCTCTTTAGCAACATCTATCTACTTGCACTTGAGGCAAAGGAGAACTAATGGTGAACTAACATATTACTACCTGTATGGCTAATATTCAGCATGTTGGCTAAACTTTCAGGTGCAATTTGGTGTTTTCCTTTCATTAACCCCCAATAGTTGGTGTAAGCTCTTTCCAGCATGAAAGTGATCGACAGCACAAAATTTTCCAAAACATACTCTAGCAGAGCTTGAACTTGAATGTTCAACTTGTCACTTTTTGCTCGTTTCCTCCCCCTGATCAAATTGTAAACGTTCATGAAAGGATTCAATGTGTCCTAGCTTGTCCAATGTTCATGAGCACACAATTTATTTTAGACAAAATAAATGAACAAGTTTCTCAAGAAATTTTCTTAAGGATTAGTTCTTAATAAATTATCTTTTTTCGTAATTTGCAACAGGCTGCAGTCCATGTGGTCCACATGGTGAAGGTGCTCCCACAATGCAGTTGGTTAAGGAATTCCAGGACTTTGACCTAGCAACAGTGAAGGAACAGTGATATTGTCCAAGTCAGGATGATGTGCGACTTGCAGGGGAACGTGATTGGGACTTTCAGGACTTTGATAGTGGGAGGCTCGGCAATATTAATGGCACTGAATGGAGGTGGTTATTATCTCTGTTGTTGATGGAGATGATCATTGCTGGATACTTAAGTGGCAAAAAACATTTGTGCCACACATCAGCCCGAGCCTGGATGCTGTCCAGATCTTGCTGCGTGCAGGCATGGACTGCTTAATTATCTGAGGAATTGCGAATTAAGTTATACACTGCAATCGTCAGCAAACAGCACCGCTTCTGAATTTCTGATAGAGGGAAGGTTAATGGATTAAGCAGAAGGTAGTTGATGACCATCTCCAACAACCATAATCATCTTCCTTTGTGCTGCTTGATAGCACCATTGACAGCTCTTTTAATCACTTTGCTGACAATTGAGTAGGTTGATGGGTCGATAAATGGCCAGGTTGCAGTTGTCTTGCTTTCTGTGGACAGCACATACCAGGGCAACTTTGCAGAGTCAGATACATGTCAGAAAATCAGCTGTATTGAAATAGCTTAGCTGCACAGCTAGTTCTGGAGCACAGTTCTTCAGCGCTACATCATCATCATCATCAATCATCATAGGCAGTCCTTCGGAATCAAGGAAGACTTGCTTCCACTCTAACAATGATTCCTTAGGTGGCTGAACAGTCCAATACAAGAGCCACAGTCCCCATCACAGGTGGGACAGATAGTCATTGAGGGTAAGGGAGGGTGGGACAGATTTGCCCCACGCTCTTTCCACTGCCTGCGCTGAATTTCTGCATGCTCTCGGTGATGAGACTCGAGGTGCACAGCGCCCTCCCGGATGCACTTCCTCCACTTTGGCCAGGGACTCCCAGGTGTCGGTGGCGATGTTGCACTTTATCAGGGAGGCTTTGAGGGTGTTCCTGTAAAGTTTCCTCTGTCCACCTTTGGCTCGTTTGCAGTGAAGGAGTTACGAGTAGAACGTTGCTTTGGGAGTCTCGTGTCTGGCATGCGGACAATGTGGCCTGCCCAGTGGAGCTGATCAAGTGTGGTCAGTGCTTCAATGCTGGGGATGTTGGCCTGGTCGAGGATGCTAATATTGGTGCATCTGTCCTCCCAGGGGATTTGTAGGATCTTGCAGAAACACCGTTGGTGGTATTCCTCCAGTGACTTGAGGTGTCTACTGTACATGGTCCATGTCTCTGATCCATACAGGAGGGCGGGTATTACTACAGCCCTGTAGACCATGAGCTTGGTGGCAGATTTGAGGGCCTGGTCTTCGAACACTTTTCCTCAGGCTGGCATATTGTCAGTCTGTAGCCTTTGTCAATGTACTCAGCCATTTCTTGACATCATGTGACGTGAATCAAATTGGCTGAAGACTGGCATTTGTGATGGATGTTGGGGACCTCAGGAGGAGGCCGAATCTGGATCATCCAATTGCCATTTCTAGCTGAAGATGCTTGCGAACACTTCAGCCTTGGTTCCACCATCAGAGGACGGGATGTTCATGGAGCCGCCACCTCCCATTAGTTGCTGAATTGTCCACCACCATTCAGAAGTAAATATGGCAGGACTGCAGAGCTTTGACCTGATCCTTTGGTTGTGGTATTATTTAGCTGTTTTTTGCATGCTCTCTCCTGTTTAGCATGCATATGATCCCTTGTTGTAGCTTCCCCAGGTTGGCACCTTATTTTCAGACGTGCCTGGTGCTGCTCCAGGCATGCTCTTCTACGCTCCTCATTGAACCAGGGTTGGTCATCCAGCTTGATAGTAACAAAGGATACGGTGGGCCATGACGTTACTCTGCTGCTGCTGATGGCCCACAGCGCCTCATAGATTCCAAGTTTTGAGATGCTAGGTCTGGTCTTAGTCCATTTCACTTACTACGGTGGTAGTGCAAAATGAATGGACACAATGGAGTGTGTGATCAGTGTGAAGACAGGACTTGGTCTCAAGGACTGTGCGGTGGTCACTCCGACCAATGTGGTCATGGACAGATGCATTTGCGACAAGATCATCGGAATGGGCCAGGTCAAGGAAATTATTCCTTTGTCTTGATTCTCTCAGCATCTGGTGCCAGCCCAGACTGGCAGCTGTGTCCTTCAGGATTCGGCCCGCTTGATCAGTGGTGGTACTAGCGACCCACTCTTGGTGATGAGCATTGAAGTCCCCCACCCAGAGTACATTCTGTGCTCTTGTAACCCTCAGTGCTTCCTCCCAGTGGTGTTCAACGTGGAGCAGTACTGAGTCATCGGCTGAGGGAGAGTGTGTTAGGGGGTAAATGCAGGAGCTTTTCTTGCCCATGTTTAACCTAAAACCACGAGACTTCATGGGATCCAGAGTCAACATTGAGGACACTCCCTCCTCTTCCTCCCACTCCCGCTGACTATCACTGTGCCACCTTCCACAACCCCACCCCCCGAAATCTAGTGAGACATTTGCTTCTATCAAAGTATGAAAAATTAACCCAGTCACATGAAACTGTAAAATAGCTTTGCAACAGCTCTTGATGAACACAGAAAGGCCTTCCAGCCCATTAAGTTCATTCCTTTTAAAAAACATTTATAATTTACTGCATCAGGTTTCAATTCTCGAGGAAGCAAAATATCCCGAGATAATGCTTCGGGAAATTTCTTCCTGATCCCCAGGGCAATCTGGCAAAATTCCCGGTTGTCAATCTAACGTTACAATCTCCATTCTTTGACCATGACATGATGATATTTTCATGATCTAACCAGTGCATGAACCATTAACTTCTGTAAACCTGATTACCTTTATCTGCACTTAACTTATTAATTTTCAATCCTCTTTAGATGCTTATCCACAAAGAATGGAAATAAAGTGAAATGCTATCCCACTCCTTCACTTTCAGTTACTAAACAAAGGGTACCAGATTTACTTTTGCCGTGTTTCTCCCTCAAAGCTACCTTGATGCACTATTGTGCTATCAGTTCAATTGCCAAGTCATGCTATAAAAGCTAAATTCTTGCATGTAGCTAGGGTGAACATGCAATTCAGTTTGTCAATGTAAATTGCTAACTTTGACCAAAATACAAGAATATTTTTTCCCCAACTTTCTATATTTAGCTCACTTTAATGAATACTCCTAAAACAAAAATTCTGGTCAGGTTACCAAAATTCCTTCCCTCCAAAAGTCACTAACCCAATTCCCATTGAAAATAACGGAAACAGTGCAGATGCCCGACATTCTTTCAGTCTATAAGACTATAAATCCAGATGGATATAATTTGGATCTTTCCCATATACTTCAACACAATTAAGAGTACAGCTGTTAACTTCTTTCATGCTCAGGTCACCAGGAAAAGGCAGAAGGTCAGCACTTCTCAGACATCTGATTACAACCATCCTGGGAATTAAAATTCTCACCTCAATGTTCAAGTATTGTAAAAACAATCACAAAATTGCTCGTTTTACAGCAGGGACACAGGGATTACTAGACTAAAAAAGACCAAGGCCCAACTAGTTCGTCTTCTACCATCCTGGCAGTCGCATGATACAATGACAGTGCAGGTGTTGACTAATTATAGCAATCAATTTTCATTAGTCTATAACACATCCAGAAAAAACACAAGGAACACCCCAGTGGTGGATAGCTTTTGGAACCATAGGTGCCAACAAGTCACCCAAGCATTCTTCACTTACCATGTCATATTTTCCCACAGTACATGTCTGGCCATTTTCTAAAACTTAAAATGGAAGCAGCTTTAATAAATTCTCCCACCAATAACCAATGTACTAAGTATTATTTTTCCTCTGCTACCATGTATACCCAGTCACAAGTTATAAATTGCAAGGAAAATTTGAAGTGGTTTGGGAATTAATGATCAAGATCAAAATGTAATTATTTGATTTAAAAAAAAAAATACCATCAGATATCCCACAGTACTGCTGATGCACAAAGCAAGTCATTAGGCTGTGTATCTAGTGGAGCCAGTGTGTAGGAGAGGAGAGTCTGGGTGGAGGCCACTGCTGAGGCTTGGCAAAGGTGGATGTCGCATTGTAGTTTGGTGGTGTGTGGGGGCAGTGTGCCGTGGACTGATTTACAAGAGAAATTTTTAAATTAAGCACAGAAGCGAAGTATGGGAAGAGGTGCATGTGGAGTGAGGCTTTGCTCTTTAAAGGAAAAGTCAGAGGCTTGAGGAAGTTCAGGCAATTATATAAGCATGTCATAAATGGAATTGCAGGTAATCTCTCAGGAGTTTTATTGCCAGGAATACTCTCAGCACTTCAAGACACAACACTTAAAAGCAACGTCATCACAATCGTTCCTCTTAACGCAAGACCAGGTGGAAAGGTTATGGTAGCTAATAACTCAATTTTTTTCTGCAATGCAACTAAAGATGGAATATGATTAGGGAAAAAGATTGTGTGTGACATGAAAGATAAATAGCTAAAGAAAGAAATTAAAAATAACCAATTAGAAAGGAAAAAATAAGGAACACAGTCATAACATGGATGACAAGAAATTATAAATAAAAAATTAACACTTCTTACCAGTCCTTCACTTGGTTTGATGTTTATTAACTGAACTTCCTCTAGACAAGCGCTCTGGCTTAACAAAGGGTCAGATGTAGATCTAATCGTCTGATCACAAATGCCATTAAGAACTTTACACTGGAAAAAAATGGTTACAAATTGGACTATGGGGCACAGAGTGAACATACCAAGAACAGATATCAATTATGTATTTTTATTGGAAGAACCCCTAAGAGCACTCCTACATCAAGATCAATTTGTAAAATATCTCATCATATTTGCACTATATATGTAACCAAAAACTAAACATGCATTAACATTTATGAATTTTGTACCTCCTGCTTGGCCAGTGATTTTTGTTTGTACTAGTGTTCTCAGATATATAAAAATTGTCCCGTAATTTGCGGTCAGTGGCGATGCGATGGTGATCGCCGCTGACCTCGAAGAAAGCCGACAACAATGATCTCATTATTTCTGTGGCGAAAGCTGTGTTTGTTGACGTGGAATTGATTGTAGTGCTGTCCAAATGGGATTCCTCATGTAGTGTAGCAGTGACATCAAAATGTTGAAACAGCTAATCACATTGAAGAATTCTCAGGCAGCAAACCAGGAAATGAAAAGCACTGACCAACATTTTTTTTTTAAAAAAGTGCAGAGAGCGCATAAAATAAAGATTGGGACATACACATGAGGTTAAGGTAGAAGCTGAATTATCATTACCAAACTTAAAAAAAAAATGTTTACTTTTTTTATTGTAATTTTTTTTATCATAATGGAGAAATTTGACATTCCACAAATATAAAAATTAGATTTTCAGTGCCAGACAGTTCTTTAGCAGTTGAAACACTTAAAACCCTAGTACATCTATTCCATCAAGGCTCATCATTTAATGGGGTATTTAGCAGAGATATTAGCAAAACCAAACTTGTCAGCACAAATCTCAACTGTTGCGATTTGTGAAGCTGGTGGAATTATCCAGGTTACTGCAGCCAATACCAGAGCAGTGCAATGCTAGCACGTGTTGCCAAACTCTAGTTTGCCAGCTGTGGCTCAATGGGTAGCACACTCGCCTGAATCAGAAGGTTGTGGGTTCAAGTCCCACTCCAGGGATTTGAATACAAAAACTCTAGCACTCAACTGTTGGAAGTGCCATCTTTTGGATGAGACATTAAAATCGAGGTCCCGTCTGCTCTCTCAAGTGGACGTAAAAGACCCCATGGCACTATTTCGAAGAGCAGGGGAGTTATACCTGGTGTCCTGACCAAGATTTATCCCTCAAACAACATTAAAAAAAACAGATTATTTGGTCATTATCTCACTGCTCTTTGTGGGACTGCTTGTGTGCAAATTGGATGCCACGTTTCCCACACTACACTCCAAAAGCACTTAATGGACTATAAAGCGCTTCTCGATGTCCGGTAGTCGCGAAAGGTGCTGTATAAATCCAAGTCTGTCTTTCATTCTAGTCCTGATGTTGTTACAACAGGAAGATCCCAAAACTGCTACATTTTTTTTACATTCAGCTTTAAATGATTAGTAAGAAAACTAGGAAATAAAAAGTGCCCAGAATCAAACACATAAATTTGATTTGGGGGGCAGGGGGAAGTGCCAGATTTAACATTTAAAACTACTTTACACTTTAAAAAGTACTTTTCTGCAATAGAATGTGCTCAAAGACTGCACTGATAACATGTCACAGATTTTAAAAAAAATGTATTAAGTTCTCAATTTAACAATGTAGATTCAGTCTATTACCAGAAATAGACCTTTTTCATTCCAAAAATAAAAGAATGCCACACTGTATGCACTATTCAAAGGAACAGCACCTGAAAATATCCTAGTTAGCTAATTTCATTGGTTAGCTAAATCTTTAATTAGTGCAAGATAAAACCACTGGTACTTTAAAAGACAACTGTCCCACCAACTAGCATTCTGTTGTGAAGTAGACATGTTAAAAATTACATCAGTATATGCTTAAAATATCTTTAAAAACTCAAAAATACCAAAGTCAAGAGATTCAGTTTTTGGATTAAGCATCAACCCAAAGCAAGGACAGAGTGAGAGTCTCTCACACTTTGCTCAAGTTCAGATACCACATGGTGGAACTGCTGTCCATTGGCATTGTGGATAAATAGACTTTCCAGTGAGGTGCTACACTAAATTAGGAAGGTCCCAAGATTGACCTTCCAATCTATGTTGTGGTAGCTCATCTCAGCTGGGGTGGTGGGAGGGGTGCAATGGACCTCTGTTTCTGAGCTAGAGATGAGGAAAAATAGCTAGTTATATTACTAGCCAAGGATATTAGATGAAAAATATGCATGTGGACAAATGTCACTCAATTGCAAAGCACCCCCCACCACACCGCCCCTCCATAAAGAGCCTGTATTTAAATTCAGGAAAATGTCACATCAGTTATTTTTGTATCATATTTCAAATTCGAAACTGACAATTTGCAATTTTTTAATGTTAGGGGAAGTTGGCATTAGATTGTGGAAGGGTAGAGGGGGAGAATGAGAGAGATAATCGGGGACTAGCATGGGTACTTTGCCTACTAATAACGAGAGTTCACATCGACATGCTTCCCCTTCCCTTTCTACTGTTTCAACATGTAGGGTTGGGTTATATGGAGGCTTTACTTGCTTTCCGATAGATTAACATCTGCAGCATTATCAGAAGTATAAAAACAAAATGAGCACTTACAACGTTAATAACACCATCTTCCATTTCAAACACAGTGCAGTCCTGTCAGTAAAAATCAATGCAAAATAAAATTAGTGAGGGAATGCTGAATTATAAAAAGCCATGCATTTTAGATCTCCAGTGAGTTGTAAACAGCAAACAATGACCAATTTAACCAAGGCAGTTAATCTATTGAGCATATATTTATAAGACTACTACAGTGTCTACCTCAGATCAGAGCACTTACTTTACAACATGTTTATATGACAAAAATAAACAAACAATGGTCAAACTTGACACATCTGTGTCATAGTTAGATGGATAGAAGAGTTTGGATTACTTTGAATAAATCAGTGGAGGCAACAGGATTACAAAGAAAACAGACCATTCGGCCAAACCAGTCCATCTTGATGGTTATCCTCCACACCAAGGGTAGTCTTAATACCATGTTCTCACTCTGTTCCCATATCCCTTATCCTCTTTTCCTTCAATCACCTATCTAACATGAAGGAGTGTCAATTTCAACACGTTGGGAGTGTAGGGAGGGTAATGAGTGTGCAGATTGCAATGCAGTTCAGTAAATCTAACATTGGGAGACAACTTACAATTGTTCGAAATAATGGGAGGGCAAGAAATTGGTTCATGTAATTTTTTTTGGGGGGGGCGGGGGGGTTGTTGTGGGGAAGGAGGAAGAAAAGGGGAAGGTTATCGACTTAAGAAGTCTGGACTATGATCATTTATAAGCTTAAAATCCACTTCTCTTCCACTAGCTAAAGCCTTATTCAAATTATTGGAATCTGCAATCTACCTCCTGTATAAATCAAAGCAGATCAAAAGATAGAACATGTCCAGGAAACTATAGACCAGTCAGCTTATCAGTGGTAGGAAAAAGAATGGAATCCCTACTAAAAGGAGAAAATAGAACATCTAGAAACAAAACATATAATAGTCAGCATGGATTTCAAGAGGGAAAGTCTTGCACAACCAACCTAACTGAATTTTTTAAAGAGGTAACAGAGAGTAGACAAGGGTAATACGGTAGATGTAATTTATCTAGATTTTTCCAAAAGGCCTTCAATATGGTACCCCATAATAGACTAATGACTAAGGTCAGGAAATGCGGAATGGATAGATAGCTAGCTTCAAGACAGAAACGAGAGAGATGGGGTAAAGGGTAGCAATTCAGAGTGGCAGCAGGTGGGAAGCGGTGTTCCACAAGGATCAGGGCTGGAACCTTTGTTGCTCACAAATTACATTAACGATTTAGACTTTGGAATTTCTAAATTTGCAGATGACACCAAATTGGGGGGATAAAGAATACTGAGGAGGACGACAACAAATGACAAGACATTAATAAACTTGCAGAATGGGCAAATTAAATTTAATAAATGCAAGTTATTACATTTTCCTAAGAAAAATAGGGAGATCACATATTACTTGGAAAATAAGAATCGAAATGGAGTAGAGGAACAAAGGAATCTAGGAGTATAAATACACAAATCGACACAGGTTCGCAAGTTCATAAAAAAAGCAAACCAAGCACTAGGGTTTATTTCTAGAGGGATAGAATTGAAAAGTAGTGAAGTTATGCTAATGGACCATACTTGGGAGTACTGTGTGCAATTCTAGTCACCATAAATAGAGGCACTGGAGAGGGTGCAGAGAAAATGTACAAGGATGATACCAGAAATGCGAGGGTATACAGGAAAGGATGAACAGGTTGGGTCTCTTCACTTGAAAAGAGAAGGCTGAGGGGTAACCTAATAGGTCGTCATTAAAATTATGAAAGGTTTTGATAGAGTAGATAATGTGTTTCCACTTGTAGGGAAGTGCAAAACTAGCAGCCAGCAGTACAAGATAGTCCCCAAGAAATCAAATAGGGAATTCAGAAAAAAAACTTTTTTTTTAAATCCAGAAAGTGGTGAGAATGTGGAACTTGCTACCACAGGGAATGGTTGAAGTGAATATAGATGCATTTAAGGGGTGGTTAGACAAGCATATGAGAAGGGAATAGAGGGTTATGCTGATAGGGTTAGATGAAGAAAGATGGGAGGAGGCTCGAGTGGAGCATGAACACTTGCATTGACTGGTAGGGCTGATTGCCCTGTTTCTGTACTGTATATCCAATCTAATGTAATCCTATGTAAAAGGTGTGTTTCACACCAATATTACCTCAGATACATAGCAAAAAGCCTTGTAGTTCAAAGGCCAAATTTTGATCAATGGAGACTGCTAGGCAACAGATGTCTAAAAAGTCGTGCCAATTGTGTCTAGTATCACTCAGTTAATGTACTGTTCAGCTTTTGTGCTCTGCAGCTTCCATCAGTGGACAGTGGACCAGCCCCAACCAAACTAAACATGACGCCAGCAACTTAAACTGTTTTATCTTCATGAAATGTTCTGAATTACTTCAACTCTGGGCACATCAATGGAACACGTTACAACTATGCTAACACTATTGTGTACAGTAGCTTTCTTCATCTGTCAATTTTCTTCATTGTACAATGTAGTTGGTTATGAGTTAGCACTGAATTTTCTAGTGCTATGGGGATCCTCTTATGTAAATAATAATTTGAATGTTGTCACTTTTAGTTTTGTTCATCCAACAATTTTAAATCCACATTCCTCATCGGTTATGAATGAATTACAAATTTTAACCATCACCATTAAAGTTGGAGCACTGTACTGGTTTCTACACCAACTATTGCATCCTCTGAAATCTCCATTATTTATCGGTTACAGGAGGGAGAATGTAATAATTAATATTTAGTTCTGCAAAGGTTTAATTACAAAATTAAAAATAAAGCAATCCAGAAGTTGGTGGATGGTTTGTTGTCTAATTCCTAGTTAGAAGTTAATTCCACTACAGGGTACTAAATAATTGGGTAGATTATGGTGTTAGAAATCTGGCATCATTGCTGATAAGAGTCAATGGGGGAGGACAATGGTGAAAGAAAAGGGAGTAGGGAGGGCTTACAGCACAACTAAATTTATAACCGTTTTTTTAAAAAAAGTATGCGCATAAATATTCCAGGTAGCTGATACAATATTTCATGCCCAAAGGGCCATATCCAGGGCCATGATCCATGGTCAGATTTCTTAGTGACTTAAAAAGCATTGAAGTGCACTAGCTCAGTGACTCCAGAATTGTACAAATCAGTTACTTCTGCCTGTTGTGCACTGGTTCAGGTGTCAATTGCTCAAATGTCACTGGTTTCAGTCACAACAGTGACGATACTCCGAAAGTACTTCATTGGCTTTGAGACTTCTGGTGGTCAGGAAAGGCACTATACAAGTGTAAATCTCTCTTTCTTGGTTATATTGGAGGCTTTTAATGTACTCACACCCACCCCCCTGTAATGTCTGTAAGCTTGTAATGTCTGTAGCTCCACACTGTGGATGTGGACGTATTGTGTACTGCAACTGCAGAGTTAATAATGAACAGAACCAGGCAGATTCCGGTGGCTTCCGAGAGAGCTGCCTGCCAAGTTAGGAAGCTGTGTGTGCTGTGCATTGTGAATATATCACATTTGGCGATGAGATGGGATTTTTCGGATGATTTAAAGCTTAAATTTTGTTGGGGAAGGATTCAGCCAGCCGACAGAGACTTTGGAAGTTTCTGTCTTTGGAAAAAAGCTACAAAATCCGAGGTAAAATACAACATGGTGTGAACAGCTAGAAATTAAAATGGCAGGTGTAATCGGACATTTGGGGGAATATAGACACGACCGGGAACGTTTTAAAGCATATGCGGATCGGCTAGAAATGTATTTCATTGCAAATAACAATCGAAGTTCCAGACAATGCAGTCCAGAACCAGGCTGTGTTGGAACATAAGAAAGCGATCTTATCGGAGGCGGGTCCAGCATTGTACGAAACCCTTGTAAATCTGCTTGTGCCCGATGAGCCAAAGGACACAACGCTTAGAGATTTTAAATGAAGCTGGAGCAGCACTATAACCCCAAACCATTAGAAATTGCTGAAAGCTATAGTTTCGGGATTCGGAATCAAAAGGCTGGTGAAAGTATCAGTGATTACATCGTAGCATTAAAAGCGCTATCGATGCACTGTAATTTTGCAAACTTTCAAAACCAAGCATTACGGGATCGTTTTGTTTGTGGGGTGAAAAATGATGCGATTAGAAGGAAGTTATTGACGACGGATGACTTGACTTTTAAGATTGCTTGTCAGACAGCGAGGTCGATGGGCATGGCCGAACAATATTCCAAAAAATTAAATAATGATTGCGGTTGTCAGTCAACTGAGGTAAATCACCTGCAGGTTCAAAGTAAAAGACGGTGGGGGCCCAAAGTCTCAGAAACTGGAAATTCTAACAGAGCGTCGAAGTTGTGCTATAGGTGCCTGGGACAACACATTGCTCAAAGTTGTTCATACGTGAAGGCGGAGTGTTTCTTCTGCAGAAAGACTGGGCATCTTGCGAAGGCATGCCAGCTGAAGGGTAAACCAGCTTTAAAAGCTATGAGTCCAGCGTTCAAAGCTATGAGTCGAAATCCCAAGAGACTACATAGCATGGAAGAACAACAACAGGACGAGGAGATGTTAAAGTTACACATCAGGAGCACGAGGTTAACGGACAGCGATTCGGAAAGCATCAAAATCCACATATATGCTGCGAGATTCAAGATACCAATGGAAATTGACACGGGTGCATCCGTGAGTGTAGTACCGGAGTTGCTGTACCTCGACAAATTGCGTGATTTCCAACTGGAGAAATCCAAGATAGAGCTGCGAGGGTACTCGGGAGAGAAAATTCCTGTGGTAGGTCGTATCACCGTACCAGTGAAATATAAAGATCAATTTCAGAACTTGCCTCTAATAGTAGTGAAAGGAGACAAGTCTGCTTACTAGATTGGAGTAAGATTTTGTGTGTGGAAGCGAGATTTATCAACAACAGATGAGGTTATCAAGAAGTATCCGAAGGTGTTCTGCGAAACGAGCAGTCCGATCCAAGGCTTCAAGGCGAGTGTCAGGGTACAGAAGGACGCTAGATCAGTTTATTACAAGCCATGTTACGTACCATATGCACTCAAGGAGAAATTTGAGCAAGAACTCAAAAGACTAGAGACTGAGAACATTATTTGTAAGATTGATCAATGTAATTGGGCTACACCCATTGTTGTTGTACCTAAATCCGATGGTTAGGTAAGATTGCGTGGTGATAAAGTAACCGTAAACCAGGTTCTCGAGGGTAATGTCCCCAATACATTGCCGAATATAGAAGATTTGTTCACAACACTGACAGGTAGTCAGATCTTCTCAAAACTGGATCTTACGAATGCCTACTTACAGCTTGAACTAGATGAGGAGTCCAAGTCATGTTTGACTATAAATACTCATCTAGGCCTATATCAATTTAATAGGCTACCGTTTGGAGTGTCTTCCGCCCCTGCCATATTCCAAGGGGTGATGAACCAGATTTTGCAAGGTATTGAACGGGTAGTATGTTATTTGGATGCCATACTAATTTCAGCACCAAATAGGCAAATTCATAATAACATATTGAATGAAGTCCTCAAACGGCCAGAGAAGCACAGAGTACGAGTGTCTGCTCGTAAGTGAGAGTTATTTAAAAACTCAGTGGAGTACTTGGGGTACAGAGTAGACAAAGATGGTTTACATCCAACCATGGAAAAATTGGATGCAATTAGAAATGCACCCACTCCCAGGTATGTCACTGAACTTCGTTCATTCTTGGGTCTTTTGAACTATTATGGGAAGTTCCTACCAAATTTAGCTACGGTATTACATCCACTGAATGAACTATTGAAAAAAAACAGGTCCATTGGAAGTGGTCAAAAGAATGCGATACAGCATTCAAGGAGTGTAAAAGCAAATTGGTAGAGAGCACCATGTTAGTTCACTTTGACATATCTAAGGAGATTAAGCTAGCATGTGATGCCTCCCCGTATGGAGTTGCGGCAGTGATCTCTCATGTATCACGTAGTGGGGAGGAGACCCCAATTGCTTTTGCTTCATGCACTCAGTGCCAGTGAGCGTAATTAGGCGCAAATTGAAAAGGAAGCTTTGGCATTAATTTTTGGGGTCAAGAAGTTTCACAAATACTTGTATGGTCGTAAGTTTACCATCGTTACAGACCATAAGCCCCTAACAGCAATCCTCCATCCAAAGTCCCCAGTTCCAACATTAGTTGCAGCCCAAATGCAGAGGTGGGCTTTGATTTTGTCAGCATATACATATGATATTGAATACAGACGATCAGCTGATCACAGTAATGCTGATGCAATGTCTAGATTGCCTTCCCCATCACAAGTTACACCCGATAGGGAAGAAGTGTTTTATTTTTCATACATTGATGAACTGCCAGTCACAGCTGAAGAGATTGGTAGAGCAACCAAACGTGACCCAGTGATGTCAAAGGTGTATGAGTATATTGCAAATGGATGGCCAAACCAGGTAACAGACAAATATATACATCCATTCTTCATTCGTAGGAAGGAATTATCAGTCGATAAGGATTGTATCATGTGGGGTGCAAGAGTGGTTATACCAAATAAATTCAGGTCCAAATTATTAGGAGACCTCCAGTGCCAGCATCTGGGAATGTGCTTGACCAAGAGTTTTGCATGCAGTTATTTATGGTGGCCAGGTCTTGATAAAGATATAGAGTACATCGTGAGTCAGTCAGTGTACGACATGTCAATCGGTAAGCAAGCAACCACCACCAGTACCACTACAGCCATGGAAATGGTCTCCCAGAGTGTGGCAAAGGTTACATATTGATTTTGCTGTGTTAGAAGGACAACAATTGTTCATTGTGATTGATAGCCATTCGAAGTGGGTTGAGGGGTTTCCAATGTGGAAAACAACAACAAGTAAAACATTGGACATTTTACAAAAATTATTTTCTTCATTTGGCCTCCCTGGAGAAATTGTTTTGGATAATGGACCACAATTTCGTTAAGAAGAATTTGCACAATTCACGAGCAAAAATGGTGTGAAACATACCAAGGTTCCACCATACCATCCTGCTTCGAATGGTGCAGCAGAGCACATTGTACAAATTGTAAAACGTGCCCTCATAAAACAAATGTTAGATCCAAATCCAAGGAAACGACAGTTGTCATTCGATCACAAATTAGCTAATTTTTTGATTATTTCTCAAAATACTCCTCATACAACTACTGGTAGAACACCAGCAGAGTTGTTTCTCAAACGACAGCCACGAACCAGATTCCCGTTGTTAAAGCCAAATTTGGTACAATCCGCAGAAGAGAAACAATTAAGACAGAAGGAGAATCATGAGAGGTAGAGTAAAAGAGAGAAGTGTGAAATTAAACCAGAAGGTGAGAGTGAAGAACCAGCACCATAAATGGTTAAAGTGGTTACCAGGAAGAGTGGTGAAGATATGTGGTCCTCGCACATATTTGGTAAAGATGTTTGATAAGGGACAGGTTAGGTTTGTTCATATTGATCATATTTTACCTACAGACATGGAAGGAGTTGAAGGTGGGAATGATTCAATTATTTCTGACTCATCAGATAGTTTTGATACACCAGTAACAAATCTTAAATCCAATATACTGGAAACAAACCCAGGAGAGAATCAGAATGAAAGTCTGAGTCAGAGTCAGGAAAACAAAGAGCCTGAAGTTAGAGTGAGTTCAAATGAAAATCAAGGAAATTCCGTGGAGGAAAATGTTCCTCAGGATGAGCCTCGAATGAGTGTGAAATCGACCCCATGTTTGGAAGGTTCTGTTCGAGAGCGAAGGTATCCTCTTCGAAACAGAAAACAAGTGGTAAAGTTAAATTTGTAAATGTGGGAAAAAAAAGTTTATATCCTGTGTTATGTCTCAACATGAAAGTTATGTATGATGTTTGTTATAATAACTTCTTCATTAAGGAGGGAGAAGTGTAATGTCTGTAAGCTTGTAATGTTTGTAGCGCCACACTGTGGATGTAGACGTATTGTGTACTGCAACTGCAGAGTTAATAATAACCAGAACCAGGCAGATTCCGGAGGTTTCTGAGAGAGCTGCCTGCCATGTTAGGAGCTGTGTGTGCTGTGCTCTGTGAATATATCACACCACCAAAAAGAAAATTGGCTCTTTTCAGCAACGATGTTGTCAGCTGTCTAACACCATAATCTATCCAATTATTTAGTCTTGGAATTAACTTCTAATGAGGAATTAGACACCAAACCATCCACCAACTTCTGGATTGTTTTGTTTTTAATTTTGTAATTGAACCTTTTCAGAACAAAATCTTTCTTTGTTATTTTGGAGGTTTCTAATGTCCATTTAACATCCACTCAATATGTGTTTTAGAGTCCGATTGTTACGTTAGACATTTTTCATTTCTCTGAAGGAATTCCAATACAAATGTTCATGCAATTCATCTCAGATATAATCAATACAATTAATAGTAACACCACTACGGATAGTGGTTAAGGAAAAGAGACTTCCCGGGCCAACCCACTACTCTCCTCTTCCTTTCAACAATCCACGCCCCCACCCACCCTTCCAAATCATCTGTGTCGGTTTATACACATTAACATTGCAAACACAAATGAAAATAGCTACAGGCAACTTCAACTTCCGAATAGGAAATCCATCTATTAGCACAAAATGTTCCTATTAGTGACCGAGGGGTTAAAGCTACCAAGGTAAATCATTTAGGACTCTGGTCATTTTATAGACCCTGTTTATTTACTGCACTTGAAACAGACTTCAAACCAGTTTCTCAGTATTGACACAGTGCCCAAGTTTAGCAGCCCCAGTAGTTTTGTTGCTTATGGTTCAAGGCAGCTAATAAATCTAGCAACACACTAAATTATTCCCTTCTTCAAACAACTTCAAAGGATTTTCATGTTCTCTTTTAAGGGAGGTTCATCTCATTATTTCTGCCCAGTGAAGTTTGGCCCATTATCACAGTTCAACTACTTTCAAAGAAATCCTCGTGCAAAACAGTTTATGAACAGCAGAGACATTAGTGGGTCTTGCGGGGCAGAATTCTTCCCATCTAAAAGATCCCATCAATCAAATGTTAGTTGCTTCCATGAAGAGCACTTTCTTTTGGCTGTGCTCAAGCCAAGTCAGAAACTGGTGCTGTAAAGTTTTGGAATTATCAACAACTGTGGCACAGACCATTAACAGTATTCATACAACACAATTGCCAGATTTCCACAAGGTTATTAAACTGATGCGCCAAATGTAGGCTAGGTGCTTTCTCCCATTCGGAGATCTGCACAGACATCTCGTGCTTTGGTTACTTTGGGGACTGAGAAAGGAGGGAAGTTAATGTTTTAAAATATGTACAATATACTTTTGCCCTTTTACAAGACTCAAATATTGGAGTGTATGGGTCCACTAGTAAAAAAATAAATTGTAGTGACTGCTGATTTTAGTCAAATGTTTCAACTCATCTCTATTGTACTTAGTGAAGAATATAGCCACGGCCCTTTAAATAAAGCAGGGGTGAATGCAAAAACATCCAAGTATCAAAATGGTTGAAGGTACAGCCCAATGTTTTGCAAGTTAATACTTCTACACTGAAATATCTATACTACAATTTATCACATGAAAGGGAAGACAGTGCAAAAAAGAACACAATAGAGATTCATTGATTAAAGTGGGAAAACGAGTAAACTAATGAAGCAACTGGCTCCACTGCCCCTTTCAGAAATGTGAAGAACTCAGTTAATGTTTTTTAAAAAAACACATGCATATGGGGTCAACACGTTGCATGTGGATTGAAACACTATCTTTTTATCTTTGCATCCCAGAACAATGGAATGAAAGTCTGCAGGAGTTCCAAGTGAAACACGCATCAATCTAAACGCTAATGTGGACAGGTCCACAACACAAGTGCCCACTGACATGACATTCTTTGTGAGAGCAGATATGCAAGACAAAACAAAACCCTGTACTATGAAGTAAAAAAAAAATTCAATGGACAGTGAATCTTTTCTGCTAAGATTAAAAACTGACCAGAATATGCACATTTTGTGACATCGACATATATTAAACAGTAGGTACCAGTCCCTTGGCAGACTGGCTCAATAACCTGACAGACTTTTGTCATTAATCATTCCTTGCAGTATGCTTAGTTTGAAGATAGCACTTTGAGGAAGAAACAATAAATTTAAGACCAATCTCGACACCGACAAACACAAGTCTAAATACAGACAGGCACCACTGTTCAGAGAGCTCCACATTACTTTAATTTTAATACTAAAACCAATGCATCAACATTAGGTCTACACATCAATAAGTTATGTCCGCTCCCTGTTAGAACTGATGGCAAAGATGGATTTGTGGGATTAGGAGCAAATCAGTTACAAGGCCCACGCACAGAGGGATCTCTACTCAATGCATACAAGATCCCAGAACCAACATTCAACAGCACAAATGCCTCCCTCCAAAATGCTTTTCAGGTACAAAACACTGTGAACATGCTTCATGTTTGCGCTGTCCGACTTGTAACAATGGGAATTGATGCTGGGTTTGTATTACAGAGCAATTGTAAGAAGTGATCCTTTAAATACCCTGGTGGTTCTGCAGGGTAGGTTCCAGAGCAATATAGTAAGCATACGCAATCTTCTGTGTGCGCAAGAGTCAGGATTTGTTTCTCGTCTCTTGCCTTTCTCTAATGGCTCAGAAAGATCAATGCAGGACAGCAATGAGGAAACTGCATCCCTAGCCTGTGGAAGGGTTGCACAATTTTCCTGCAGGCTGAAAAGAAATGCTGGCCTGAACAAGAGGGAGCATTTACACTTGCTCATACTTCACACATCAGGAGAGCTGCTGCTGCAAAGTGAACACGCCACAAAGCTCATTGATTGCAACATACATATAAGTGTTACTGGAATTCCAATCCATTGAACGGAAAATATTCTACATTCAACAAAAATATAGGATAATGAGGAACCTTGTATGCATGGAGTGTGTGTGTGTGTGTGTGTGTGTGTGTGTGTGTGTGTGTGTGTGTGTGTGTGTGTGTGTGTGCCTTGTGACTGATTTGTTCTTACTCCTATAAATGCATCTTTACCATCAGTTCTGTCAAATGCGTAATTCCTATACTGAGAAACCATGCAAGCAACCTTATGTTTGACTAAGAGGTACAAGAGCGAGACCACGTGGGCAATAGAGGAAACCCTACCATTACCTCACATTTGTTCATCGACGAGCTAATATTGCTTGCCACTTTCCCACAAGTCAGTCTCGAGCAACATCAGCCATGATCTTATTGAATGGCGGAACAGGCTCGAGGGGCTAGATGGCCTACTCCTGTTCCTAATTCTTATGTTCTTATAACCACCACCATTTTCATGAACTTATTTACTTTGGTTTGAGCAAGTAGAAAGTTTCCATTCAACCCATTTGTTACCATCATTCATATGGGCTTGTAAATTGATTTTACATAGTACAACAGTGTTGACATGCGAGAAGAGTTAAATGATATTTAGCCTTGGTTTTACAAAGCTCATTCTTACGATGAAAGATTTCTTCAGACAAAAGACAAATCCTTGGAAGACTATGGCAAAGATTCAGATAAGGAAACAAAGTTCACTTCACTTCACTTTCAGCTTATGCTAATGGCTTACTCCTGCTCCTATTTCTTACAAGAACATAACATAAGAAACAGGAGCAAAAGTAGGCCATTTGGCCCCTCGAGCATACGGGGGGTGGGGGGGTTGTGGGGAGAGGCAAAAGAAAGAAAGAGCTATAGTGGTAGGGGATTCGCTAGTCAGGGGAGCAGACAAGCGTTTCTGCGGCCGAAAACGCAACTCAAGGATGGTATGTTGCCTCCCTGGTGCCAGGGTCAAGGATGTCACCGAGCGGCTGCAGGACATTCTGGGGGGGGGGGGGGGGGGGGGGGGGGGGTGAGGAAGGAGGGTGAACAACAAGAGGTTGTGTTCCACATTGTTACCAATGACATAGGTAGGAAGAGGGATGAGGTCCTGCAGGCAGAATTTAGGGAGCTAGGAGAGAAATTAAAAAGCAGGACCTCAAAAGGTAGTCGTCTCCAGATTACTCCCAGTGCCATGAGCTAGTGAGTACAGAAATAGGAGGATAGAGCAGATGAATACGTGGCTGGAGAGATGGTGCAGGCGGGACGGCTTTAGTTTCCTGAGGCATTGGGACCACTTCTGGGGGAGGTGGGACATGTATAAGCCGGACGGGTTGCACCTCAACAGAGCCGGGACCAATATCCTTGCAGGGGGGGTTGCTAGTGCTGTTGGGGAGGGTTTAAACTAGCTTTGCAGGGGGATCGGAACCTGAAAATAGATTCAGTAGGGAGGGTAGTAAAGCTGGAATTAGAAAGCAAAAAGAAAGTGAGTTTGAAGGAGAGAGGAAACAAGCAGGAAAAAAGGGTAAAAAAAAACTTAAAGGCACTTTGTCTAAATGCATGTAGCATTTGTAACAAAATAGATGAATTGACAGCACAAATTGAGACAAATGGGTATGATCTGATAGCCATGACAGAGACGTGGTTGCAAGGTGACCAGGACTGGGAATTAAATATTCAGGGGTACTTGACAATCCAGAAGGACATACAGAAAGGAAAAGGAGGTGGGGTAGCTCTATTGATAAACAATGGAATCACTGCAATAGTAAGAAACAATATTTGCTCAAATGATAAGGGTGTTGAAACAGTTTGGGTGGAGATAAGGAATAAGAAGGGGGAAAAGTCACTGGTGGGTGTAGTCTATAGGCCCCAACATAGCAACTCTGTTGGTCAGAGCATAAACCAGGAAATAGTGGGGGCTTATAAAAAGGGAACAGCAATAATCATGGGTGATTTTAACCTCCGCATTGATTGGACAAATCAAATTGGTCAGGATAGCCTTGAGGAAGAATTCATAGAGTGCGTTAGGGACTGGTTCCTTGAGCAGTAACGGAACCAACCAGGGGCAGGCTATCTTAGATCTGGTCCTCTGTAACGAGACAGGATTAATAAACAATCTCCTGGTAAAGGATCCCCTCAGAATGAGTGATCATAGCATGATTGAATTTTAAATTCAGATGGAGGGCGAGAAAGTTGGATCTCAAACCAGCGTACTAAACTTAAATAAAGGAGACTATGAAGGTATGAGGGCAGAGTTGGGTAAAGTGGACTGGGAAAATAGATTAAAGTGTAGGACGGTTGATGAACAGTGGTGTACATTTAAGGAGATATTTCACAATCCTCAAGAAAAATATATTCCAGTGAGGAGGAA
The DNA here is from genome assembly GCF_044704955.1 of Pristiophorus japonicus. Taxonomy (NCBI): domain Eukaryota; kingdom Metazoa; phylum Chordata; class Chondrichthyes; family Pristiophoridae; genus Pristiophorus; species Pristiophorus japonicus. The sequence goes on along the minus strand of NC_091985.1, from coordinate 106,116,590 downwards.
AGGGTGTGAGAGAAAAGATAGCCATCTGTGGCTAAGAAATAAAGGATGGTATCCAATTAAAAACAAGGGCATACAAAGTGGCCAAAACTAGTGGGAGGACAGAAAACTGGGAAGCTTTTAAAAGCCAGCAAAGAACGACTAAAAAAATGATTAAGAAAGGGAAGATAGACTAAGAAAGTAAACTAGCACAAAATATAAAAACAGATAGCAAGAATTTCTATAGGTATATAAAAAGGAAAAGAGTGACTAAAGTAAATGCTGGTCCCTTAGAGGACGAGACCGGGGAATTACTAATGGAGAACATGGAGATGGCAGAAACTCTGAACAAATATTTTGTATCAGTCTTTACGGTAGAGGAACACCAACAATATTCCAACAGTGGATAGTCAAGGGGCTATGGCAGGGTGGAAGGAACTTAACACAATCACAATCACTAAGGAGGTGGTACTCAGTAAGATAATGTGACTAAAGGCAGATAAATCCCCTGGATCTGATGGCTTGCATCCTAGGGTCTTGAGAAGTAGCGGCAGGGATTGTGGATGCATTGGTTGTAATTTACCAAAATTCCCTGAATTCTGGGGAAGTCCCAGCAGATTGGAAAACTGCTAATGTAACACCCCTATTTAAAAACGGAGGCAGGGAAAAAGCAGGAAACTATAGATTAGTTAGCCTTACATCTATCTATGGTTGGGAAAATGTTGGACTCCATTATTAAAGCAGTAGCAGGACATTTGGAAAAGCAAAATACGGTCAGGCAGAGTCAGCATGGATTTATGAAGGGGAAGTTATGTTTGACAAATTTGCTGGAGTTCTTTGAGGATGTAACGAACAGGGTGGACAAAGGGGAACCAGTGGATTTGGTGTATTTGGACTTCCAGAAGGCATTTGACAAAGTACCACATAAAAGGTTACTGCACAAGATAAAAGTTCAGGGGGTTGGGAATAATACATTAGCATGGATAGAGGATTGGCTAACTAACAGAGAACAGAGAGTCGGGATAAATTGTTCATTCTCTGGTTGGCAACCAGTAACTAGTGGGGTTCCGCAGGGATCAGTGCTGGGACCCCAACTAGTTGCAATCTATATTAACGACTTGGAAGAAGGGACAGAGTGTAACGTCGCCAAGTTTGCTGACGATACAAAGATGGAAGGAAAAGCAATGTGTGAGGAGGACACAAAAAATCTGCAAAAGGACATAGACAGGCTAAGTGAGCAGGCAAAAATTTGGCAGATGGAGTATAATGTTGGAAAGTATGAGGTCATGCACTTTGGCAGAAAAAAAAATCAAAGAGCAAGTTATTATTTAAATGGAGAAAGATTGCAAAGTGCCACAGTACAGCAGGACCTGGGGGTACTTGTGCATGAAACACAAAAGGATAGTATGCAGGTACAGCAAGTGATCAGGAAGACCAATGGTATCTTGGCCTTTATTGCAAAGGGGATGGAGTATAAAAGCAGGGAAGTCTTTCTACAGCTATGCAAAGTATTGGTGAGGCCACACCTGGAATACTGCGTGCAGTTTTGGTTTTCATATTTATGAAAGGATATACTTGCTTTGGAGGCAGTTTAGAGAAGGTTCACAAGGTTGATTCCGGGGATGAGAGGGTTGACTTATGAGGAAAGGTTGAGTAGGTTGGGCCTCTACTCATTGGAATTCAGAAGAATGAGAGGTGATCTTATCGAAACGTGTAAGATTATGAGGCTTGACAAGGTGGATGCAGAGAGGATGTTTCCACTGATGGGGGAGACTAGAACTAGAAGGCATGATCTTAGAATAAGGGGCCACCCATTTAAAACAGAGATGAGGAGGAATTTATTCTGAGGGTTGTAAATCTGTGGAATTCACTGCCTCAGAGAGCTGTGGAAGCTGAGACGTTGAATAAATTTAAGACAAAGAGACATTTCTTGAACGATAAGGGGATAAGGGGTTATGGGGAGCGTGCGGGGAAGTGGAGCTGAGTCCATGATCAGATCAGCCATGATCTTATTGAATGGCGGAGCAGGCTCAAGGGGGCGTTTGGCCTACTCCTGTTCCAATTTCTTATGTTCTTATACCTGTTGAACAGTTGTCGTCAAATCCAAGCACAGCTGTATAATCTTGTTTTTCATCATTGAGTAATCACTGATCCCTGTAAATGGTGACCTGTAATAAAACAAATCTTCTTTTAGAATAATATACTCACACACACAGATCTCAACACACAACTTGGGCTATAAATCTGCACACTTAGATAGTTGTGTATATACTAAATGGATCAGAACAAGCTACAAACATATCCACGAAATACATTAACAGAAACAAAAAATACAATGCAAAACTTTGATAATTACTTGTTCCAAATAAAAGAATCTTGTGTAATATGAATACACCATCATTTAACATGTCTTTAATAAATGAGTCAGTATGGTCAATACTAATTCCAGAGCACGTGTTTCCAAATAGCAGCACTATAAATAAACCCAACAGCCATATTCAAAAATATGATTAGGGGAACCTTCACTTAATGAGTAAATGCAATTTCATGACTCAATGTATATGACTCAGAACTGGGTGGCCCAGCACATTGAAAAGTTGTTTTCTGGGACAGGATACATCAACTCAGACTTGTCTCAGACAAGTTCTTAGCAGCCACAGGTCCATAGCACAAAGCTATATATAGTTCAGTACTAAACTGAAGTGCAGCTGATATGATAACTGAAAAATTCCAGCGGTGCAGTAGTGGATGCTCTTCTGAGACAGCTGACCAGTCAGCATGGAAGAAGCCTATATCTAGCTACATCACACTTCACCTCGAAAAGCTTAATACTAGCACTGGATGCCAACAATGGAAGCATGCAATTTAAAAAAAAAATATTCGTTCCTGGGATGTGAGCGTCATTGGCAAGGTCAGCATTTATTGCCCATCCTCTAATTACCCTGAACCACTGCAGTCCTTGTGGTGAAGGTACTGTTAGGGAGGGATTTCCAGGATTTTGACCCAACGACGATGGAACGGTGATTTATTTCCAGGATGGTGTGTAACTTGGAGCGGAATGTGGAGGTGGTGGTGTTCCCATGCGCCTGCTGCCCTTGCCCTTCTAGGTGGTAGAGGTCGTGGGTTTGGGAGGTGCTGCCGAAGAAACCTTGGTGAGTTGCTGCAGTGCATCTTGTAGATGCTACACACTGCAGCCACGGTACATTGGTGATGGAAGGAGTAAATATTTAAAGGTGGATGTGGTGCCAATCAAATGCATACAATTAAATAAAAAGTGAGCAACCTATAACTCATGAGCAGTTGAGAGGAAAATCAGATCACACCAGTCTAAAGAAAACAGCTTTGTAATTGGAAATCAGAACTAAAGATAAGTACCAAAAAGATGCAGAAATTAAACTTGATTCCTGTACTTGAAGTGGATTCCCCTCGCACACTAATCTAAAATAGATCCTTCAGTAAATGTGTTCTTTTCCTCATAACCGCCCGGTGCTTCCCCCTCTCCAATAGTTTATATTTATTGATGCAAATGTACTCTTGTATATGGGACACTTTGTAAAAGTTTACTGCTGTGACTTACCAGACTGAGTAATAAGGATTTTAAATTTTTTTATGCTGTGCTCCATAACACAGACCCCTTCCTTCATCCCAAGAATACTCAAACATGCCATACCATGGAGTGTTGACTGCACCCACAATATCTCCTCCTGCTCTTCCCCATCCCACAACTCCCTAATCCAATCCATGCTGTAAGGGAAATGTGCCAGACACCTTTCCCCATAGGGGAGAGAACATGTAGAAGAGATGGCCGGTAAGCTTTGGCTACTTGCAGGGCCTACAGAAAAATGCTAATACAAAGATCAAAGTAACAAACTTCATAATATCAGAGGTGTCCGGTAAAACCTCATACCATACCTGTTTGAATGAACAGGAAAGTGTTGAGGAACAGGCTATTCCTCAACTTACAGATTGTACGCAAGAGAAATTTACCCAAGATAACTGCTCATGCAACTGAAAGGAACAGTAATGAACATTTTGAGCCAGCATCAATTTGTGTTGACATGTACCACTGCTTTTTAGTAACTGCAATATTTTTCTTTCCTAACCAGAAGAACAAAGTTCAAATTCACTTTTTTTTTTCCCCCTCCCCCCCTGCCCCCTCACAAAGCTCATCCTTTGGGCTGGATAGTTTTACCTGCAACAATTTTCTGTACAATAAAAATGCACTCTTGTAGTAGGCACAGAGACTAAAACAGACGTATACATTACTGACTTATTCATTTAAGACGCAGCTGCTGCAATCTTTTACAATCAAAAACGTTTGAGAAATGACCACAGCTGAGAGAACATAGGAAATAGGAGCAGGAGAAGGCCACACGGCCCCTCGAGCCTGCTCCGCCATTCAATAAGATCATGGTTGATCCGATCATGGACTCAGGTCCACTTCCCTGCCCGCTCTCCATAACCCCTTATTCCCTTATCATTTAAGAAACTGTCTATTTCTGTCTTAAATTTATTCAATGTCCCAACTTCTACAGCTCTCTGAGGCAACGAATTCCACAGATCCACAACCCTCCAAGAAATAAATTTCTCTTCGTCTCAGTTTTAAATAGGCGGCCCCTTATTCTAAGATTGTGTCCTCAAGTTCTAGTCTCCCATAGTTCTAGTCTCCTCCATCAGTGGAAACATCCTCTCTGCATTCACCTTGTCAAGCCCCCTCATAATCTTATACGTTTCGATAAGATCACCTCTCATTCTTTTGAATTCCAATGAGTAGAAGCCCAACCTACTCAATCTTCCCTCATAAGTCAACCCCCTCATCTCTGGAATCAACCTTGTGAACCTTCTCTGAACTGCCTCCAAAGCAAGTATATCCTTTTGTAAATATGGAAACCAAAACTGCATGCAGTATTCCAGGTGTGGCCTCACCAATACCCTGTATAACTGTAGCAAGACTTCCCTGCTTTTATACTCCATCCCCTTTGCAATAAAGGGGAAGATTCCATTGACCTTTCTGATCACTTGCTGACTTATCTTTTGTGTTTTGCACAAGTACCCCCAGATCCCGCTGTACTGCAGCACTTTGCAATCTTTCTCCATTTAAATAATAACTTGCTCTTTGATTTTTTTTCTGCCAAAGTGCATGACCTCACACTTTCCAACATTATACTCCATCTGCCAAATTTTTGCCCACTCACTTAACCTATCTAATGTCCTTTTGCAGATTTTTTGTGCCCTCCTCACACATTGCCAATGATAAAAAGATGGGAGGAAAAGCAAACTTGGCTATGTTACACTCAGTCCCTTCCTCCAATCGTTAATATAGATTGTAAATAGTTGAGGTCCCAGCACTGATCCCTACGGCATCATACTGGTTACTGATTGCCAACCTGAGAATGAACCATTTATCCCTCCTCTGTGTTTTCTGTTCATTAGCCAATCCTCTATCCATGCTAATATATTACCCACAACCCAGTGAACTTTTATCTTGTGCAATAACCTTTTATGTGGCATCTTCGCAGTTTTTTATACTTCTTTAAGAACAATGTTGAAGGTTAACTTCCACATTCCCAAGTGATTAGAGCAGCACAGTACACAAGTGTGCAATTACTTTAGGTTGACACATTGTTTACCTGTCCAGCCACGCCAACAATGCCTTAGCAGCTGCAATGAGGTCCACGACTGAGGTAAGGAAGTCATTGGGAGGTTTGCGAGAAGTTGTGCCATCATAAGCAGTGCTTTTTCTCCGAGTGTTGATAAAATTCTGGAGGCCATTGGTGGCAACCCGTAACTTCAGGGCCAAATTCTTCATGCTTTCTGTTTCCAATCCATAATTCTGCAATTAAAAGTGAATCATCAGAATAGAAGCAGCCAAATAAATCTTCCAATCCTCCTTGGGTTTGGGGGTGGTGCCACATGGCTGGAGAATTGTAAATGTTAGACTCCTTTTTAAAAAAAGGGGGAGAGAATAAACCCGGCAACTACAGGCCAGTCAGCCCAATGTGGAGAAACCCGGAGACAATAATCCAGAACAATATTAATTGGCATTTGGAAAAATATGGGTTAATATATGAAAGTCAGCATGGATGTTAAAGACAAATCCTGTTTGATTAACTGGAGTTCTTTGATGAAGTAACAGAAGGTTGACAAGGGCAGTGCAGCTGATATGTGGACTTTCAAAAGTCAATTGATAAAGTACCACATAACCGACAAATTTAAAGCCCATGAGATTGATGGGACAATGGCAGTGTGGAAACAAACTTGGCTAAGGGACAGAAAGAGAGTAGTGGTGAACAGTTGGGTTTCAGATTGGAGGAAGGAATACAGTGAAGTTCCCAGGGGTTGGTATTAGGACCACTGCTCTTTTTGATATATAGCAATGACCTGGACTTGGGTGTACATGGCATAATTTCAAAGCTTGCAGATAAAACCAAACTCAAATATTGTAAACAATGAGGCGGATAACAATGTTTCAGGAAGAGAGACTGGTGAAATGGGCAGACACATGGCTGATGAAATTTAACACAGAAGTGTGAAATGATTCATTTTGGTCGGAAGAATGATGAGATGCACTATGAGCTAAACGGTACAATTTTAAAAGGGCTGCAAGATCAGAAACTTTGGGGTTAATGTACACAAATCTTTGAAGGAGACAGGGCAGGTTGAGAAAGCATATGGGATCCTTGGCTTTATAAAAACAGAGGCACGGAGTACAAAAGCAAGGACATTATGCTAAACCTTTATAAAACATTGGTTAGGCTGGAGTAATGTGTTTAATTCTTGGGGAGAATAGGAGAAGGATCATGCTCACACATGAAGAGCGGAAACTCAAGTATGGAGTGGGGTGGGGTGGGGGCACTAATAAGAACTCAGAACTCAGAGCAGGAAAAGGCTATATGGCCTCTCGAGCCTGCTCCACCATTCAATATCATGGCTGATCTGATCATGGACTCAGCTCCACTTGCCCACCAGCTCCCCATAACCCCTTATCGTTTAAGAAACTGTCTATTTCTGTCTTGAATTTATTCAATGTCCCAGCTTCCACAGCTCTTTGAGGCAGCAAATTCCACAGATGTACAACCCCGAGAAGAAATTTCGCCTCATCGCAGTTTTAAATGGGCAGCCCCTTATTCTCCTCAGGACTGAGATGAGGAGAAACTTCTTCACTCAGAGTTGTTAACCTGTGGACTTCCCTACCAGAGAGAGTTGTTGATGCCAGTTCATTGGATATATTCACGAGGGAGTTAGATATGGCCTTTACGGCTAAAGGGATCAAGGGGTATGGAGAGAAAGCAGGAAAGGGGTACTAAGGTGAATGATCAGCCATGATCTTATTGAATGCTGGTGCAGGCTCGAAGGGTGGAATGGCTTACTCCTGCACCTATTTTCTATGTTTCTCTGCCCTCCAGTTCTAGTCTCCCCCATCAGTGGAAACATCCTCTCTGCATCCACCTTGTCAAGCCCCCATCAATCTTATACGTTCCAACAAGATCACCTCTCATTCATCTGAATTCCAATGAGTAGAGGCCCAACCTTCTCAAACTTTCCTCATAAGACAACCCCCTTATCTCCGGAATCAACCTAGTGAATCTTCTCTGAACTGTCTCCAAAGCAAGTATATCCTTTCGTAAATATGGAAACCAGAACTGTATGGGGTAGTCCGGGTGTGGCCTCACCAATACCTTGCATAGCTGTAGCAAGACTTCCCTGCTTTTATACTCCATCCCCTTTGCAATAAAGGCCAAGATTCCATTGGCCTTCCTGATCACTTGCTGTACCTGCATACTATCCTTTTGTGTTTCATGCACAAGTACTCCAGGTCCCGCTGTACTGCAGCACTTTGCAATCTTTCTCCATTTAAATAATAACTTGCTCTTTGATTTTTTTTCTGCCAAAGTGCATGACCTCACACTTTCCAACATTATACTCCATCTGCAAAATGTTTGCCTGCTCACTTAGCCTGTGTATGTCCTTTTGCAGATTTTCTGTGTCCTCCTCACACATTGCTTTTCCTCCCATCTTTGTATCGTCAGCAAACTTGGCTACGTTACACTCAAATAGAATCCCAGACAAGTCACTATCTTCAAGAGACAAATGAGGAAAAAAATTATCTTTCCATCTCCCTTAATTTTCTCCCCTCCAAAAGATATGACTTCTTGCTAGGGTACAGTTCTCTTCACTACCAAGTGTTTGTTTTTTAAAATTATAACCCTCGACAGCAAATGCCAGCTTCGAGATGGATTTTCATCCTCAGTAGGTGTCATTGAATTGCAATCAGGAGCAGAAACCCTAGGCCAGTTTTCCCATCACTAATCCACGGTGCTGAGGTCAACTGAAGTGCCTTTACTGCCGCCCCTCAAAGATTAGCAAACTCAGCACAGATCGGAGACCTTCCAGATCTGCACGGCTCAGGCACTCTCTGGATAAATTTGCTGAGCCATCAGGAGAGCTTTCATTTATTTAGTCCATCTAGCATGATTGACAAGAAAAAAGGATTACGTGTCTGAGCAAGCCCAGCTCCTCAAAATTCCTACTCACAGGCAGCATTAGGCACAAGTTAGAATCACCAACTCCACTGGGTTTCTGATCGCAGTTGTGTTCACAGTGGAGATCAGATGCCTTCGCACAAGGAGGAAGAAAAACAAAAGCGTGTTTACATTCAAAAGTGCACCCGACAGCAAACGTACAGTTTTGCTGCTTTTGGCTGGAAGCCTTAATTTGGTGTCTCAGGAGCTACCTTCCACTAATAGTAACCGTGCTTAGGAGTGGCTATACCAGGTAAAATTAATAGAAGAGCAGTACACAGATCTCACAGGCATCAGCATGACTGTTGCATTCTAGACACTTAGTATAAATATGAAACACCTGTAGAATACAAAAGGAGAGATGTGTCTTTTCAAGTATTTGGACTTTCAAAAGGCTTTTGACAAGGTCTCACACAAGAGATTGGTGTGCAAAATTAAAGCACATAGTATTGGGGGTAATGTTTTGACGTGGATAGAGAATTGGTTGGCAGACAGGAAGCAGAGAGTCGGGATAAACGGGTCCTTTTCAGAATGACAGGCAGTGACTCGTGGGGTACCGCAAGGTTCAGTGCTGGGACCCCAGCTATTTACAATATACATTAATGATTTAGATGAAGGAATTGAATGTAATATCTCCAAGTTTGCAGATGACATTAAGCTGGGTGGCAGTGTGAGCTGTGAGGAGGATGCTAAGAGGCTGCAGGGTGACTTGGACAGGTTAGGTGAGTGGGTAAATGCATGGCAGATGCAGCATAATGCAGTTAAATGGGAGGTTATTCACTTTGGTGGCAAAAACAGGAAGGCAGATTATCTGAATGGTGACAGATTAGTAAAAGGGGAGGTGCAACGAGACCTGGGTGTCATGGTACATCAGTCATTGAAAGTTGACATGCAGGTACAGCAGGCGGTGAAGACAGCAAATGGCATGTTGGCCTTCATAGCGAGAGGATTTGCGTATAGGAGCAGGGAGGTCTTACTGCAGTTGTACAGGGTCTTGAGGCCACACCTTGAATAGTGTGTGCAGTTTTGGTCTCCTAATCTGAGGAAGGACATTCTTGCTATTGAGGGAGTGCAGCGAAGGTACACCAGACTGATTCCCAGGATGGCAGGACTGACATATGAAGAAAGAATGGATCGACTAGGCTTATATTCATTGGAATTTAGATGAATGAGAGGGGATCTGATAGAAACATAAAATTCTGACAGGATTGGATAGGTTAGATGCAGGAGGAACGTTCCCGATGTTGGGGAAGTCCAGAACAAGGGGTCACAATCTAAGGATAAGGGGTAAGCCATTTAGGACCAAGATGAGGAGAAACTTCTTCACTCAGAATTGTAAACCTGTGGAATTCTCGCCCACAGAAAGTTGTTGAGGCCAGTTCATTAGATATATTCAAAAGCCAGTTAGATGTGGCCCTTATGGCTAAAGGGATCAAGGGGTATGGAGAGAAAGCAGGAAATGGGGTACTGAAGTTGCATGATCAGCCATGATCATATTGAATGGTGGTGCAGGCTCGAAGGGCTGAATGGCCTATTCCTGCACCTATCTTCTATGTTTCTATGTCCTACCAACCAGTTCAGAACAGCACCCGAATTACTGGTCCCAGCGACCCACTTTCCTTCAGCTACAGGCATTTTGTTCAGAAAAAGAGGGTTACCCAAATATAACATCCATTTATAGCAGATTCCCTGCAAAAAAGTGTCATTGGCTGGTAGCTGGTTATGCAACTTGTGAGAAAGTAAATCCAAAAGAAGTCACTGTTGGTTCCTTATTATGTTAGCCGTGGCTCAATGATAGCACTCTCGACTCGGTTGTAGGTTCAAGTCCCACTCCCGAGACTTGTGCATATAATCTAATCTGACATTACAGTGCAGTACTGAGGGAGCACTGCAGTGTTGGAGGTGCCATCTTTTGGGTGAGACTTTAAACCTAGGCCTCATTTATCCTCTCGGGTAGAAAAAAAATATTCCATTGCACTATTTCGAAGAGGACCAGGGGAGTTCTCCGTGGTGTCCTGGGCAATATTTATATCGCAACCAACATCACAAAAACAGATTATCTGATCATTGTCACATTACTGCTTGTAGGAGTTTACTGTTTTCTACATTATAACAGTGACTATACATCAAAAGTACTTGATTGGCTTCAAAGTGCTTTGGGATGTCCTGAGGTTATATAAATGCATGTCTTTGTTAGTCTAAACGGGGCAATGAACTGGAGGATCAAGATACATAGATCAAAAATCCATACTACATGGTAACAAAAGGATGATCACGCCAGCATAAGTACACTACATGCAATACACACACACACACACACACACACACACACACACAATGTACCAGCTGGTGTTTACACTGTATTAATTCAAACTGGTCTCAACATGAAATTTACCTCGAGGTGAACTCACTTTATGTCAGCACCAATTCAAAGCACACAGTAAGTCATTCATACAGTAACTGGAGTTCAGATTCAAGCACTGTGCAAAATACACAGAACACTCAAACAACCGGTTCTTAGCATCAGCAAAATATGCCAGTCACTTCCAATCTGAACTAGCTGCTCCAGAATGCAATGAGCTACAGTCTAAAGTTTGCAAATTAACCAATTGCTGGATGTGGGGCTCCCAATTAATGCATTGCTGTAATGTATACTGGATGTAGAATTTTCTGGTACTAAACTATAGATTTCATAAAAGCAGCAACATTTATATTAGTACCTCAACGTGGAAAAATGTCCCACAATGTTTCACTGAGGTGCAATCACAAAAATAGACACTGAGTAATGAAAGAGATTTTGCTGGAAGGCCAGAAGCTTCATCATGAAGGAGTTTTAATACATTTTAAAGGAAGAGAGGAAGGTGAAGAGGTAGAGTGGTGTATGCAGAGAATTCCAGATTGCTGAAAGTCCAGCTATCAATTGTAGAGTGAAGGGACTGGGGTGCACTCGAGTCCAGAATTGGAGGAATGGAGAGTGTGAATGGCGGGGGGGGGGGGGGGGGGGGGGCGGGAAGGGTGTTGAGATAAGGAGAGGCAAGGACATGAAAGAACTTAAACACAAGAATACAAATTTTAAACTGGAAACATTGGGCGAGTGGGAGCCAATGTAGGTCAGCAAAGACACAAGTGAGCAGGGATTTGAATGAGAAAGGATATTGGGAGTAGACAAGGTGCAGTGGAGAGACCATTCAGGATGGAAGGTCAGCTAGGCGAGCGATGAACTAATCAAGTCTAGAGTTGACAAGGCATGGGAGAGAGTTGCAGCAGCTGATAGACTAAGGCAGGCAAGGGATGTGGTCTTTGTGACGGAAAGGATGTGTGGTTAGAAGCTCAGCTCAGGGTTGAATAGGATGCCGAGACGGTGAACAGTCTGGTTCAATCGGAGACAGTGGCCAGGAAAGGTTTGTAACCAGTAGCAAGGGTACCAAGTTTGTGGTGGGAGCCATTATGATGATTCTGTTTCAATGTTGGAAATTGCAGCTCATTCAAGACTGGATGGATATGCCATCTGAGAGAACAGAGGCATTGGAGGGGTCAAGACAGGTGATGGGGACATAGTGCTGGTCGTCGTCAGCATATTTATGGAACCTGAGCCCACATCTTCGGATGGTGCCGCCAAGGGGCAGCATGTACATGAGGAACAGGAGGGATGAAGGATATATTCTTGGGGACTACAGAGGTTAGTGTTGCAGGGGTGGGAAGAGAAGCCATTGTTGGAGATGCTGTGTCTACGATTGTATAGGAAAGAGTGGAACCAGGCACGGGCATTGGCACTAACAGGGCAATGGAGGAGTCATCGGGAAGAGGAAGGATGCAGAAAGGATGAAGAGGCATAGTGAATCATGGTCACAGAGACTTTGATTAGTTCCATTTCAGTGGTGTGTCAAAGCAGAAACCCAATATATTCAAACGTGGGACTTGAGGGAAAGATGGGCATGGAATTGGGACAAGATAGCACATTCACGTACTTTGGAGAGGAAAGAGATTGGAGATAGGGGTGTAGTTTGCAAAGACAATCATAGAATAGTACAGCACAGGAGGCCATTCAGCCCATCGCTTGCTTAATCTTAAGGGGCTGATAATGGCAATTTAAAGGGCGGGTACCGTCCTGGAGGAGTGATGTCAATATATTACACTCTTGATCATAATCACGTATTAAAAGCAAAAAACAGATCAAGTTGTTAAAAAAATGAATAAAATTGAATGTTTTAATGAGATAACAGATCAACCAATCAGGTTTCAGAAGACTGCGACAAACAGCTTTACTTTCACTCACTCAATGTTTACCATAAAAGGGAACATAACTGCACAACTACCTTGCAATTCCTCTATGGCATTTTCTAGATAGTGCCTTTTTTTTCAGGCAAAAGGAGAAATGGAAAAATCTCATTGTGCATACATTTGCATTGCAAAATGCATTATTAGAAACGAATGCCCCGGTATTTATATAACCTGCATAGTTCTGCCAATTTATCCTGTGCAAAGTTATTTTCTACAGAAAGCCACTGATGGTGGTTCAGTCCTGGCATGTTTAGTAGTAGAAATCTGGAATTCTCTCCTCCAATGGCCGTGGATGCTGGAACAATTGAAGCTTTCAAGATGGAGATTGGTGGACTTGTAGGGATATGGAGCTAAGGTAGGTAAATGAAGTCGAGGTACAGATCAGCCATAATGTAGTTGAACGGTGGATCAGGCTTGAGGGGCTGAATAGCCTACTCCTGTTCCTATGTTTAGCAGTCAGTGATATAATGGGAAGTCCTGTTCAGTACCCAAAAGAAACTCAGTTCCCAACCCGGTCAAGATGGCAGCATCTTCTTGTAAGAGGGAGTGAAGAAAAAGATGGGAGAGATAAGCCAGCCAAGATATGTTTTTCTTTCTCCTCATCTTTCCACTTCCAGACATTAAAATCCTGCTTTTTAACATCTTGATCATTTCAGAATCTTTCAGAACCAACACAATCCTGTTGAACAGTTTGGCACATCACAACTTCACAAATCAGAAGCATGACACGTACATACGCAAACATTAGGATTCAACAGATAGCAAGTGAAACCTGTGGTATTTTAATACAGCAGCACAATCGGCAAACAAAACATATCACTTCGCAGAACAATTGACTGCTTAAGTTTTCTAACTTGAAGCATTTGGTCTCAACTTCCTAAAACAATTTTGTCTAAAATAAATACTGCTACTTTTAAGATGCAGAATAACATTAGGAGAAAGACTGGAGAGGAGAAAAGAATAGGCAATGCAGGGTGTGCCACAGTATATAGCCTGCATTCTGTATGCCATTTATGTGAAACAGATTGAAACCGATACTGGGGCTGGGAAGGGGATGAAAGAGAAGAGAGAGTATGTTTTCTTTTAAATAAAAATAGGTAGGTAAAATCTAGTCCAGCTACAATAAGCAATTTTCTAGTTAAATTCACTTATTGAATCGAGCAGATTAAAAAATACAACCATCTTGTATGCCACCTACAAAAGTGGCTGGTATGCTAATACAGGTCAACCTCACCCAGCTGCAAACAGAATTCCAGTGTACATTTCAGTTTGCTATTCATGGAATGTTACAGCAGAAACTGGCCAATGAAATTTGCATTGGTTTATTTCCTCCACGTGAACCACCCAACTCTAAGCCCACTCTTCAGCCTTTTTAAATTGCTTCAACAGCAATTTGTGGCACAGAAATTCACATTCTAACCACCCGGAGTAAAGAATCTTTTTCTCACGTCCCCTTAAATTTATGCCCTCATCACTGTCTGGCTGACCACGGGAAGAATCGAACACTGTTTGCTTCATCATAATCTGCAGGAACTTAGAGATCACAGTTTCATTTCTCAGCTCCAGTGATAAAAGTCCCAACTTCGCAAGTCTCCCTTTATAACTAGCCTCTCACCCAGCTACATCCCAGTCATCTACATCGTTCCATTTTCATTGCTTTCATATAATAATCCAACTGTGACCTAACTAAAGGTCTTGCACAAGTTCAACAATTGCTTCCTTGCTTTTGTATTCTATGCCTCAAAATCAAGGATTCCAATTGCCTTTTTTTTTCCAATCTAGCCAAGAAATCTTGAATGGAATCAGGATTTGGCTTATCAAGATTTTTATAAACTACAGGTGCAACGTTCAAAATCCAGAGTTCCAGAATCAGGGCACTGGGCCGATCCATGATGGGGTCGCCCAGAAAATGTTCCAAAATCTGGACTCCACTGTCTCAGCCACCCGACCTCAGCCCACCCTAAAGGCTTCCGGCCTCTAGCCCAACCTCCAGCCGCCCGACCTCCTCCTCCTTTATCACCACTCCCCACCAACCTACCTCCCTCGGCCCAGGCAAAGACCCGAAATCCGGAAAGGCCTCGGTCCCGAGGTTTCCGGATTTTGGACATCACACTGTACTGCTTAAAAAAAAATTGACTTATGATAGTGGGTGTTGCTGGAAAAGCTACGTCTAGTGCCCATCCGTAACTGTCTTGCAAAGCTAGTGATGGGTCTGCTCTAAAAACATGCACTGTGTTTATTTTTCATGGGAAATTTAAAAAAAAACACGTCAGCCGTGGCTCAGTTGCTAGTACTCTCGCCCGAGTCAGAGGCTGTGTGTTCAAGTCCCACTCCAGAGAATTGAGCACAAAATCTAAGCTGACACTCCAGTGCAGTACGGAGAAAGTGCTGCACTCGAGTGGAGAGCTTTTGGATGAGATGTTAAACCGGGGCCCCATCTGCTCTCAGGTGAATGTTATACATCCCATGCCACTATTGTGAAGAGGAGCAGGGAGGTTCTCCCTGGTGTTCTGGCCAATATTTATCCCTCAACCAATGTCACTGAAAACAATTGGGTCATTATCACACTGCTATTTGTGGAACTTCGTTGCGCAAATTGGCTGCCGCGTTTCCTACATTACATCAGTGACTACACCACAAAAATACTTCATTGGCTGTGAAGTGCTTTGAGACATTCTAACATTGTACAAGGTGCTATAAAAATCTTTTTAAGTCTTCATTGTTAAGCATCACCCAGGACCTACACGCAGGCCACTTCAAAACAGAGCAGAGTGGAACACTCAGATTTCAAGGTTGTAGGTGCACAGAAAAAAAATACCAGATCAGATTCTGAAATTTCATCACTGTGGGATCAACACAGTTCAATAAAACTCCACACTGAAGTTCTAAATCATGGACAGATGAAGACCTCTGGATATGCAACCCAATACCAGATTTATTTCATCCACAAAAAAGGTTTCACTCCAGATGTCAACTGCATAGCATGGCTTTCATAAATGTGAACTAAACCTATCAATACTTTCTATATTTGTGAAATGAAAATTTATCCATAATTACAAACTCAGTTTTGTAAATTCAAATCCATAGTTTTGGATTCTGAACGTCAGATTTTACGAGCCTAGCAAATGTTTTGCAGCATGCTAAAAATGGACATCCTGTACAAAACAAATGTTTGGATAATAAGCTGAACAAAAAGGAATGCAGAGGGAGTTAATTCAGTGGCAAGTTCATGTACCATTTATACTGCATGTAAACCCTTGAGATTCAATATGTGCTAGTTTAAACAAAACCAATTAACACAAATTAGCATAATTTTTGGCAATTCCAAGTTCCAGTTGCCTTTTCAACACCATATAATCTTGCCATTTGTAACTTAAGTTCATGCAATCAAATATTTCATATTTGTAAATATTCTTTTGATTATACTTGGTTTGCTATTACTTGGCCTTATCAGAATTGAATGGCTTAACATGGCCATTTTATAGGGCCCAAGTTTCTGGCCCTGACCTGGACGCCCGTTTTTCACGCCACAAAGTGTGCCTAAAAAAAAAAACTAACATATTCTCCGGCTCCCTGGTGGTCCTCTGGAGTCGGGCGTGGCGCAGCACGAGCTGTAGGGGGCGGAGCCAGGTCCCTTCGCTGAAAACAGTGCCGGGACTCTGCACATGCGCGCTACAGTGGACACGCATGTGCAGTAGCTCCAGGCACCCAAAACTGTGTGGGAGGGGCCGAGGCACCCAAAACTGTGTGGGAGGGGCCGAAGCACGCACTCCCTAGCCCAGGCCGAATGGCCGCGTGCATAAGGCTGATTCCCACGCCGCCTCCTGACCCAACTCGACTCCCGCTTCCCCACGCCCCGCCCCGACCAGACTCCTGCCACCCCCGCCCCCCGGACTGGACCCCCAGACTGGACCCGACCCGCGCTTTCCCCCCCTCACCCGAACCGACCACCCTCCCACCACCCCCCCGCGCTCCTGACCCCCCCCACCCGGACCCGACCCGACCCAACCTGCCCTCCCTCCCCCGACACGAACCGACCCGACCTCCCTCCTCTCTCTTTTTCCCCCCCCCCCGACCCGTGCTCCCAACCCCGGACCCGACCCGACGCAACGTCACCTACCTGTAAATCTGGTGCTGGGGACGGGACGGCCCCCTCCCCCGCTTCTCCTCCTCTCCCCCCCCCCCTTCCCCTCATCCTCCTCCTCCTCCTCTCTTCACGCCCCCCCTCTCCTCCTCTCTCTCTCCTCCTCCTTTCTCTTTTCCCCCCCCCCCCCCCGTGTAGACAAGGTTTTTTTGAGGGTACAAAAATCTTCACTTACTCCATTCTAAGTTAGTTTGGAGTAAGTTTTCACTGCCGAAACTTTGAAAACAGGTGTAAGTGGCCGGACATACCCCCTTTTGAAAAAAAAATTCTGTTCCAAAGTGAAACTGTTCTAACTGACTGGAACTGGAGCAAACTAAATGCTGAGAATTTGAATTTCTAAGATACTCCGTTCTACACCAGTTGCTCCAAAAAATCAGGAGCAACTGAGGCCGAAACTTGGGCCCATAGTTTCAGTTTTCTTCTTGCCTTACAGTAAATACACATTAACTAGAGCAATACTTCAGAATTCATCTATTCCCTCAATGTAATGTTTTTTTTGGTTCAGTCTAGAAGTGCTTTTATATGATAAATATGAATGAGAACCAGCACACCAGAATGTAAAACACTTTAAATTTTATCATACAAGTTTGCCTTCAAAATCACCATACAAGTTATAATAATTGGCACCAATAGGTGAACAATATAGATGGCAGTGTGATAAGACATCAACACAAACTACAAACATAAAAACTGAGCACCAACACCATATGTATAATGCAGCACTGCTGCAGAAGGCAACTGCAACAGGTGGCATGAATGCTTCTGGCATGATGAAGCATCATATTTTTGCCCCCCATATAGTTGGCAAGTGATAGGTACAGACAGTGGCACTGGATGTTACACACTGCCTTTATTGGGGAGCTACTGCCCACCTGTACAGGTCAGCAACACGTTTTTGTTTAATTACTGACAATATACATTAATGATTTAGATGAAGGAATTGAGTGTAATATCTCCAAGTTTGCAGGTGACACTAAGCTGGGTGGCAGTGCGAGCTGTGAGGAGGATGCAGGGTGATTTGGACAGGTTAGGTGAGTGGGCAAATGCATGGCAGATGCAGTATAATGTGGATATATGTGAGGTTATCCACTTTGGGGGCAAAAACACGAAGGCAGATTATTATCTGAATGGCGGCAGATTAGGAAAAGTGGAGGTGCAACGAGACCTGGGTGTCATGGTTCATCAGTCATTGAAAGCTGGCATGCAGGTACAGCAGGCGGTGAAGGCAGCAAATGGTATGTTGGCCTTCATAGCTAGGGGACGAGAGTATAGGAGCAGGGAGGTCTTACTGCAGTTGTACAGAGCCTTGGTGAGGCCACACCTGGAATATTGTGTTCAGTTTTGGTCTCCTAATCTGAGGAAGGACGTTCTTGCTATTGAGGGAGTGCGGTGAAGGTTCACCAGACTGATTCCCGGGATGGCAGAACTGAGCTATGTGGAGAGATTGGATCGACTGGGCCTGTATTCACTAGAGTTTAGAAGGCTGAGAGGGGATCTCATAGAAACATAAGATTCTGACATGACTGGACAGGTTAGATGCGGGTGGAATGTTCCCGATGTTGGGGAAGTCCAGAACCAGGGGACACAGTCTAAGGATAAGGGATAGGCCATTTAGGACTGAGATGAGGAGAAGCTTCTTCAGAGTTGTTAACCTGTGGAATTCCCTGCCACAGAGAGTTGTTGATGCCAGTTCATTGGATATATTCAAGAGGGAGTTAGATATGGCCCTTACGGCTAAAGGGATCAAGGGGTATGGAGAGAAAGCAGGAAAGGGGTACTTAGGGAATGATCAGCCATGATCTTATTGAATGCTGGTGCAGGCTCAAAAGGACCGAATGGCCTACTCCTGCACCTATGTTTCACAGACCTACCTCAAAAACAATCAAGAAAAAAAGGTGTGAACCAAAAAATTGAAAGCAAAGGCACTGGAATTGCTCCAAATTCTATTTTATAGGCTTTGAAAATGTACTTTATACCACGTGATTTTTATAGCGCTGGAAATGGTGCCGACAAAAACCCGCCTCGCCCTATCTTGGCCACTGGAGGGAGGGAGGGAGGGAGAGGGGGAGAGGGAGAGAGGGAGAGAGGGAGAGAGAGAGAAAAGAGAGAGAGAGAGAGAAAAGAGAGAGAGAAAGAGAAAAAGAGATGAGACTTCCAGACCCACGAGCTGTGATTCCTCCGGTCACTCGGCGGCCCCCCCGCCCCGAGACGCCCCGGCCCAGCAGCTGTGACTTCTCCAGTGCATGTCTTCCCTCCCCTATCCCAGACTGAATGGCCTCATGCACAGGCCGGCCCACTGCCTTTCCCAGGCAGACTTTAAAGATAAAGGTAGGATTTACTTTTTTTAAATTGTATTTTATTGGTTTGAGCTTTTCCTTAATATTTGCTGCTTGTATGTTGAGGATCTCTCCAGTTCCCTTCCCTCCCCTATCCCTGCCCTAATGTCTGCTGAATGTGCGCTGCTTTTTCTTAACTGCCCTCAAGGTTTTTCCAGAGCTGGCCACATACGCTGACCTAAGTGGATTTGGAGTATGTTTTTGCTGGCCAAAGTGACATAAATGGCCAAAAACTGGCATTAGTGTCTGGGAACTCCCCCTTTAAAAAAAAATTTAACCTAAAAAAAAAAATCGTACCTAACTGACTTACTCTGGAGCAAATTCTTTGGGGGAAAATGGCATTTTCGAATTTATGCCAAAAAAAACAATTTACTCCAAAAAAATTGATGCAAGTCATGGCCAAAGTTGGGTCCAATGACTCAAATATATTCATAATTCAAATATTAAAATAGCACACAACTTAGCACTTTATTGCACTACAGATTTGCATTCAACTATGTTAAGACATCCCATGTTTTGAACACAAGAGAAAATGTCTTTCTTTATGCGGACTGGCAATTGGTTTTAAAAGTAGCACTGTGTGCAATTTTTGTACCAGAGTCAAGTTACCTACAAATGTAACAGATGTGGTAAACTAATCCTGGAAGCTGCATAGTAACCCTATATTGGCAAAGGAGGGAATACTTGGTTTAAGGATACATAGAGCCTTGCTACAATGCACCACGGGGATCCACCTCAATGCACTAGAGCAAGGAGTTAGGTACACTATGCATTCTATAAGCGAAGATTATTGCAGGTCAGGATTGATAGAAAGCACAAATCAGTTTGTAAAAAAAAACACACACATGGGTGGTTAATCATTGTGCAAGCATTTCTTCAGAAATTTCTTACAAGATATTAACCCCAGGCTTTCGTGCAGTTTTTTTTGGCAGATTGGTGATTGAATAGAAATATTAGCAATTCTCACCAATGTTGTCAATTAAGACACACATTAAAACATGCCCAAGGTAATGACAGACTAGAATGGGCTAATTCCAATGAGCAATAAAACTTGTCTGAAATCCAGCATGTCAGAACACAAATCTTTCATCACTGCAGGTTCAAGTCTTGAGGCAGCAAACATTCTCTCATCATTACTGAAGCCAACAGTTGAATAGTAATTTAGCTTAGATTTGCCACATGAACTCAGATAGAAAAATGAAGAATAAAGTGCAAATTCTTAACAAGGTCAATAGATTAAATGCTCAATTCCTAGGCAGTAGTGTACTTTTACAGATAAGGGAGCAGAGTTCATTTTAGACTCATTCAGCATGTCCAGTCAAATAATTGTTGAGTACTGAAATGGAATGCTTAATATATAACCAGATATTATTGAAAGGTTCCACATTAGGTATTTTGCACATCTTGATTGGAATCAGCCTTGGCTCAGTGGTAGCCTATGTCAAAAGGAGTTAGTTCAAATCACACATTAGAGACCTGTGCACATTCTTGGTATAGTATTGAAGTGCTGTCCTGTTATAGGTGTCATCTTTGGGATAAGAGGTTAAACGGAGGCTGCTGCCCCTCAGGTGAACGCAAAAGATGCTGTGGCACTATTTGATGAGAAGCAGGGAGTTCTCCCTGGTACCCTGGCCAACATGTATTCATCAACCAACACCATTAAAACCGATTACCTGGTTATTTCTCTCATTGCTGGCCGTAAGATCTTGCTGTACACAAATTAGCTGCCACGTTTCCCTACATTAGAACAGTGATTGACTGCTCTTCAAAAGAGCCATATTGGGCGTGAAGCTCTCTACGACATCTTTGAGGTTGTGAAAGGCGCTATATAAATGTCAAAGTTCTTCCTTGTTTTTGGCATGCATCACCTGATAATTTGAAGTGTGTGTACTGGAAATTTTGGGAATAGTACAATATGCAATGTAAAGACCATTTTAACCCAATATTAAATGCTTTGATGGGATAGAAGCCTGACTGAAAAAAAAATTCTCTAATTTTGCACCAAATAAAAAAGGTAAACTTTCCAATCTAATTTCCAGATTACGCTTGCAAAATGTCCATTAAACTGCATCAGATCAGTATCAGGAGACATTTAAATCTCAGTCATGCCTAGGATGTGTTTGTCACACATCACAAGTTGTGCTATATTTGATGCAAAACAAGAGTGAATCAGTGACCTATAGCCCAAAATTTGCAAGCAATTACAATTGCTCTGTGAATACCTTCAGCACTTACAACCAATCAGAACTTTCCCCTTTTACAACATTTCCCACAGATTGTACTTCAGCGGTGCCCTTAAAAAAGGGACAGACCAGGTTAGCATCTGATCAGTCAGTGCTTTAAGTATCAGTGAGAGACACCTCCAAACATACACAAGTACATATAAATATTCAAGATCTTAACAGCTTCCTGGATGCTTAAAAGTGAGTGATTATAGTTTCCACTGCTTAAATTTCAGATCTGTGGCACTAGGATAAGGATCTATTTACAATCTATAATAACGACTTGGAAGAAGGGACAGAGTGTAACGTAGCCAAGTTTGCTGACAGAGGGAAAAAAAAAATCAGCAAAAGGACAGACAGGCTAAGTGAGTGGGCAAAAATTTGGCAGATGGAGTATAATGTTGGAAAGTGTGAGGTCATGCACTTTGACAGAAAAAAAATCAAAGAGCAAGTTATTATTTAACTGGAGAAAGATTGCAAAGTGCTGCAGTATAGTGGGACCTGGGGGTACTTGTGCATGAAACACATAAGGATAGTATGCAGGTACAGCAAGTGATCAGGAAGGCCAAGGGAATCTTGGCCTTGATTGCAAAGGGGATGAAGTGTAAAAGCAGGGAAGTCTTGCTACAGGGTATTGGTGAGGCCACACCTGGAATACTGCGTGCAGTTTTGGTTTCCATATTTACAAAAGGATATACTTGCTTTGGAGGCAGTTCAGAGAAGGTTCACTAGGTTGATTCCGGAGATGAGGGGTTTGACTTATGAGGAAAGGTTGAGGAGGTTGGGCCTCTACTCATCGGAAATCAAAAGAATAAGAGGTGATCTTATTGAAACGTATAAGATTATGAGGGGGCTTGACAAGGTGGATGCAGAGAGAATGTTTCCACTAATGGGGGAGACTAGAACTCGAGGGCATAATCTTAGAATAAGGGGCCACCCATTTAAAACTGAGATGAGGAGGAATTTCTTCTGAGAGCTGTGAATATGTGGAATTCGCTGCCTCAGAGAGCTGTGGAAGCTGGGACATTGACATTAAGACAGAAATAGACAGTATCTTAACTGATAAGGGATTAAGGAGTTATGGGGAACGGGCGGGGAGGTGGACCCGAGTCCATGATCGGATCAGCCATGATTGCATTAAATGGCGGAACAGGCTCGAGGGGCCGTATGGCCTGCTCCTGCTCCTATTTCTTATGTTCTTATGCTATGTGGCACTCGGACAAACAAGTCTCAGAAAAGGGGAAAGCAGAGAGATCCACAGGCGGTGGCAGCAGATATCCCTAAAAAAGAAAAGGTACGAATAGGACAAATCAAAAAGTTAGATCCAGTTTGGGTAAACTCGTAGCAATCTGGAAAGAAATGGTGATTTGGAGAATTTTGGGTTGGAGTTTCAAACTACAACCATGAACCACTTGCAGCCTACGGACCCTGGTTATGCAGCCTTGGA
This sequence comes from Pristiophorus japonicus, assembly GCF_044704955.1. Taxonomy (NCBI): domain Eukaryota; kingdom Metazoa; phylum Chordata; class Chondrichthyes; family Pristiophoridae; genus Pristiophorus; species Pristiophorus japonicus. Next base: position 106,093,662 of record NC_091985.1, on the reverse strand, counting down.
GACTTGTTATGCTGGCTTCTCCTGCTTGAATTTCACCAGGTTGGCCATTTGGGAAGATCTGTTCTCAGCACTACATCCTCATTGGTGGATAATTCCTAAATCCACATTGAAGGAGCAGTACTGAGAAAAAAAACCTCTCAAAACAGACAGGCTTTGAAATTTAAACAGGTAAAACCAGAAGCACAGAAACAGTAGTAGGCAAAACACAGCAGAGTAAGCATCAGTTTATGTTGTGAAAAGTGTATGGAATGATTATGTTTAAATGGTTTATGTTATGCCTTGAATAAAGGGACAGATCAGATACTGCAAGCTCAAAGTAAGGTGTGTCCATAGTCCTTTATTACAGGTCTCAGTGCCTCTCCAGCCTGTGAGGCCTCCTTATGTACAGGTACTCCCAAGGGATTGTGGGATCCCTTGGAACTCCAGGGGATGAGCCCTCTGGTGGTTAAACATGGTATTTACAGGTTTACATATACAACAGTTTACATTTCGATCTGTGTCGTGTTTGAAGGAACATTGGGAGTACCCAATTTGGAGCATTTTCAGTCTTCATCTAATGGAAGTACAGTCTGAAGTTCATGATTCTTAATATTCGTGAATGATCACAAGATATATGCTGTTAAAAAGTTTACAAAAAAAGGGGTACAAATACTTAAACCCTTTTGCAACACATTTTATTTTAAAGCTTCAGCTTAAATATCCAGTTTCTTCAAGTGACTATGATTATGACAATACACAATCTCAGTACAGGCCATTAATGCGGTTTTTACCAACCTTTGGCCTGGGAAACGGTTGGAAACACTAAACTCTAGTTCCTACAAATACTTAAGTTTATACTGCATGCATTTTTTAAATAAACCTCAGCAGCACACATCAAGTGCCAATCACATGGGGGGGGGGGGGGGCGGCGCAGAAGAGAGGGAAAGGAGGGAGGGAAAAAAAAGTGGATCTGCTTGCCAGATATTTTATTAATAATTCCAGGGACAGGATCCAAATAGACAGCTAGCTTTTTATAGTGACGGACCCAGAGGCTATTTTTGGAATGACTGTTTTTGTTTTAGTTCAAAGCTATATTAAAAAAAAATGCGCCTTATTCTATGACCCAAACTGCAGCTCATCAGCAGGAAAAAATTACCAAACATTCCAGCCAGAGCAGTCCACTCAGCACAGCAGGCACCACGAGCCATAACATCGGTTACAGACACTGAAATATTTTCCCATAACATACATGCATTTTATTGCCAGTGTCTCAGTTAAATGCATAACGATGCCCCGTATGGATCAACCTTCCACCCATATGAACTATAATAGCATGAAACGGATAACTGAGAATGATTTACAAGTCCATAGCGTAATCAAGTCTTGAAGAATTTGGAAAAATGCCATCCTTAAATGTTATCTAAAGTTGTTCCGAGGTACCCATTTTACATAGCTTTCACACTTGGGCTGGTTGCACTGAAACACAACATTCAAAAGCTCCCTCGACAAAATCCATTCCTCAACCAAGTTAGTAGTCACCACTGAACAGATACCTGAAGAAATACTAGGCTCAGTTTTGGCCCACCCCTTTTTTCGGCGCACTTACCGCAGATGCGCCACTTTTCTCCGTTGATCAGTGCGCCGGGGCGGGGGGGGGGGGGCGGGAAATCAATCATCGCTCCCCACTTTGGCCGCTGTCCGACCTCTCCTTGGTCTTCATGCAGCATGGCCAGTCGAGTCGGGGGCGGTGCCAGCGTCCTGCGCTGAACACAAAGTCGTGACGTCTGCACATGCGCAGTGGAGTGTCCGCGCATGCACAGTAGCTCCTCGGCCCCAGCCTCTGTGCGTGCTGCAGCCGCTGTGTGTGCGTGAGACCAGATAGCCGCCCTTAGCCCTGGCCTCCCAGTGCGATCGACCTCAGGTTTGAAATTTTATGCACTGTAGCTATTTTTGAACTTTAATGGCTTGTCATTTTCCTGGACTTTGATATATTTTTTAAATTATGTAAATATGTTTTGTCTCTTGTGAATAGTGGTGAGCATTTGTCAAGCCTATTCACCTGGTGCTATTGTGAAAGAAGAGCATAAGTGACGGAGGAACACAGAATATTTTTATTAAAGTAGACTTTATTTAGATAATATGGGCTCAATTTTGGCCCAGTATAATCATTGCAAACAAATAGTTGTTTAAATTAGTTGAGAGATTAGGGCAATTTAATTCAACTATCTTTTATTTCTGTAGTTTAAGCTTCCATGAATGCTTCTGTTGTATAGTAAATTAACTTGGCGAAGTGTGTCATATGATGTCCTGTACAGCTCTTTGATCCTATTCAAATTTTTTAGTCAAGTCATTAAGTTCTGCTGGCCTCCCACCCCTATCCCAGGCTGAATGGCCTCCGATGTACCTACCCGCGCTGATTTCTTAACTCTCCGCAAGGGTTTTCTCCGCAAGTGGCCACATACGCTGGCCTAAGTATATTTGGAGTAATTATTAACTGGCCAAAGTGGCCTAAATGGCCAAAACTGGTGTAGGTGGCTGGTAACGCCCCCTTGAGAAAAAAAAACTAAAAATATCCTAACTAACTCACTTACACTGGCGCAAATCGAATGTGCAAAATGGGGATTTTTAAGATACTCCAGAAAAATCAAGTTGCTCCAAAAAAGAACAGAGCAACTCCTGGCCAAAATTGAGCCCAATAAAACTGATATTTCCAGGCATATCCTGTTTATGCAGTTTCTGTTCAGATAAAGTTAATGTCAAATAGAGTCAATAGTGTTCATGAATATTAGTAAAAATTACTACATTCTAGAAATGGTGACTATTTTTATAATTTTTATAATTTCATTTTCGACATTTGAAGAGCTTAAATTATTGGTACAAGCAACAAGATAGCAGCACTCTTGGTCAGTAATTCAACGCACTTCAATTCAGCACAATTCAAAATTAGATTTGATTTTGATCAGTAAAAGTCAGCAATATTCTTAGGACGATGAATCTTTTGTTAGCATAGGAAGAAAGTAACAGCCTCTCCCATAGCCTAGTGAGTAAAGAGCACCAATAGTATTACGTAATACAGATCACAAAATGAATCACCCAATTTCAGCTGGGGTTCAATCGCGAGGGAATGGAAGGCAGTCAGGATTCTCATCAGGACGCAGTACACATGACTGCAAAATGCCTGGATAAGGAAATTTAACAAAAATAGGATACCGCTTTGATGTGATGCCAGGCAATATAGTAGCCTGCCAAAACTCGATCTAGGTTCAGACATAAATGGCTACTTGGGTGACTTATCAGTGGGCAAACAGTATTTCTTGAATCATACAATCAGCTCTCATCCACTAAAAAGGGGGCTATCCTTAAAATAAAGTGATGGTCATGCTTTCAGACCTAAATCCCCATTGTCACTCATGTTCTTTCATCCACCCCCATCACCCTACACAACATTAATACAATTTTAGCTCAAATAAAATGGGAGCTTTTTAGGAGGCAACTTAGAACGTTTTGTTTAATCTGCTTTTTTAAAAAAAAAAGTCATGTTAATTTAAATCATTTGAATACCAGAATCATCCCTACCTCACCACATTTGAGTACACAATTATTTCCCCCTCGTACACAAGTATGGCCTTAAATCTGCCATACTATTTCGCTGTCCTTGAATTTGAGCAGTGAATGCTCTCACCACACACCCTGTTCTAATGGAACCAGAACCCATCCCTTCAAATACAACAGTGCTCTACACATTCAAGAGCCAGCACCACTATTGCACCAGCCAAAATAATTGCAGTCATGGCAACACCCCCCCATCTCAAATCATTAGACAAGCTCTTAAAATTCATGATTTGGTAAGAAGTCAGGAGTTGCTATTTTTTTTTTCCCCAAACATGAACCAATATAGATTGACCGTTCATTTATAAACCTCATTAGTGGCTTTATTTAATCTCTACAAAATCACAGCTCTTTACAAAAACTACATTATTGCATCTGTATGGCTTCATCCTGTCCCGAACACAACAACAGGTTCAAGGGGCTGAATGGCCTCCTCCTGCTCCTATGCAACAGGTTTGAGGGCTGAATGGCCTCCTCCTGCTCCTATGACTCTAGAAAAACAGCTCGTCAGTTCAGCTGGTAAAGTACAATAGTTGCAATCTGATCGATCACAGACAGGTGGCGCGTTGGGTTTAGAGGAGACATGTTCTGCACCTGGTTCTGAGGGAGCGATCTAATGACTAGCCACTTGATTTGGCGGTGATAATTTGTGCATTCATTGCTGGTTTGGTTCAATAAATATGATCTTTGAATAAATGCTTTAATTCAATGAGCTGATGACTGCGATTAACTAATAATGATATTGTTTGACACATTCATCCTACTATTGTTTGAAAAAAATGTTCAGTTCTTCTCAGATCTCTCTCTCCTCCCTTCTCCTGGTTCATCCACTGATTCATTCTGTCCCTACTCTCCCAGAAGAACAAGAGAAGAAATACGAGCAGGATTAGGCCATTTGGCCCCTCGAGCCTGCTCCGCCATTCAATAAGATCATGCCTGATCTGGTCTTGGCCTCAGCTTCACTTCCCTGCCCGCTCTCCATAATCCTCAACTCCCTTATCATTCAAAACATTTCTCGAGCTCTACCTTCAATATATTCAATGACCTAGCCTCAACAGCTCTCTGGGGTAGGGAATTCCAAAGATTCATGACCCGAAGAAATTCCTCCTCGTCTCCGTTTTAAATGTGCGACCCCTTATTCTGAAGCTATGCCCCCTAGTTCTAGATTCCCCCATGAGAGGGAAACATCCTCTCTGCATCTACCCTGTCCAGCCCCCTCAGAATCTTATACATTTCAATCCGATCACCTCTCATTCTTCTAAACTCCAATGAGTATAGGCCCAACCTGCTCAATCTTTCTTCATAAGCCAACCCCTTCATCTCGGGAATCAATCCAGTGCACCTTTGCTGAATTGCCTCCAAGTATATCCCTCTTTAAATGAGGCCAAAACTGTACGCAGTACTCCAGGTATGGTCTCAGTTGTAGCAAGATTTCCCTACTTTTATATTCCATCCCCTTTGCAATAAAGGCCAACATCCCATTTGCTTTCCTAATTACTTGCTGAACCTGCATGCTAACTTGGTGTTTCATGTACAAGGACCCCCAGATCCTTCTGTACCTCACATTTTCCCACATTGTACTCCATCTGAAAAATGTTTTGCCCACTCACTTAGCCTATCTATATCCCTTTGCAGATTATTTATATCTTCTTCACAACTTGCTTTTCCACCTACTTTTGTATCAGCAAATTTGGCTACAGTACACTCGGTCCCTTCATCCAAGTCATTAATATACAATGTAAATAGTTGAGGCCACAGCACCGATCCCTCTGGCACCCCACTAGTTAGTTTGCCAACTGGAAAAATGACCCATTTATTCCATCTCTGTTTTCTATTAGTTAGCCAATCCTCTATCCATGCTAATATATTACCCCCAACCCCACGAGCTCTGATCTTGTGCAGGCACCTTATCGAATGCCTTCTGGAAATCCAAATACACCACATCTACTGGTTCCCCCTTATCCACCCTGCTCGTTATATACTCAAAGAACTCTAGCAAATTTGTCAAACATGATTTCCCCTTCATAAAACCATGCTGACTCTGCTTGATTGTATTATAGAAACATAGAAAATAGGTGCAGGTGTAGGCCATTCGAGCCTGCACCGCCATTCAATGAGTTCATGGCTGAACATGCAACTTCAGTACCCCTAGTTCAGGACTTCCCCAACATTGGGAACATTCTTCCTGCATCTAACCTGTCTAAACCCATCAGAATTTTAAATGTTTCTATGAGATCCCCTCTCATTCTTCTGAACTCCAGTGAATACAAGCCCAGTTGATCCAGTCTTTCTTGATAGGTCAGTCCCGCCATCCCGGGAATCAGTCTGGTGAACCTTCGCTGCACTCCCTCAATAGCAAGAATAATGCCCTTCCTCAAGTTAGGAGACCAAAACTGTACACAATACTCTAGGTGTGGCCTCACCAAGGCCCTGTACAACTGTAGCAACACCTCCCCGCCCCTGTACTCAAATCCCCTCGCTATGAAGGCCAACATGCCATTTGCTTTCTTAACCGCCTGCTGTACCTGCATGCCAACCTTCAGTGACTGATGTACCATGACACCCAGGTCTCGTTGCACCTCCCCTTTTCCTAATCTGTCACCATTCAGATAATAGTCTGTCTTTCTGTTTTTACCACCAAAGTGGATAACCTCACATTTATCCACATTATACTTCATCTGCCATGTATTTGCCCACTCACCTAACCTATCCAAGTCACTCTGCAGCCTCTCAGCATCCTCCTCGCAGCTCACACTGCCATCCAACTTAGTGTCATCTGCAAATTTGGAGATACTACATTTAATCCCCTCGTCTAAATCATTAATGTACAATGTTAACAGCTGGGGCCCCAGCACAGAACCTTGTGATACTCCACTAGTCACTGCCTGCCATTCTGAAAAGTACCCATTTACTCCTACTCTTTGCTTTCTGTCTACCAACCAGTTTTTAATCCATGTCAGCACACTACCCCCAATCCCATATGCTTTAACTTTGCACATTAATCTCTTGTGTGGGACTTTGTCGAAAGTTTTTTGAAAGTCCAAATACACCACATCAACTGATTCTCCCTTGTCCACTCTACTGGAAACATCCTCAAAAAATTCCAGAAGATTTGTTAAGCATGATTTCCCTTTCACAAATCCATGCTGACTTGGACCCATCATGTCACCTCTTTCCAAATGCTCTGCTATGACATCCTTAATAATTGATTCCATCATTTTACCCACTACCGATGTCAGGCTGATTCCCTGTTTTCTCTCTCCCTCCTTTTTTTAAAAAGTGGGGTTACATTGGCTACCCTCCACTCCATAGGAACTGATCCAGAGTCTATGGAATGTTGGAAAATGACTGTCAATGCATCCGCTATTTCCAAGGCCACCTCCTTAAGTAGTCTGGGATGCAGACCATCAGGCCCTGGGGATTTATCGGCCTTCAATCCCATCAATTTCTCCAACACAATTTCCCAACTAATAAGAATTTCCCTTAGTTCCTCCTCCTTACTGACCCCTTTTTTCTCCAGAAGGTTGTTTGTGTCCTCCTTAGTGAATACCGAACCAAAGTACTTGTTCAATTGGTCTGCCATTTCTTTGTTCCCAGTTTTCTAAATGTCCTGTCACTACTTCCTTAATAATGGACTCCAGCATTTTCACAAAGACAGATGTTAGGCTAACTGGTGCATAGTTTCCTGCTTTTTGTCTCCCTCCTTTCTTGAATAAGGGCGTTACATTTGCATTTTTCCAATCCGCTGGGACCTTTCCAGAATCCAAGGAATTTTGATAGATTACAACCAATGCATCCACTAACTCTGCAGCCACTTATTTTAAAACCCAACGATGCAGGCCGTCAGGTCCAGGGAACTTGTCCACCTTTAGTTCCATTAGTTTGCCTAGTACTTTATCTCTAGTGATAGTATTAAGATTCCCCCCTACCTATAGCCCCTTTATTATTTATTATTGGGAGGCATTTGGTGTCTGCTACCGAAGACCAATCCCAAATATTTGTTCAAGGTCTCTGCCATTTCTGTTTCCCCATTATTAATTCCCCAGTCTCACCCTCTAAGGGACTAATGTTTACTTTAGCTACTCTCTTCCTTTTTAAATACCTGTAGGGGCTCTTACTGTCTGTTTTTATATTTCTTGCTAGTTTACTCTCAATCTATCTTCATTTTTTTTTAGTTCTTTGCTGATTTCTAAACATTTCCCAATCCTCTGGCCTACCACTAATCTTTGCAACATTATATGCCTTTGTTTTCGATTTGATACCATCCTTAACTTCCTTAGCTAGCTACAGATGGTTCATTTTTCTCTCTCACTGGAATATATCTTTGCCAAGTTATGAAATATCTCCTTATATGTCTGCCAGTGCTTTTCTACCCTCTTACCCTTTAATCTATTTTCCCAATCCACTTTAGCCAACTCTGTTTTCATACCTTTGTAATTGCCTTTATTTAAGTTCAGGACATTAGTTTGAGACCCAACTTTCTCACCCTCCATACCTTGCTCGAATTCCAAATTCAGTTGATCACTTTCCTTGAGGATCATTTACTTTCTGCCTTTCAGCCAAGAATGCTGCTCAACTCCTTATGTCACTTATATTTCTGCCCATGTCAGTCCCTGCTCCCTGGTCCAAAATCCAGTAAACCCGAGCTCCCTTCAAACTCAGTGGATGGGGCTCACCTGCCAGACACCATGAGGTTATAGCCCGGTCAATTTCCCCCATCGTTGCTTGCTGTTACATTCCATGAGCCTCCTTTCTAATTTACTGCTGGGCGTTCCTTCACTCGCTATTCCTGCTGGAAATCCTCCCGCCTATATTTTGGTTTGTTTTTTGTTCACCAAATGACCAACTAATTGTTTATTTTTAACACTACAATTACAAGAATTCACTGACACATGTAGCAAAGCAAATTTCCAACAGTGGATGCAGATGGAGCCAGACAGCTTTGAATTTCACAGAAACTTCTGTCAATCACACTAGGCAGGGTTTGGGAACTGGGGTCGCGGACCTAACCACCCCCCCACCACTGACCCAACCCACGTATCCCCAGCAGCCAATCACAAGAGGCAGTGACAAAGATTCATACAGATGAAAAAAAATCATGACATATCTGAGTAGAATTGTGAGATGGGGCAAGTTTTCATTAAAAATAGTGTGCCTCACGATTAAATTGCGAGAGTTGGCAATACTGCAATTATTTGATGTGATCGAAAAGTAATGTTTGCACGCTTAGCAAAACTGCCTCCACACCATTTCCTACCTCTTCCCCCTCCCTCAAATCTTACAGTATATTAGCTCAAACTGGTTTGGGTAGCCATAGTTTATAATGTAATTTTTGGCTACATAGAAATTCAAGCTTTATGAATCAAGTCTTGTCTAATTGAAGAGCTTTTGTTAATGGTCCACGATCTCTTTGGTATGCAATTTCATGGCTATTGAGTGAGTTATCAGACTTGAAATAATGTTTGCAGGGTAATACAAATTCTACATTCCAGTTAGGCTAAACTGTAGCTTGGACACATTCTCGGTAATAAAATAATCTCCATGCGTTCTACATTAGCTTTAAGTTGTTCAGAACATCGGTTCCCAATGTTGCATTTTACAGTAGAACATTATATTCCCAGCAGTACTGCTCCTCCAGTTAGCAGGAGGAGAAGATCTTGGTCACAGACTTCTACACATAATTGGTAAGAGATGCTTTAGGGAGCACAATTCTTCTTTGAATCCCTCCCAAATTTAATTGGGGAAAACACAAAAGGAAACATTTACAATCCCTAATGAGCTGTTGGACTTTCCAGTGATCATGGGACATTGTGCGCATGCTGTGCTGAAATTGGATGTTTAAATGCAGTCAACCTGGTGGTAGAGGGCACTTGTCGGCTAAAAAAGAAACAACTTTTTATATAATCACTTTTCACAACCTCAAGACAGAGTGCCAGGAAATCAGTTCATCTCAATTCCTCACTTGCAGATTAAACACGAGCCAAGGTCTCTACGTCCTTTTTCTGGGGGGGGGGGGGGGGGGGGGGGAGGAGGGAGAGGGTGGGAGGAGAGCAACCAGGAGTACAAAATGGCCAAAACCCCAAAAAAAGGCGGGCTCAGTTTACCAACCTCACTTCAGATGTACAATCAATGTAATTTAATAGGAATGTTGCATAGAATTCAACTGATGGGTAAAAGCAAGGATAGGGAAGTTCAAGACCTATGTTCCAGCTCCACCAAGACAGGATTTCAAAAGAAATTCTACAAATAGACCACATACCACAATCTCAATTTTGTCATAATATTCCCAGTCTATGGATTAAAACAAAGCCCAATGAAAACAAGGTCCCAAGTTCTGCCACTGGTCGAGTAAATAATTGCACAACTCAGTATGACATTAAGCCATACAGATGAGAAGATCCCAATTGGATTTGCAGTTCTTAACCAGGATAGCAGTTTAAGTGGTGCAATTGATCCATAATGAGCAGTGGACTGAAAAGAAAAGGCTAGGGTTTCCCCCTCTGGATAACCCTGCTGGAAAGTGTGCTTGTGGGAATGTCGAGTGAAGACAGAATTGGGCTAAACGCCAATACCTTCCAAAGTACAAGGGTCTGCAGACATTCACTATGCAGGCATCCACATTATAAATAGCCACTTGGTGAGCTTCTGGACAATCAACATCTTTACGGGGGATGGGGAGTTGTTTTGGGGGGGGGGGGGGGGGTGCGGGGGGAAAAAGAGGGGAAATCAAAGAAAAAGGCAAAGGGCTTTAGCATTACATCATTGGACCCCTGAAACCAAGACTATTCTTTCTGTAGAGTGTCCTGGCAAAGCTCATTCCATGATTTTAAGAACTATTCTAACTTTAGCAGCACACATTAAAAGGTTAACCAAAACACAATTTAGACATTTATTATATCATATAAACAGTTTCAGAGGCTTACTGAAGAGATCATCAATGGATTCAGGTTGCCAATGTGCTATTAACAGTCCACCCCCTATAATTCAAAAGCATTTTTTTGTCATAAAATTTAAATGATCCCATTATTTGAATTAAGCAATTTTGAATTTGAAGTTAACTGTATGCATCTTCTATAACTGGTTTAACTAACTGGAAAACATGCTCCAAAACTACAAAGTTACAGTACATATTTTTGGATCTTGAACGTTTGTAACCTTTTTTCTGGTCTGTAGAATGCGCTAAGCCAGCCAAGACCGATCCAATTTCCAAGTTAATGAATCTGTTCATTATACACATGATTGAACTTTACTGGTAAACTGACTTTTGAATAAGCATCAAATTAAATTGCACCTGGTTGAACTTTCAAATGAAATTACGACTTCCCATCAATTGAAATAATAAGTGCCCTTCTGATTTCTTCTTTTGCAACAAGAAAAACAAAATACACATCAATCCAGTTGATAGTTACCACCACCAACAGGGAGAGAGTTGCCGAGCTACAGGAAAAACCACAACTCTGAAGTTTTAGAAAGATTAATCTCAAATGCTCAGTTTCCTTGTTTTTATAGCCAAATGAAGGCCCATCTCTTTCGCAAGGCAGTCAGCAGACATCAGCATTCTTATATGGGTACCCAGCCTTTAGACTTTTTCCAGATTGAAGACAGATCTATGGAGCCACTTGTTGACTCTCCCTCTGAAGGGAGGTGCAAAGTAACAGGTCTCCATAGGATTCAAAAACTACAAGATTGGAGACTTCTTTACTAATCTACTCTTGATAACTCACTGTTTTGTTGAAAAAATATTAAAGTTACACAGTATATTTTCTCACAACATCTAGTTCTCTTTTGGATAAGGCGGAAGATGGTGGGGAAAAGTAGTACTTTATATAGCTTTGTCAGCTTGACTCCATTTGCACCCAAGTCTTGGAGTTCAAATACTACAGACTGGAGCATATAATTTAGGCTGACACTTCACTGCAATAATGAGCCACAGCTGGATTGTTGGAGCTGCCACCCTTCAGATGAAATGCTCCATCTGCCTGCTTGGGTGGACATAAAAGATCCTATGGCACTATTCATTCAAAGAGAAGCAGGATATTGTGTGCACTCTGGTCAACAGTACTCTCAACCAATTATCTGGCCATTCTTTCATTTGCTGTGGGAAAATTCATTGCCTAGATAACAGTAATTGCTCTTTAAATGTAACGACTAGCTGTAAACGCGTCAAGACATCCTGAGGGCACAAGCCGCAAAACAAATTCAAGTTCTTTCCTTGCTAGGTGGTTTCAAGGCTGTAACTGACTCCATTAGGATTTTCAAACAAGAGGATCCAAACATTTTCTTAAATAAAAAGGAAAATGGGTAAAAACAAGTGAACTGCAACCTCAATAAGTAGCCAGTGGTACTCTTAACTAGATACCCATTCCAAATGTATTGCACACTGCAATGGTCAAAGGCAAATCAATACTTTACCTTGGAATACTTGGGAGTTATTCCCAAAATCAAATGAGCTGTTTCTACAAGTTAAATGTTGATATGGATGATCTTTTTGACATGCAACATTAGAGATTGGTTCTTATTTTAAACCATTTACATTACCAGACGATTATATAAACTATTTACAAATTGAAATGCATTGCTTCAGGTACTCTGTTCTTCACTATGCTCTAGTACAGTTACATAACACCTTTCAGTGTCTCAGGACGTTGCAAAGAGCTTCAGAGCCAATGCAGTACTTTTGGAGTGTAGTCGCTGTTGTAATTTTGGGAAACATGACATCCAATTTGTGCTCAGCAAGGTCCCCAGAAAAAGATAAATAACCAGATCATCTGATTTAGTGATGTCGGTTGAGAAATAAATGTTGGCCAGGACACCGGGAAAACTCTTTGAATATTGCCTTGGGATCTTTTATGCCCACGAGAGGGGACAGGGATTCAGTTTAATGTCTCATCTGAAAGATGGCACGTCAGACACTGCAGCGCTCCCTCAGCATTGCTCTAGAGTGTCAGCCTGGATTTGCACTTGTCACTTGAGTGGGACTGGAACCTATGACCCTCTGATTTGCTTCTAATGAGCCACAGCCGACCCCTAAATTAATCAAATGTAAACAAAACGTTAGATAAGTTCCCGAGTGTGGCCAACAGAACTACAAATAAAAAGTAGGTGGAGGAGAGGGGGACAGAATGCATCTCCCACTCACTGTGGTTTTCTGGAAGTTGGTGATTGCCTTCAGGGGTCAGAGAGCAATTTTCCTGAGCTTTTTCGCCTCTCCAAGGAAATTGTGTAGCTGATGGGCAGAGCGAGGAGGGAGCGGGTTATGCTATGAAAAGTTTAGGATGAGCTTCATGGGCCAGCTGATCTTTTCTTGTCCTTGCGTGTCCATGGAAAAGTAGCCATATTTCCCCAGTTGTGCAGCGACATTTATCCAGTGAACTGAACTACAGGGACCATGAAGGTCCCATGTTGGATCCTCAGTTTGTCCCAAATTAGTGGATCTCAACCAGCTCAGTGAAATATGTGGTACAACGGGGCTTTGCCAGGCTAGGGAGGGAAAAGGAACACAGCTTAGACTCCTATTTGATAGCTTCCGCTAGCAGTGCACAGGAGTCAGTGGAAAGTCATTGAAAACAATCTGTAGTTTCCGTCTAAACTCAGGGGCACTGAGGCTCATTATTGCAGCCAAGATCAGGGATTTATCCATACAAAATCAAGGTGGTCCCAAGCACATTGCTATCACTTGACACTCTTGGAGAATCTACATTGTACAAAAAAAGCTATTAACACACATGGCAGAAAAGATGCGCTTTAGTCAATTATGGTAGTTGGGCATTGTGCTCAACTGCTTGCAAGGGAGTATTAACAAGTCAAATAAATACAACTATATACAGTAATAGTAGGTTAAACATTTTTATACGACAACTATTTACATTTTTAATAGGACCTTTAACGTAGCAAAGCTCCCCCAGTTCTTCGCAATGGCATTATCAAACAACAATTTGACAGAGCCAGAGATATTAGGATAGGTGTCCAAAAGCTTGGTCAAAGAACATAGGAGAAAGGTGGAGAGAGGCAGAGGTTTAGGGAGGGAATTCCAGAATATCGGGCCTCGGCAGCTGAATGGTGGGGTGCTGGAAATCAGGGATGCGCAAGCGGCCAGAATTGGAGGAATGCAGAGATCTGAGTGTTGAAAGGCTGGAGAAGATTACAGCAAAGCCATAGAGGGATTTGAAAACAAGGACGAGAATTTTCAATATGAGGCATTGCCAGACTAGGAGTCAATGTAGGTCATCAAGTAGAGGTGATGGGTGAACGAGACTTGGGGAGAGTTAGCATACAGGCAGCAGCGTTTTGGATGAGCTCAAGTTTAGAGGTTTCAGCAGATGAGCTGAGGCAGGGGCAGAGACAAGCGATGTTACAAGGGAGGAAAGTAGGCAGACTTGGAGAGAGAGAGAGGATAAGGGGTCAGAAGCTCATCTCGGGGTGAAATAGGCTGCCGAGGTTGTGAACTGTCTAGTTCAGCCTCAGACAGTGACCGGGGAGGGGGATGGAGTCGGTGGCGAGGGAACCGAGTTTGCGGCGCAGACTGAAGATAATGGCCCGGAGTTTGCAGTCAGTCAGCTATGAATGAACGGCTAATCGCTGCCTACAAAGCTTTGGTGAGTTAGAGTGGCAACTTGCATTATTTAGAGATCATTTCCAGTACAGTGCCCTCTCCAGAGGAACAGGGCACCTGCAAACAGGGCAAGAAACAAAGAGGCTCTTCAATCAGATTGAAGAATCCTCACTAGGCCAAGCAAAGTCTAAACCAGGAAGTATAAAATCATACTGAAAGCAAAATAAAGAGGGGAGATATGGCAGATATGGGAGATGACAGACAGAACGAGTAAAAAAAAGTGGTTTTTTTAAAAAAGATCTTCCAACACTAAATTCAGAAGGAATGAGACTCCACAATTATAAAATAAAATTTTCAGGCCCAGAGGTTGTTTGGCAGTAATGATTGCTTACCATGCCGTTAAAAATGTACTTACTCCTTAATGCACCAGCTCCAACATTTTCTGGCTTGTTTAATGGGCAATTTAGTGGATAAGTATTGCAACTTCGGGGTGTTGCTTTGATTTCAGTGTCAAATCCACCAGTGAGGACTGTTACAGCGCAGCCTGCGGTGGTGCAGGATATTTCTGACAGCAACTTCAGGATTTCCACATTTCAGTGCCCATGTGCAAACACTGGAAGTCGCTGCCCGATTTACTCTAACAGTGAATGCCATTAGCCTCACCGTTATTCTTAATGCAAAATACAGGCCATTATTTAATTGGAGGAAATTTCTGCTGTCGGACAAGCAGCGTAACAGAGGCAGTGGAGGGGTTGAGAGAGATGGCGGGGAGGTAAAGCGGGGTGCCGTCATGCAGAATCTGATTGTGTTTTCAGATGATGTTGCCGAGGGGCAGCATAGAGATGAGAATTGGGGTGGGGCGGAGGGGGGTGCACAGGGATAGTTCGTTGGGGGACTCCAGAGGCAAGTGAGGGAGTGGGAAGAGAAACCACTGCAGGAGATTGTCTGTCTATGATTTGACAGATAAGAATGGAACCAGGCAAGGACAGTCCAACCTAGCTGAACAATGGAGGAGATCGTTGAAGGATGGTGCGGTCAACCATATCGAAGACTTGAGACAGGTCGAGAAAGATGAGGAGAGATAGTGCATCTTGTTCAGTCACATAGTATGTAATTTGTGACTTTGATAAGGGCGTTTCATGGCTGTGGCAGGGGCGGAAACTTGATTGAAGAGGTTCAAAAATGGAGCTGCGGGAAAGATACGGTCTGTGTACCACAGGTATGGATTGTAAGCTAATTTTACAGAATGTGTTAAATTCAGGTTTGTTATAAGAAAGCAACTGCATTTATATCTTGGCTTTTAATATCCTCAGGATATCCCAAAGCTCTTCAGAACCAATTCCTAAATTTAAAAACTTTTTTTGTAAGTTTAGGTCACTCAGTAACTGCAACAGCCAATTTACACCCACACAGCAAATCAGATAAATGACCAGATAATCTGTTTTAAAAGTAATGGTTGAGGGATGAATGCTGGCTATGACACTAGAAGAACTACAGTTCTTCACTGAATAGTGACAATCAGTTACCTCAATCTGAACAAGCAGTTGGTTTAATGTCTCCTTCAAAAGGCAGCTCAGACAATGTTCCCTGAGTAACACAATTCAGTTGCAAGAGAAGGTGACCAAAAACAACCAATGTCTGAAAAGAGCTAATGACTTTGCTGTAGACCGGAGTTCTGAACTAAATTAGCTGCAGTTTCAAACTTTTAGGCAATACTTGGTTGCTTTGAAAGGTTGAATATACTCTCGTATAAATCCAGTATTTAGTCAGTCATATAAATTGCTCAAACATTATGTCTGCACTTAATCGTGCAGAGGGGATGGCTACTTACAATGCTCCAAAGTCACTCATTTGACCACTGGAGCTCAGAACTATAATCAACTAGAACATTCTGTAACCAAAATAACTATTTATAAG